>NC_056743.1:83548109-83585609 GCF_019279795.1 Protopterus annectens
TATACTCACTTACTAGTTACTATAAGGAAACTTTGAAGGTCGATGAGGAATTCATTGACCGAAAATAAAGTGCTAAATAATTCCAGTTTATGATCACTAATAGTTAAAAGCTTTCACATGGATAGCAGTGTCATTTTTAAGGTAGAGAATAAATGAAATATTCATGGTTACATCTGGAGTTTTCAGACACAGCATAATATGTTGTACATGTCAGGCCAGTGTAATAAATGAACGAGCTGCCACTGCTTTTACACTAAAATTAAAAATGATAACAAGAGAGAAATCGTGTAGCCTGGATGTTGACTGTAACTTGGCCAGAGTCATTCTGTATCGATTTTACCAGATTATCAACTCTTACGACTGAGCATAGCTTTCCTGCAAACATTTCCTCCTTTTGGCATATGATAGCTGTAATGGTTCTCTTCATGCAGTAATGGATACATTACTTGCAAAAAAAAAATGTCATTTACAAATTCTTCATGCATACGTTTCTTGTTCTGGCCTTCAGCCAGAGTCATGAATCAAGTGATATTTGAACCTTTATTTGTGTTTGCTAACCAAGGTACAGCTCTGATCCACACAGATTTTTTCAAACACAGCCCTGAAGCCTTGTCATCTTAAATGATTTGCTCAGAGTTGTACAGTAGGCAAATGGATGCTGTGGGAACGGACCCTTGCACTACAGGATGACATTTGTCTGTGCTATCAAGAAATTAACAAATGCCAGACATTGTAATAAAGGACAGATAAAAATAAATAACAAAACAAATAAATCATTCAAAATTTAAGTCTAGCAGACCTGAAACAAAAAAAAACTACTGAGAAAAACATAGTTCTATGTACTTCTTTTGTAATATTTCAGGATTTTGGAAGCAAACTCTGACGCATATGCCTGAGACATTGCTCAAAAATACTGTCAGTGTCAAAACGTGACAACCAAAATTGTCAAATGTTTATCTTTTACAGTGGAGAAATTCTCTACTCTGAAGCCCAGTGCACCCCCCCCCCCAAAAAAAAAAAAATTATACAGTCATCTTTGAGGTTGTTACATCTCATTACCAGAGAAATCACGAGTCAGAGCATTTTTGATAAGTGCATATTTGTTTAATTATTTATACATTAACTTATTTATGACGTGCTAATCAAGGTATGGATCAAAATGACCCAAACAGATATACTGTCCAGATACAAGGCACAGACTGAAAAGGTACTAATAAAAAGGTTACAAACAGAGTTGAAAAAGTTCAAACATTATGAATAAATTAAAGGAAATTCTACAGATGAGTCATATGACAGGTGAACAATTATTTCACTGATTACGGTTACATTATACAAAACATTTACACTATTGAGAACTATCATCAAGTCAGCTGAGTTGAACTACAATATTATCAAGCAATTGGCCACAGCATTACAAACTAGATACTCACTCCTCCCAACAGCCTTCTGTCTCTGGTAAATAGCTGCAGAGGCTGTTAGAAGCATTTGACATCTGCAAAGGTGGTGAGGCCTGACATTCTCATTTACTAGACAGTTAGGCTACTTCTCACTGGGTGAGCATTAATTTTCAAGATCTCTGCCTTTTTCTTGTATACTGACAACAGAGGGCTTTGTAATTTTTTTTTTTTTTTTTTTTGTGTAGGAATAGGGCTGGCTTTTATAATTCCAAGACTCGTAACTGCAAGTCCAAATCACTTAATCTCAGAGAAAAGGGAATAGTCCAAGAAAGAGTTCATTCCATCTTGCTATTGCAGGGCTCATTGTCATGATTCTCAGAATACCAAATAGTTGCACAGTAATTTTTTTTCCAGAGGGGACTTGATATTGTAAAGAATATTGTCTCAGTCCAGACTTATTTACTTTTTGTATAAATCTGCCAAGGTTTATTTATTTTATAGGTAGGTGGAATGTACCACAAGTCCTTTTCAGCCACTAGCTGGTTTTATAAGGTAAATAAAGATAGAAAAAGTAAACTGTCGTTATATGCAGCAAAACTAAAATGTGTTTTCTTCCTTTATTTCAAAAATGCTAAGATTTTACAACTGATAATTACACATAAACAACAGCCTAGTTGTATTTTAGGATTGAGTTTAAGTTTGTTATTTAGATTTCAGATATCCATATCTCTCAACTTCTAAGTGCAAGATCTCTTGACAAAGCCTAAAATTATGGGGGACAAAGGTCCAAAAATATGGACAGATTTCAAATATTGCTCTTATAAACCTAGAAGGATGCTATAATAACACAGTTTGTGTTAGAATGCATTTTCTGAGGGATATGAAGACTGAAACACAAATGTACGTCATTATTTAGTGACCTCAATCCTCAATGCCAGAAAACCACAAATTTTATGCTCAACAGACCAAACATATGAGGCATAAAATCCAGACATTCTGTGAAAATCTGGACAATTGAAAGGTATGTGGTACTAGTGAAGCGACCGCTGCTTGATTATCTGCATTTCTGTTTTTTAAAGTTCATAGTTTACTTACCATTCTAAATGTCTAAATACGAACAGCAAGGAGTGACATAATCTACAACCAGCAATGAAATCAAAGAGGGCAGAAGTGAGATAGACAGTGAAAGCTCAGAAGGATAATAGATAAGTAAGGCCCCGCGGGGGTAAGGGTGCTACAGCCTTGCAGCTAGCAGAAAGGATTAAGGCTTTGTACTGTTAATGAACTCTTCCTTTAGTGTAGGGTACAGGGTTTGATTCTCTCAGTCTTCATTTATCTACTGTGCAACTGAACAAGTCACTTAATCAGGCATTGCTGCCAGCGCTCTCCTGAAAAGATATGCATTTCACCAGTGGTCTTATCTGGTTAATAACATAATAAAATAAAACAAAACAGTAAATGAACAAACCTAGATTTGGTGAGCTTTGTAACCAAGCAAGGTTTCACATTAAAGGAGCATACTTTTTTTTTTTTTACTTGACATCCCATGTGACCTGTAGGAAATAGCTGAGAAACTAATATCCTCATGATGCATCTATCACATCATAGCTGCATTTAGCAACATGGGCACTCATGTTTCTGACTTTTCTGGATAGCTTGGTGAGTTCATCTTTTTGTCTCTTGCATCATCAACTCCTTAACCCCTTTTCCATATGTCCCATTGTAGTCTTTTGCCAATCATTAATGTGTGGCTAGGCCAGCCATAACTGTTAGACCTGAATACCTTGATATGACTTGTCATGCTGTTTGGATATACATGGGATACAGAATATTTAATTATATAACTTTTGAAGATGCACTCTAGCCAACATTTAAATTTTCTACTTTTGTCCCCAAATGTTTAATAAAGGTGTCATTCCTATTGTCTTATCATTTATTTTGTAATAACTCATGACCTTTGTTGGCAAGTCTCATGATGTCCCTTTCACTAACATTAAAAGTGAGAGGGTTACTATTGCACTTTGTGTGCATTGTTTGTTGACTGCCTTAAAGAGCTTCAACAACTTTTATCGATGCAGTTATGTTACCCACATTAAATTCATAAGCATGTTTAGTAATCCAGAGCCAATTCCCTGCTTTTTAATATAAGAAAAATAGCCCCAAAAGAAGTGGACCTGTTACATTGGTTAATTTTCACTGGGGTAGACAGGTAACTTCTTATCCTGACTTATCTAATGTTTCACTTCTTGACTTATGTATAGACTGACATTGAATGTCCTTAACTTGTTAATATACCTGTGTATGGATGAATGGATTAGTAGTGATTGTATTAGGAAAGGCAAAGCTGTGCAGCATGTATTGTCACTTCTTTCTCAGGGGCTGCTCTTATCTCTACCAAGAATGCCACAGCTATTAAAAGGCAAGACCAAGCCTTCAGAATCCAAATTGTCATGTATGTAACACAAGTAGGTCCCAGCTATTATGTTGGTAAAGGTGGAAAATATGATTCAGGAGGGACTTTCTTGACTTCCTCCTCATTTCTTAGCATGTCCAGATTTCTCCTTACTGTTTTATTTTACAAGTAAATGGATTGTTGATTAATTGCCTTGAAATAATATTATAATATGCCAGAAACCTAGATAAATCATATAAATAGTTATGCAGTCATTAGGAGTCAACTTATCACACACACACACACACACACACACACACACACACACACACACACACACACACACACACACACACACTTGTTCTAAAATTTTGGTTGGCAAAACATTGGGCCTTACTAGACAGTGTTGTTGCATGGATACATGCAGATATTAATCTAGATAAAATAAGTAATTATAACTTAACATGTGAGTACATCTGAAAAAGGTACAAGAAGTGTTTTAGAAACTTCAGAGACTTGCACACAGTTTGGGAAGATGACACCTTAGTGTCACATAGTATAAGCTTTTAGTAGCCTTAAGTCCACCTGAAGGCACTGCTGAAGATGAGTGCCCATATGTTATTAATAAATGCTTATATATTTTATTCTAAAGTACAATCTACCAATGCTTCAAACTGAACTTTTATATGAATTATGTAGCTATAAGACAAACATGGGCACACAGCTAAAGTAACCTGTAACTCTTTCTCACAGATAGGGGGCATAGGTTTAGGAGACTAAATCTACAGTATATGTAATACAGATTTACCCATAAGGCCTTACAGGGAGGAAGTATTAAACAGGGCCTTCAGAGCAGCAGCTGCCAGCGGGAAAGCAAAGTAGGTTACAGAGCTGACAGTCTGTCATAAGAGGACAGAGCTGATGAAGGAGGCTCATAGACTAGCAGAAGCATATTACATGTACCCTGTCTTAAAGTGGGCAGCATGGGCTGGTTGGTTAGAAATATAATCATCTAAGTGCATCAAGACATTATCTTAAAGATTCTTATGGAAGTCCTTGATAGTTCTGGATGAAAGCACTTTGTTTATTGATTAAAATTGTTACGCTGTTTTGAGTTCCCATGCGTTTTTTTGTTTTTGTTAGTATCAAGTCTTACATTGTTCAGTTACTGGTGTAATCACTATTGGTGTAGAATGTAGGTAGTTCAGTGAAAGCAGTTTAGAAGTACCTTGGGTCTTTACCCAAACTATCAGGCTCTGTATAAAAAGGATATGCAAGTACTTAGGTTGTAGAATGTGCATTCACGTTCTCAGAGCAAAAAAGATTCTTAAAACTAATATATTAAGTAACAGAGTATGCTGAAGGAGCAACAGTCATTAACATATGCAGGATTAAAGCTCTGTGACCATATGGCAAGGATGATCCAATATCCATTTCATTATTAAAGTAATTTGTTAACTAACCCAAGTCTAGTACGCCTTTTTTGTATACTTAAATACTTTAAGTTGACACCCATAGCTCCTAATGGCATCTAGACCTTTTTTGGTTCTGGCTTCTTTAACTAAGTTACTTACCAGCTAATAATTGACAGTATTGGAAAGGGCAAGGGCTTATTAACAAAATTATACTAAGATTGTTAATCTATGATGTCATGCAGTAAAGAGATTAATCACAATCTATGACGTCATGCAGTAAAGAGATTAATCACAGATTGCCACTTAGTTTTTGTTTCAAACTTATGTTCATACCTAAGAGACCTACAGGATATTGAGGGGTATAGTGTTAAATGCTATGGTGGGAGAGGGAAAAATTCATTGCCAATATCCCTTTATGTCACATTGTACTAAAGATATTGCTAGTTATTTGTTAATACTTATGAAAATAAACAATATTTGCATATGTACTTAATAGTTCCACAAAGAAGTAGCTTGCAAACTACAGTATGGCATCAGGTAAAACCTTGATTCTGTTGAAGAAAACTAACACTGACATTTTCCCTGTAGGTTGTGCATCTTGAAAGATATTCAGTGTTATTTATATTGATAATTATATAATTAACCATATGTTTTCATACTTCTATTAATATCACTACATGTACTCAGGAATTTCTTGCTATCAAGTGAAAGCTTATATCTAGTTAACAAAAGTGCTCTAACAATACAAGTCCAAGTTGTACAGTTTTCAAGATATGACAATTGTGAAAGTTTAGCAAACAAATATAATTCTGGGTTTGTGTGTATTATAATATATTTATACTATTTATGGAAAGGCTATGAATGGACTGACTATTATCTACATAAAGAATACTTTGTAGTGATAATATTGTTATTTGTACAGTTTTTATAGAGCTTACTTTTCACAAAATATTTGATTGTTTACCATGTGCTTTTTCATTGACTTTTTAAAAAAATTCTCTGGAATACAAGGATGTATTTAGGCTGCTAAAGGTGTGACGTTGCACACCACATAGGTGTTAATAAGTTAATGTTAGCATTCATTAGAAAGTAATATGCTCAGAACATACGTCTTGCTTTATTACTCCTTAAGTGGTATGATTCATTTTGTAATTACAATGCTGCAATCATAATAAAATAAACAAAGTACGTTGCCTGCCAATGACACTAACTGCCAAGTAGTAAAATATACTATTTATTGAGCATTTTCATCCACTGATAATGAACTTCATCAGAACGAATGTTGCAATCATACTGAATGGCAAACTTCAAGTGCCTGCATATTAAATTGGGCTAAACCAGTGACAGATAAGTTAACATATAAGGGGTAACATTTATATATAAAAAAGGCCTAAAACTACATTAATGTTTGCATATTAAACTGAAACCAGAATATTGAAAGTAAACATAATTATATAGGCGTTTAGCTACACTCTCACCCTGAACTGTAATATAAATTTTATTTCAGAATATAGAAAACACTTACTTGTTAAGCAATTTTATTTATTTGTTTATTAATCATGTAAACCCACCAGCTGCAAGTTTATTTATTTATTTTACATTTGTTAACCGGGGGTGTCTGAGCCGAAAAGGCCGTTTTTCAGCAGAGGCCCGGGGAAAAAAGCTCCACATAGAAAAATTACATATACATTTAGTTATTTAAACATGATTAGTAACACACAAGTTACAAAATACATGTTCTTACAGTGGTATGCAGCATATCAACAGTTACAGTGGAGAGAACAAACAAAAAAATATTAATTTAAAAATAAAGGTAATTAATAGATTTGTGGTGTACAGCTGAAATTTGGAACATAGGTAGAATACATACATAGTACACAGGTATAGTACATACATTGTAGATTAGCCAGTGTTTTTGCGTAAGACTGAAAACCATTATCAAGTACTCTAGGTTTAGTATGTGTACCTTATCCACTTTCACTAGCCTGGGGAGCAATCATGGCAAGTGACTTTTCCAGGTGGTGTCCTCCAAGAAAAACTGTCTAGTTAAGTGAATTGCTCAGAATCACACAGCAAGTAAATAAAGAGAGCATGAGTGCAAACCCAGGACAATTAAATAAACTCATTAGCACGTTATAGGTCTAATCCTGTACATTACAGTTTGGAATTGATTAGCAGCTCACAGCCTTAATCCTTTTGAAAATGTGTTAAACTTCCCTCAGCTGCTAGGATTCGTGACCTGGATAGCACAAGCTTAAACTGTTAAGAATTTACGAGACAGGATCTTTCTGAATGATCCCAGTATTAACTGTTGCAGTGAACATGTTTTGTAGACTGCTGCCTTTTAGGCCTGGAAATGACAGAATATAAATGTTTTAGCTTAGGTCAGTACTTGAACAGCTAACAGTAATGTTGTACTGTGAGATGGACTGTTGCTGTAATATTGAGCTAATGATCAAGTTTTCAGAAACTCAAAATTCATATGGTCAAGATCATATGACCGAATTTCCGAAAACTCAAACATCAAAACAAAAAAAAACACAAAAATACACAAAATCTACCTTTTTTATGTTTTTGCAGGGGGCACCCCACACCCCCTGCAAATTAAATATTCCAACTGCGAGATCTCACTACACTGAGAAAAGGGTAAATTTCAGAATCCACACTATACCCACTCAAAAGCTTCGAGTTTTCAATAACTCAATCATATGGTCTCGAAGACCTGTTCAACTGTTAAAGGCCTATATATATATATATATATATATATATATATATATATATATATATATATATATATACACACACACACACACACACACACACACACATATATATATATATATATATATATATATGCACACACACATAAAAAAGTCTGCAAAGGAAAAGAGAGATGTGCCAAAATAACAGATTAAGGCTGATGAGACAGACGAGCTTTACCCAAGTGAAGGAATTCTGCTCTGGGCTTTTCACCTTTCCACTACTGACAAACTGAAAGCAGACGTACACAAGTAACAGGTGTTTTTGGACTTTTCACACCCACGGTGGCATTGAACCAGTCAAGAGGAGGCATGCTTCTCAAGAAATAGCTAAAATAATTTTCTTCTGCCATAAATTTTCCTGTCTCTATGGGTGTAGTAAAATTATTGGCACAGGAATGATTACATTCTCTCCTGCTCACTTTCTGTATACATAGCATATGTGACACATGTGTATCATGTTAAGCAAGGTAGTTACTGTAAATGTCATAATTCTTCAAGTATTCTCTGTTCTATGCAACTAGATTCAGCTATTCCTGGCAGAATATCTGATCAATGTGAACATTATGAGGAAACCTGACACATTACAGACTCTCACATTTCTCTCCTGAAACTCAAGTCCAACCGTTTCTCACAGCTGTAGCTGGAATTTGCAACACAGGCATCTCCCTTCCACATTCTGCAACAGCAATGTACTTTAACTGCAGTAAACAGAATTCAGTTGTCACTTAATGTTGTGCTGTTATTTATTATTATTATTATTGTTTTTGGTAAGCTTGAAAAATAATTAATGTCGTATGCATGATCGTACAGTAATCTATTTTAACAAAATGAAAAAGCCCATGGATTTCAGCCCATTTAAGAGCTAAAGCTGTAGATAAAATAATCACAATTTTGTTCATTGTCATGCTGTTTTCTAAAGATTTCTCATAAATAGACAATAAAGAAAAAGAAAGAGTTGTGCTGAATTAAAGAAATGCAATGTTCTGCTCTGCGTACTAAATTTTATAATTATTTATGTTGCTGAAACACTGGTATATCTTTAAGTAATCGTTTGTATGGACCTCTACTTCATGAGGTTTAAGGTATTACACAGTGAAGACTAGCTTTTCTGAGACTTTCTTGTAGTTTTAAGTTAGAACTCAATTACATGTTGGGCTAATGACATTCGTTATTGTATACAGAACTGCTATTTGTGGGAAAGGGAAGCTTGCATGCTTATGGCAAATGTGAGGGTCTGCTGCTCTAGACATTAACTTAATCATTTGTTTTTCTGTAATCGTGTACTGCATCCTGTCTCTTTGGACATTTATTAAGGCACAACCCACAACATCTCTTCCCAGCTGTCAACAGTTACATTCTGTTCACCCAAAGATACAATGAGTATCTGCACTGAGTAGAGCAATTCTGCCATCTTTGTAGAATAAAGCATCATATCTACTTAGAAATGAATTTCAGGGCTGCTTCCAAGCAGATGACTGATATCTTAGACATTGCCACGCTGCCAGCAATGGTAAGAGTACAGCCAAAGGGAGCAACATTAATTGTGCTACCCCCTTCATTCTTGAGCTGAAATATGGGGATGCCTTACTATATTAACTCCAGAAGAAAAGCACAGTTGCTGTCATGACTTCAGTTCCCTTCTCCTACGCCAAGGCCAGGCTTTCACTAAAGATATTATGTCCTCAAACATACGGTACAAATCATTGTTAAAAAGGTGTGCTAAAACAGCAGCTTCCACTAAGTACTTTGAATCACGGATTGTATTAGGCAAGTAACAATGTGAAACACTGGAATCTGAACCCAGAATGCTTAGTTTTGCAGCTAGCAGCCTACATCATATACTTATCTCTCTTACCTCTTTCCATACTTCAGCTGTCCCATGCCCTTTAAAATTATTCATTTGTTTACTTAACTATTTCGTCCAGTAATTCACTCCATTCATCAGTCACCCTCTCTCACTAAATGCGTGTTTCATCATATCTAACCTAAAGATTGAACCTTCAGTCTGAAAATCCTGTCTGTTCACACCCTCTGTCCTTCCTCATAGTTAGTACCCTCACATCTCCTACATATCTACAGTCTTTCTAATACTTACTTGTTTGATCTCCTTTCTATCCACTGTATCACTCTGGTGACATTTCTCTGGACACACTCTATTATTATAACATTCTTTTCTCTCTGTAGTCTGCAAAACTGATTGCAATATATGCTTGTGTCTGAGCCTATTCCCCTTAATGTGCAAGCCTAGCATCCTACTGGCCTTAGATTTCATTCTTATATTCAGTCCTTAGGCATTCAACACTTAAAACTGCACCATGAGTTTTTTTCTAGTTTTAGCACTATAAAATGTAGAGAACATGAGTTGCCATCCATAAGGTCACACAGATTAGATTTCATTTATTTTATTTTTACTGAATTGTCCAGCAGGTCTGTTGCCTATTTTCAGTAGTGACCCAGAGATGAAAGCTCCCCAGGCAAACATAAGATACTCTCAGACAATTCATTCTCAAATCTCATTAACCTAATTCTCCTCATCTCTCACTTTTTCTTTAGAGATAATTCCCTCCTTCTCACACTCTTGCCCTAAGAATCATCCCATCCATCTCCCTCTTTATCCCAAGGCACTCCTAGATTTTGTTGTGGGACCATATCATCATGACACCATTGTTTCTGGGGTCATTGCATAAGTATCTCCATGTTGCATTCCCTGGGAGTTTGTTATATTAAGTACAGGTTGCATGAATAGGTGGAGGCAGATCCATCTATCAGGGAAGACAGGTTATCTTCCAGGATGAATAGCTGCTCCCACAAAGGAAAAAAAAAACAGCTGAAATGTCTTTTGTCAACGTTTGCTCATATATTTTGTCCCATCTCAGACAAAATGAACATGAACTGACCCATAATGAAATCTAACATATTTTCCTTATTCCTTCTCTTCTCTTTTGAAGTACATTTGTCTTGTCTCCGTTTACTTCTATTTCCAGCTAGTCATTCTTCTCTTTTATGAATTTCTACTTTCCCAAACCAATGAAAAATCTGACATTCGACTATCTTTCCAGTTAAGTAATATCTGCCTTTTTGTTGGTGATGGTCTCATTATAAATTCCTGTTTTCTATTCTTAAACACAAAGTGCACATCATTAAACTGTCAAACAGATACATATAGTACTCTGAATAAACTTACTTCTAACCTACAGTCCTGTTGAGCTTTATCACGCTTTAATTTCACACCATAACTTTTGATAATAAGTTGACAAATTCATAAGTGTTTACTAGGCTAACTACCACAAGGACCTTTTTAAACCTAACCATGCATCCCAAATCTCTGACGAGTTCTGATACCCTTGATAAGTATAAGCAGGGGCTTGGGAGATGAAACATTTGCAAGCAGGGGTCCAGGAGATGGACTGCTTATAGGCTGTATGTGTTCATTAGAGATGTAGGTGCCAAACCAGGGATGCATTTGCTGTTCCCCATCAAATTGTACAAGTTACACTTGAATTGGTTTAGGGAATAAGTCTGCTTCATATGGATGGGGAGCCTTTTCCAGAGAAGGGGTAGTCTCTGGGATATATACTTATCTCTCCAGCAGCTCCTACTTAAATCAAAGGCATGGTTTAAGACTTCAGACTGGGTAAGTCTAGTGCTATTTTTTTTTTTTTTTTTTTTTTTTTTTTTTTTTATGGCTATGCAGGGGGTCCATCAGGCTGGGGGGTCAGACAATGTCTTGTACACCATCCATAGATCTCACCTCAACAGCCTGCAGGAAACAGAATACAGGGATAGGGCTATGAGGCGGTCTGCATAGGACATGTTACTTATGCCATGTACTTTTTTAGTGAGGAACCTATATTGATGTTCCAATTGTTGGATATGCCTGGTTAGATACATACCAAAGGGGACATTGTACTCGAGGATAGGTCTGATGAATGCCAAATACAGTGGAACAATGACTTCCCTAGACCTAGATGCCATACCTTTGTTTAGAAGTCGCACAACATAGAATGACTTCTTCACTACTGTAGACACGTGGTGATCAAAGGCTAGATTACTGTCTTTGTGTGTCCCCGGGTCCCTGACTACTGGGCCAACTCTTAGGGGTGTGTTGTCAATATGATAGTTACCAGGGATGGATGACTTCCCAAAGGATAATATTATGCATTTCTTGGCATTTAGTTTAGTCCATCTTACGTAATTTCTAGCTCTGAGAAATGGCTACAATACAGTACAGTTATTGTTTAACAACTCTGCCCTTACTTCCTCTCAGTGTACTGCCACATTCCAAATGGCAGTCTGTCAGTGCGCAACCACACTCCAAATTGCTCCCTTGTCTGCAGTTCATTAGCTGTGCAAACTCATTCTTCCTTCTTGCTTTTCATGCTGGAATGTTCTAGCTCACATCAAAATACCCTGGAGTTTTCCACTAAATGTATTCAGTAGGTAACCCTGCATGACATTATTTTACATTTCAGAAACACATCCTTTCATCTAGAACTCCCCAGTGGCCTGTAGAAAATGTCAGTTTGTCACCCAAAACACACTGATGACTAAATTACTAAGTATGTTTTAGTTCTCTCCTCCTTCCCATTGTTTTAACTCATTCAGCTCTAGTCTGGCATATGACAATAGATTCCATTAAAAATATACATTGTCATTGTTCTCGCCTTCCAAAATCTATAATTCTTGAATACCTTAAGAAGTAGATGTCACTGATCCTGTCTCTCGTTTCACTTTAATCCATAACACACCTTCATGTGGCAAAATTCTCCATCTCACTCCCAATGTATTTAATCTATATGTCATCATTTCCCATGATCCATACTCTGTACCATCTCCTACAATCCATTTTATATATATATATATATATATATATATATATATATATATATATATATATATATATATATATTGTTTTTTTGCATTGTTTTTGGCTCTATTACCTGCTGACCATCAACCTCCTCTCTGCCGTTTGTCTCATTCATTCCTCTTTTACATGACTGAAATTTTCTTGACAGGAGTTGCCACCAAGACAACCAGCAGGAGTTTTCTATATGAGCCCCTGACTCCTGCACATGGTTATTCATGTAGTGAGCTTTGTAGCGCTTGCCACATCTCCATCTGATGTGATCAACTGGCCCTGTACCTCTTTGCAGACAAGCCCTTCCATGTGTTACCCAATCTCCATTAGGAATTCTAGCACAGAGAATGTGCTCAGGAACCCATGTCTCTCCTTTCCCCAAGCAGAGCTAAGTAGGCTTAAGCCTCATCCATACCATTTCCAGCAGGTATCCAAGCTGCTAGTCAAACTTGGGACACTTGTGCTGTAGTGATGATTTTTTTATCCATTTATGCTAATGGTGCTGGCCTTCCCACTATCAGGTCTTTGACTCTCCGATAGTCTGAATGTCTTGATTGATTATTTCCTTCAATACACTAAATAGTGTTCTCATGGAGTCGAGTGGCCAAAATTCTCAGAAGGAAGCATTTTTAATCTGAAAAGCAACCAATTTTCAATAAATGGGATACTAACTCAATTACTACTTTAGAATGAAAAGAATGCTGCTGTGAATAAATGTCTATTATTTTATTTATTTATTTGTGTACATATGCATTTGCTTGTTTATGTTGCACAAAAAGTCTAGGAATACTCCATCTATAACAGCAGAATAGAATTATGGATATGATTTAATACTACATAGTCTGCTGCATCCAAAAGTACTAATAAGCAATAGTAATAATTTATTTTATTTTATTTATTAACATTTCTTTACCAGGATTGTCCAACTGAACACCAGGTGTCCTTTTTCAGCGAAGTCCTGGGGAGAAAAACTCCTCAAGGTTCCATAGTCATTTGGTGAAATAGTTAAACAATGTTTAATAATAACAATAACAGTAATAATAATCATCTTATCGTACTAGAGAAAAGGTAAAGGAAAACCCATAAGAAGAAAAGACCTGGGGAAAATATTGGAAACACATAAGGAAACACATCATTGAACCCATAAGCAACATTCAAACATTTTTGATAAAAAAAAAAAAAAATCAATAAATATCATCACACCAGATACATTTGTTTTATTATAAAATTTATATTACCAACTTCTACAAATATCCATCACTGTTCCTATGAAAAATCTGGCATTGAGCTCTCTTTCCAGTCATGTAATATCAATTCTTTCATTGGTATTGTCATTAAAAATGTCTGTTTTCCATTTTAGATTCAAAGCGAGTAGCATTTAACCATGGGTATATATCTTATTGTCATATATCACAATGCATGCAAGAATTATTAGCTATAGCTTGTCATTGAAATGTTGGCACTCGAAATGCCGAGTGTCAACAAGCTAAAAATAAAAAGACCAAAAAATACAGGAGCAGAGTAAATCTCAAAAATCACTCCTCCTTAAATTTTCTTTTAGTTGTAGTTTCTTTCTGCATAAGTGGGAAAGTGGTTGTTTATTGTAAATGGCAGGTATTTGAAATGTATTTGGTTTGTTGGTAAGGATCTGATCTAAATTTCAGTGTCTGTCAGACTTTTTATTGCTTCTAGATATAGAGATGATTAGCTGTCTAAAGACATATAAGTTAATCGATTCAGAGAGAGTGTCATTGTTAATCAGTTGCCAGTCTATGCTAATGTTTCCTCCGATAATCGTTTCTTGTTGAGTAGGGTGAGATTTCCAGCTGAGGATCTCTTCTGCTGTTGGTATATTTTTATCAGGTTTTAACATCTTGATATGTTGTTTTAGCAGATATTTAGGCTAGAATAGGTTATATCCAGGATGGGTCTACTGATTTTGTAGAGGACTTTTTGTTTACGATCTACTCTGAAGCAGGATGTATTAGGTTAGGCCTGAGGGCTTATTGGATGACATTTGCATATTAGCAGGTATCAGTTTCATTTGTTCCATGTATGTTGTAGAAAGGACTCGTCTATTAATTATTTATATAAGTATGTTATCACTAAAAAGTGCAATTTAAAATATATTTTGGCTAGTATATAAATGTTTATCATGTGTGCTTTATATCATTTGTAGTGCTTGACTTCAAAATGTAATAAAATATTTTTTTGAAAACAGCTAAGCATGTGCTGTACTGAAGAAACAGAACAGACAAAACTAAAGAAAAAAAAAAAAAAAAAAAAAAGAAACCAAGCACTTTAGCTTTAAACACTGAAATCATTTTATTAGAATAAATTTCTGCTTTTATACATACTTTAAATATTGAAACAAATTCTATGATTTGACCCAAATGACCATATATTAAATGAAAAATAAATATATCATAAAATCTATTTTCAGTTTAACTAAAAACTTCAAATAAAAAGAAGTTATGTACTTACCATAACATTCCATATTTGTAGTCCAGCTTGCCTATATTATTGCTGGATGGGTTCGGAGCTGATATTCAGCTCCGACTCAGCCAGTACTAAAGCTTGAGAGCTTTTACTGGCTCGGAGCTAGCCCCTAACCCATAGTGCCTCACGGCAAATCCCAGATCTAGTTTGCTAGAAGCAGTAAATACCTATCAGGTAAGAGTAATCTAAGAGGTGTATAAATACAGCAAAGGATTAGAAATATAATCCATTCCAGGTGGACAACAAAAGAACAATGTCAGGCAGCACCAGAATGGTCCACCAGATCCCCCAGAAACAGGAAGGGGGTTGGAGGGAGGGACGCAAGAATATAGGCAAGATGGAGTACAAACATGGAACATTATGGTAAGTACATCATTTCTTTGTTATGTAGTCATATCTCACCGTAATTCTTGCTGGATGGGGCAGCGTCCCTAGCACCTTTATCCCGGATGGCTCAAGCAAAGGGACTCTTCAGCACAGTGGACCCAAAGGATGACCTGTCCCAGGAGGCCAAATCCAATTTGTAAAGAGTGACAAATGTATGTGGTCTTGCCCAAGTAGCTGCTGCACAAATAGTATCAATTGGGAGCCTAGACCTAAAGGCACATGAAGTAGCTACAGCCCTAGTAGAGTGACCTTTAACTTTGACAGGTAATTGTCTTCCAGCTTGTTGATAAGCAAAGGATATGCAATCCAAAAGCCATTTTGAAAGAGTAATCTTAGAAACAGGCAATCCTTTCCTTTTGTCAGAAAAGGAAACAAAAAGTTGATCAGATTTCCTGAATTCTTTGTGTGTATAAAACCTGAGTATTCTGTGAACATCTAGCTGGTGTAGTCTATACTCCGATTTATTAGAGTGGTTTGGAAAGAACACAGGTAGCTCAATGGTGGTATTCAGATTGTGCTCTGAGCATACTTTAGGAAGAAAGGAAGGGTTTGTCCTGAGAGAGAGACTAACCTTGTGAAAGATAATGTAAGGAGGCCGAATAGTAAGAGCTTGTAGTTCTGAAACTCTACTAGCAGATGTTATGGCTACCAAGAACAAGGTTTTCCGTGATAATTTTAAGTCTGGCGACGAGGATGCCTCAAAGGGTGCAGACATCAAAGATGAGAAGACTAAGTTTAAGTCCCAGGGTTCTAATGGTCATTTTAATGTGGGCCTGAGAAGAAGAAATCCTTTTAAAAAGGTTTTACCCAAGGAGTACTGCATGATTGGATTTCCCATGAAGCCAAAGTGGAAATTGGAAATAGCAGCTAATTGAACTCTAACTGTAGCGGCTGCTGCTCCTTCATGAAAAATTGTTACTAGGAAGGATAAAATGGATTCTAAAGGAGCCGTATATGAATCTAAGCCCTGATTCATAGCCCAACGGGAAAACCTTTTCCATTTTCTGGCATATAGTTTGAGTGGAAGGTTTATGGGATGAAATTAAAATGCATTTGACCACAGGGGATAAAGGAATACACCTGGCTATTCGTGGAACTGGAGCAGCCGTGCTATCGATGTGAGGGTGTGGATGGAGGGGTGGAACTGTCCCAATTGATGAATCAGGAGATCTGGAGATGGGTCCAGAATTCATGGTTCCTCCAAGAGGAAAGGCCACAGGAAGGGAAACCAAACTTGTTGAGGCCAGTAAGGAGCAATGAGGATCAAGGAACTCCTCAACTGTCTTACTTTCTGTATTACCTTTGGGATGAGTGGAAAAGGAGAAAAGGCATAAAGAAGTCCCGGGGGCCAATCATGAACTAGAGCATCCCTGAGTGACCTCCCCGGATGGGGAATGAGGGCAAAGTAGCTGCTACATTTGGTGTTCAGGTGAGTGGCAAATAGATCGCAGCAAGGTTGGCCACATCTGTGAAAGATCTCTTTCACAACCATTGGAGTCAGGGACCACCTGTGAGGCATCAGAATTGCTCTGCTGAGTTTGTCTGCTATTACGTTGGATTTCCCCAGGATATGTGTTGCTATCAGAAAGCGTTGAGTATCCATCACCCATTTCCAAACTCTTAAGGCCTCTCGGCAAAGCAGGTAGGACTTGGTTCCCCTTTGCTTATGTACCACACTACAGACATGTTGTCTGACTGAATCACAATTGTCCCAGTGGGAAGGGACCTGTGAAGTGCTTGCAACACATACAGCACCATTCTCATCTCCAGAACATTGATGTGCAAGTGGTTCTCATAGTTCTGCCAAGTACCTTGGACTGTCATTCCCAGATAATGCCCCCCAGCCCATCCTATCTGGGAAGTGTCCCTGGTCAAAACTGCTTTCTCTTGGGAAGGAATAAGTGGATGACCTAGTTTAAGTTGTTTCGTGTGTAACCACCATATCGGATCCTTTCTGCATGCATTTGTTATCAATATCTGGTGAGACAATGGAAGGTCTTGCATCGACCATTGTGCAGATAGCAATCATTGGAGAATCCTCATGTGTAGGCGAGCAAGAGAAACTAATAGGATGGCGGATGCCATAGTCCCTAGAACTTGAAGGACTACTCTGGCCTGAACTCTGTTTAGCAAGGATCTGACCTGGCTGCGTAAATATTCCACTCTTTCCTGTGTTAGCCTTACTGACATGGTGGTTGTGTCTATTTCTGAGCCTAGATATACAATGTGCTGTGAGGGAGATGAGACTGACTTTTGCAAGTTGACAGTGATGCCTAGACTGGCGCACAAGGATAGAGTCTCATCCCTGGTCCTTATGAGTTGATGCTTGGTGGTAGCAGTGATATGTCAGTTGTCTAGGTATGGAAACACCTGGAATCCTTGACATCCCAGGTGAGCCATTACCACTGCTATGCATTTGGTAAACACTCTGGGGGCTGTAGTGAGGCCAAAGGGCAGTGTTCTGAACTGAAAATAGCTGGCTCCCAGCCGGAAGCGTAAGTGTCTCCTGGAGCGCCTGTCCATTTTGATGCGGTAGTACGCATCCTGGAGATTGATTAAACACATCCAGTTGTCTTTCCCGATAAAGGGAAATATTGACTGCAGAGTGACCGTTCGGAACTTCGATTTCCTTACATGCTTGTTGAGCCTGCTGAGACTAGAATTGATCTCCAGTCCCCTGTCTTTTTTGGAACTAAAAAGAATCGAGAGTAAGTTCTGGATCCTACTTCCTCTGCGGGGACTTCTTGGATGGCTCTTTTTTGCAGCAACGAGATGACATCTGATGTTGCATGGTCTAGTTGAATGGGTGGTATGTCTGGTAGAGACTGGTTTGTTGGGGATTCAGAAATAAAGGGAATCAGATAACCTCTGGATATTATTGTGTGTACCCAATGATCTTGAGAGATAGTTAGCCAGGCGTTTGGGTACAGTGATATATGACCCCCGACTGCCTCCAGAGATGGACAGCCAGGCAACTCTTCAGGGTCAATGGAAGGGATCATCAGAGAAAGCTTCTCTGTCTCCCTGATGTTGCAGACCTCCTCTGCCGCGAGGGTGGCATCTTCCATTATATCCTCCCCCTCTGCATTTGGTGTAGGACTGACCTTGTGCCTGAGGGAAACCTTTTTGAGATATCCTGAACAACATTTTCCCTCCTGTATTACCCTTGGGATAGGGTCTGGACAAGAGAGAGAAATGGACTCCGACAGCAGATAAGGTTTTCCCTTCCTGCTTGCATCTAGTCAAAATCTCTTTCACTTGGGGTCCAAAAGAAGATGAACCATCAAAGGGAACATTAGTGATGGAAAACTTGAAGGATTCTGTAAAATTACAAAGACGCATCCACGAATGTCTACTGAGGGATATTCCTGCTGCGGCTGCCCTACTCGCTCCATCTGCCGCATATGAGATTAGCCTCATGGAGGAGTTAGCTATGGAAGTAAGGGTGGAGAGCTGCGTAGAAACTTTATCCATGGAACCCGGGGCTAATGAACTCTGAAGGGTATCTCCTAACTCTTTCAGGAGAGCCCTCTGAAGATGAGTAAAATGAGTCAGGTAATTCAGCAATCTCAATGTAAATGCTGCTGAAGAAAAAGTATTTTTCCCATACCTATCCATCGTCCTGGACTCCTTGTTAGGAGGATGGATATTAGAAGACGTCTCGGATAATTCCATCTTGGTGGGCGCTGCTGCCAACATAGCATCAACTGGAACTCCTTTACTAAGGAAAGACTTGTCCTCAGGTGCTGTCATAAATTTGTTTGGCCTCCTCAGGATGGCTTCCACTGCTGGAGACGTCCATGCTTTCTGTGATATGACCCCCAAAAGTTGGTCATAAGGCGACGTCACCCAACATGTTTCCTCTTACACAGCCTCTTCCGAGGGAGCTCTCCAGTTGGATAATCTGGGGAGGTCTTGGAAGAGGGGGCACCTCCTTTGGGGGCTACTTGGGCCTCTGGTTCCCTACACTGTGGGGGTGGTAGGGGGGAAGAGGTTGCTGCCTGCTACTGGTGGGACACAGGTTCCAAAGGAATGGTTTTGGCAGAGGATAAAGCCTTCTCTATAGCTTCAAAATCCCCCCCCCCGCTCCAAAGAAGACCTCCACTCAGAGGGGGTGGATGGTCGACTCCTAGCAAGAGGGAACGGCTCCAAAGCAGAAGTGGGAGCCGAGCTGAGGCTCCGAGAGGGAGGGTTGGTTCTGACGAGAAGCCAGGGTGACTGTCCCCCTCGGACTCGACATGAGAGCGTCAGCTCCCAGAATCCTTGGCTCCAGACTGAGCCATCAAGGATAGAGAAATTGGCTCTGAGGAAAAAGGTTAAATCCCTAGAGCTGAAGGGTCCAAGACAGAGGAACCTGACGTAATAAGCTCCAAGAGAGAAGCAGTCAGAAGAGGAACAATGATCAGTAAGGGGGTCGGCTCCGAGACCTTTGGGTCTAGAGGGGCCAATTTTCTAGCCAGAGCTGGATCCAAAAGCAACCTCTTCACCACCCTCTCGATGTCCTCATCTGATAGGGTCCTTGAGGATCTGGTGGAGACAGAAGGAGACCTCCTTCTCTCCAAAATAGGAGATACAGTCTCGATGTCAGGCAAAATATTCGGTACCGAAGATTGTCTCAGAACCGATGAAATCGATGGCACCGAAGTAGATCAAGCTGAGTCAGAACTGGAACATTTTGGCTCCGATGCTTTAGTCTTTTTTGTCAGCTCCGAAGCCGGGCCAATGATTTGCTCTCTGAGGATTTTGGAGCTGCCTGACCAAGTTCCAGCTGTTCCTGGAAGGAACTGGTCATGAGACCCCTGTCAATGAGTTTTCTCTTTCTCTCATTAAAAACTCTAGTGCTAAAAGCATGACAGAAGATGCAGGGTTCTTGTAAACGAGCTTCACCAAGGCAATATACACAACTGGTGTGGCAGTCTGTAAGAGACAATTTCTGCGCACACCTATCACACTTTTTGAACCCCGAAGGGCGATGATCCTTATGATCCTTATCTTTATCTTTTGACATTTCTAGAAATGAAGACAAATAGATAACAACAGTAAGGTATTAACTATAATAAAAGTGAGAAGAAAACTTTTTTCTTTTTTTTTTTTTTTTTTTTAACAATCACACACACATACAGGGAGGAAAGGCTCTCTCACTTAAACAGGCACTACGGCTCTCTAACTTAAACGGGCCGTACAGTCCTAAGGGGGAACAGTGGTTGAGTAACTTTCAAAAACAGTCACACAAGAGACAAGAAACTATCTAAAAATATATCTGATAGAAAAAAGGTAGGAAAAGAACTAAATATAGTAAAAATAGTCTTACTTAGCCAACAAGCCAGTAAGACACAACCTCGAAGCTTTCGTGGCAAATGAGATCTGGGGATTTGCCATGAGGCACCATGAGATAGGGGCTAGCCTTGAGCCAGTAAAAGCTCTCGAGCTTTAGTATCGGCCGAGTCAGAGCGGAATATTGGCTCCGAACCCATCCAGCAAGAATTACGGTGAGAGAGGACTACATAACATCATATATTTTCACTGTAACATTTTATATTGACAATTTCTTTCACACTGTTTGCCTTTCATTTCTCAGCCATGTCAACCAAACAAACTAAGTCTCCTGTTAAAAGTGTATACTTCATAGGTTCATAGGTGTGTACTAGGCTAATAGTCCTGGAGTCTTTACAAGCCTAGCCCATAGGATTACCCTGGCATCGTGCCACCCAACCTTAGTTCCTAGTGCCTCTGTCGAGTAGAGCCACTGAAGTGATCCCCAGGGTGAATTTTCTATTTCCCATACACTCATCAAGATCTCTCTTGAAGAGGGCCAGTGAGGTGCTCTATTTGACATGTATGGGAAATTTATTCCATAGCATGGGCAGTCTCTGGGTTAGAAACCTGTCCCTCCAGCACGTTCTGTTGATTGTGGTAATGAGATTGAGGGCTCTGGAGTGTGTAGTGCGGAGAGATTGAGATTTTTTAGATGTAGCATTTCTAAAAGAGTTGGGTCAGACATGGTTTTGTAAGTCAAGCAGAGATCGCCTCTAAGTAGGCGATATGAGACGGAGAATAGTTGGAGTTTTTTGAGTCTGTCCATATAGAACAAGTGTTTAAGGCCGAGAATAAAATGTTACAGTGGAAATATATGATGTTATTCTTGCTGGAAAGGTAGCTTTCATCCTTCTAAGTTGGGAACTGCTGATTGAGAGCCCAGTGTCTGTTATTCTTAAAGTGTATTAGTTCTGGTTTAAGCACTTGGGCTTCAGGCCAGTTATTTTACATTAAGAAGGTTCGTGGTCTGCACTCTTGTGGGAGAAGAGGCTGGACTCTGCCCTTCTGAGCTGGGAATTTCTGGTTAAAGGTTTATAGTGCCTGAATATTTGAACTGTATCTTACTGAAATTGGTACACCTTGTTTGCTGTAGCATAGACTAGATCCAGGCCTGCTGAATCTAGCTTTGTTTATATGCTTGCTGTTTGTTTGCTTATTTCCCTGGAACGCTAATTCCACCTAATACGTGGCTTCTCAGCACTTTTGTGGATCACTAGTGATATCTGCATTGTTTACTGTACTTATTTCCTTGTTTCACTTGAAAGAAAGTTACTGTTTGTCGTTTTTGCATTTAAGTTACCTGTAACACATTGCACTTAAGTTACCTGGCACTTGCTCACTAAAGCAATTATATAAGTCAGCACTAAAAATTAAAAGCACTACACCCTCACTCGCCCTTGTTTTCAATTATTAAGGAATTCCCAATATTATTCTAGCATGTCCAAAGGTCAGTTGTCAATCTCCTCTCTGGTCCAGCTGGTGAATCTGGGAATCTTGAGGCAATGTTACAACTGCCTCATGTACACAGACAACCCTCTCCTCCTCCCAACAAATTCCAACACATATGAGAGATGCAACCATGTAGCCAAAGTGGAGGCTAAGCTCTCTCAACTCAGTACTGGCATAACCAGTCAGGAGGAGAAGGAAACCACACTCGCTACAATTCCAGTCTCACATAGACCTACCACGACAGCAAACCAAACACATAATCACAAAAAAACATACTCGGAGGCTCTAAATAAAGATCTGCCTAAGCAGCAGAGACCTCCAAAGCAGACACCCAAGCAACCGCTACCCCAAAACAAAACACGTGCAACACATATCTCACAAAGCCAGTGTGCCGAACAGTCACAGCCCTTAAGACTAAACAACACACCTGATACACTTGTAATAGGTGACTCTATCATCAGGCACACTGATGTCCCGCTCACCAGGCTGAACAAGGAGAGGGTCACGGTGAGCAGCCTGTCAGGTGCTAGGATCCGCCACATAACACAAGCACTCAGGTCACTCCAAGGCAAGTACAAATATGACTCAGTCATTGTCCATGCTGGTGTGAATGACCTGAGACGTACCTCCCTGGACTACATGAAAAGAGACATAAAGGAGCTCTCTGAGCATGTAGCCCAGGCCGGTATGACCCTGACCTTGAGTAGCATCTTACCCTCACCAAGAATGATGCCACAATATGAAGACAAGATGATCAATTTCAACAATTGGCTTAAGTACTGGTGTCATTCAAAGGGGATCCAATGCCTGCCAGCTTGGGATGATATGCTCGACAAGCCACAATGCTTCGCTAGGGACGGCTTGCACCTGTCACCCCTGGGCTTTCGGATATTGGCAAAGGCTCTTGCTACCCCATAGTGCCTTTTTTAGGCAAGGCTCAAAAGACAAACCCACCTCCATAGGTATCACAAGGGATAAGAAACTAAGAGTAATGTTACTCAATGCCAGAAGTCTAAACCTCAAGATGCACGCACTCAAAACTCTCCTTAGCATGGAGAACATCGATATCTGTGCAGTAACAGAAACCTGGTTCAGGGCTCCCGAGAGCACCCCAGCACTACCAGGTTATACCTCATACCATGCATTTCGGCCCCAAAACTTGGACCGAACCACAAAAGGAGGGGGAGTATCGATATTCATCAAAGATACCCACACCTCCAGGTTGGTGGCAAAGCACGAAGCATCAGAGACTATCCATGTGCAACTAACAGTGGGTAAAACTGCCTTCCAGTTTATAGCCTGCTACAGACCACCCTCCCAAACCCAGGAACCCCACTCTGCCTTCCTGAGAACACTGGAAAATATGAAGGTCTCTCCAAACACCATTATATTGGGCGACTTCAACTACCCAAACATAGACTGGGAGCATTACTCCAGCTCCAACACCCTAGCCCAAAGGTTCCTAGAATTTATAAACTCAAATGCTATGGAACAACTTGTTACCACTCCCACAAGAGGGGAAAACATACTGGACCTGATCATCACCAACATGGGGACTCTATGCTCCAGACCAGAAGTGTATCCCTCACTGGTAAGATCAGACCATAAACTAATCTCACTGGATATTCACATCCCGACCCCAACCCCTGCCCAGAAAACCACAGTGAAAAACTTCTCTAAAGCAAATTTTACACTCCTCAAAACTGAGGTGGAATCCTTCAAAGCCCCCGGGCCTGTGGAAAATACGGCCCAGACCACAGAATCCTTTATAAACGCATTCTATGAACACCTTCAGGAATGCATGGATCATGCGATCCCAAATAAAACCAAGACCCAATCCTCCAAAGGCAGACATCCTGTCTGGTGGACCCCAGCCATAAACAAAACTATACAATAGAAGGAGGAAGCTACTAAATGAGAGAGCAAAATCCCAGAAAGGGAAGGCATCACTGATCAGTATTAGCAAATAACTACGGGCACTCATAAAATTGTCTAAGGCCAGCTTCGAGAGAAAAATTGCACAGGACACTAAGGATAATCACAAGGCTTTCTTTAGTTATGTTAGGAACCTGGGTGGTAATTCCCAGATATGCTCAGAATTAGTCCAAAATGACAAAAAATGCACTGAACCCACAGACATTGCCAACATCCTAGCTGACAGGTTCAGCGCAAACTCCCCCCCCACCAAAAGGGCAAATATCTATCCCAGCAGAGTGCTGCCCCCCTGACATCTCAGATGCTCAGGTAAGAGCCGCCCTCTCCAAAGCAAAAAACACAGCATCAATGGGACCAGACGGTGTCCCGGGCTGCATCCTACATGAACTCCAAGAAGAGCTATACCCAAACATAAAACTACTGTTCATTCTCAGCCTTACTACAGGATATGTGCACAAAGAGTGGCATACAGCAACAGTGGTCCCTCTCCATAAAGGTGGTGCCTCAATGGATCCTGGAAACTATCGCCCCATAAGCCTGACTAGCTTGGTCTGCAAAGCTATGGAAGGGATCATCATGAACCTCATAAATAAAGATATTGGGGACCTACAGACACTGGATCCTACCCAGTTCGGCTTTGTTAAGGGCAGACCTGCCTCTTAAACCTGGTTGATTTCTTTGAAACAGTCACCAAGGTGATTGACGAGGGGAAGGTGGTCCACACAGCCTACCTGGACCTCACAAAAGCCTTTGATACAATACCCCACTCGGGCATTATAGATAAGCTCACCAGCTTAAATATAAACCCCTATGTCACTAGATGGATTGCAAACTGGCTCAAGGACAGAACCCACATGGTTAGAATTGCTGGAGCCATGTCAGACTCCAAACCAGTTACAAGTGGTGTCCCACAAGGCTCAGGCCTGGGACCTCTCTTGTTCGGTATATATTTCTCGGAGGTACAGGCCAACATGGAAGGACTCTGGCTGACCAAGTTCGCAGATGACTGCAAACTGGGCGCCATAATCGACTCTCCAGCTGACACAAGCATCCTCCAAAAGGGCCTCATAGAAACAGACAACTGGTGCCAAAGCCATGGCCTCAAGCTAAATGCCAAAAAGTGTATAGTCATCCCCTTTGGCAAAAACAAAGTGCCCACAAATTACCACATAGGTGGTAATCCATTAAGTACAGAAGAAGTAATTAAGGACCTGGGGACCCAAGTTGATAGCAGTCTCTCATTTGACAACCACGTGGCCAAAGTGGTTAGAAAAACATTTTATATAGCCCACCTAATCATGAAGGGATTCACATCTAGATCAGGGGAGGTCATCGTGCCTCTTTACTCATCCCTCATCAGGCCCATAACTGAGTACAATGCCTCTTTTGGGATGTACCTTACCAGACACCTGCAGCAACTGGAAAGACCCCAAAAGTACCTCACCAAGAGGATCAAAGGGCTCAAACAGATGCCATATGCTGCCCGGTTAAAGAAACTCCAGCTCTACTCAGTGGCATACCACCTGTTCAGAGGCAATCTGTGCCTGATGTATAAAGCCATGTCCAACCCGGAATTAATGGGCATGCTGCACCTCAGAAAATCCAAATCCCATCGAGCTACACGCTCGAGAGACTTGAACCTCAGCACTGAAATAAATAGGACATGCTGGAGGGACAGATTCATAACCCAGAGGCTCTCTTCACTCTGGAATAAAATCCCAGTCCAGGTTAGGCAGAGTCCCTCATTGACTCTCTTCAAGAGGAATCTTGATGAGTGGATGGGAGATCATAGGTTTACCCCGGGTATCACTTCTGTGTCACTGTTAGACAGAGGCACAGTATACTAACCTCGAAAAAGGGCATAGCAAAATAAATTTAAAATGGGTGGGGAAAGCCAAACACATTCTGGCTAGGCTTATAAATGCCCTAGGGCAGATAGCCTAGTATGAACCTATGAATCCTCTTTGTAATCCTCAGGCAGCAATGATAATGCATTTCATCCTAAATTTCTCAAATTAGCACCTGAAAAGATTGCTGATTTCTTTACACACATCTTTACCCTACCCTTTACCACTACTATGATTCCTGCTACCTTTAAACATTCTATTATCATCCCTTTACCCAAAGTACAGTCTCCATTAAATATGAAAGACTACAGACCAGTTTTTAGTCTTTGTCCAATAATTAAACTATTTGAAAATCTGCTGTATCAATAGTTACTTAAACATATAAGCAACTATGAACTACTTTCTGACCAACAATGTGTTCAGAAACTCCTTTAGACCCTGACAACATTAATTTCAGCAACAGATCATATATGCAGTAATATGAACAGTAGTCTTATCAGTGCTGCTGTATTTGCTGATATGACTAGGGCATTTGAGACAGTTAACCATAGTCTGCTCTTATATAAGCTTAAAAGATTAAATTACGAGACAGTGCCATAGCTTGGTTTTAAAACTACTTAAAAGATAGAGCCTTTCAAATTTACAATCATAAACTTAATAATGGTGCCTCACAAGGCTTAGTAGAAAGGACAGCTATTCTTTCCCATATTTATTAATGACATCTCCTTCTATCTCCCAAGTCTAAAGACTATAATGTATGCAGATGATATTCGATTTCTAGTTGCTGACACAAATCACCAGTCCATACAAATAAATAAATAGCTCAAATTCTCACACTTATGCATCTGGCTGCAATCTAACAGGTTAGTAATTAACCCCATAAAGACTAATGTTATATTTCTTGCACACCCACAAAAGCTTACCTTTTTACCAAAACTTAGATTTATTGACCCTAAAGGGGGACATCATTCCTAATGTAATCAAACAAAAATATCTAGGATTAATGCTAGAACCCCTCTTCAGTTTTAAAACCCTCACTGACAATATAATCACCAAAGTTCTTTCCCAAATAAAACTATTCTATCACATACATCACCTCTTCACCTTTTCTGCTAGAAAACCTATAGCCAAAAATGTTTTGCTTCCTAAACTGGAACATGTTGTATTCCAATTTGCTCTACAATAGTCCCAAAACCCCATAAAACTGCAAACTGCAGAGACTAAGATATGCACATTTGCATTATCTGCAGCACAAAATACACATCACCGTACCGTATTAAAGAAAGTTCACTGTCTCCCTGTCACTAGTAGAGCTGCTTTTTTTCTAAGTCTACTTATATTCAAGTTAACACATATGGGGCTACTGCCCACCTCTGAGAACCAAACTATCCCTTAGGGAACAAATCTACTCCATGAGCAGAAGCCAAGACCCTTATCTTACTCTTGCTAGACCCCACTATACGTTGGCCATTGCTGAAAAGGTGTTCCATAGTCCAGGGCCAGCAATATGGAACAACCTAGCAGCTGAAGTTAAGGATAATAAAATACTGAGTGCATCAAGAAATCGTTTTGATTTCCTTTTCCAAGAAACCAGTGCAAGTGCTACTGTGATACTGGTTAAACCATGACTATCATTAAATGTAATTATATAAGCAATGTAAATTATAAGGAAATGTACAAGTACCACATGATTATTCTGCACTAATTAGTCTCTTTATGCAAATATTTTCTTCAGGAAGTGTGAATAATGCTTGTTTTAGGGATCTATATTAAACAAAGCTTGCTTTAAACAGTGATTTGTAATACTACATGTGGGACCTAGGCCTGAAAGGGGTCGATATTTCTTTGAAAGACATCTCCATCAATTCCCTATTCATTAACATGACTACATCGAGCACTGTATTCAGAGAATGATCACTACATCAAAGTTTTTTCTAACTAGGTGGCCAGCATCATGAGTTAGCCCTTTCCCCACTGTAGTCTAATCTCAGAGTTGGTATATATAAGTAGGGGGGTGCAGTTGTGAGTGTAAAATTATGTACTTCGTATTACAGTTGTTCTGGTGGCCAAGTAGTTTCTTCCTAGAAAAGAAGTTTGATGACTGTAACATTCACTGAATGGCTGTTTGATGGGTAGTGATTAATGAAAAGCCGTTTAATGGAGACATATTTGGAGGTAATAATATATAGATCCCTTTAAGGCTTAGGTCCCCTGTGTTGTATTAGAAATCACTGACTTAGCAAGTTTTGTTTTATAGCACTAAAAAATAAAAATATAAAAAAGTAAAATAAAGTGCCTGCCATTTATACATTGTTCAGTCGATAGGAATGACTGGATTTTGTTAAATTAGGAAGTGATATGGGTGCTAACAGATAAAATGTATATCCAAGTTATCTATTTGATGGGCATTGTTGGTTGTGTTGAATTTGTGCTTTTTTAGTTGATGACCCTTTGACGTGGCAGTTATTCTCAACACTAAAGTCCATTCATTTGAGTAGATGGAGTATAATACTATTCTGAGAGTTTCAGCCTCATCTCTTAGTATTTGGTAGGACTTAATTAATGTATACTAACAGATATATAATATTCCACAAAAAGCCAAAAAATACCCGGAACTGGAACAGAAATCCAAGCAAAGAACAAACAACTGACCAGGAAGCCAAAGACCACAGCAAATGAATCCAACAGTGGTAAAAAACACTCCAGTTCACAGTTGTTGTAGAAAGAAACAATCCTTTATTGGTAAAACCACTGCAATTCATGTTTAAGTGCTTTAATCTAAACGTAGACGTCTTCAGAAACAGATATGTAATACTGTACTTGTTCCAGCAGTCCCTTTTTTATTTTAATATTCTGTGACAGTCTTTCCAGGATATACTAACTATCTTACACAGTTTACATTATTTATGTATTTATTGGCATTTGTTTATTGGAAAAGTCCAGTGGGCCAAAAAATTCCATTTTTAGTGGAGGCCCTGAGAGAAAAGCTCCAAGGTAAAAAATGATTTGCATAATGTTTCAAAAAAGTGTCAAACTATTTTAAAAATATCAGGAATATTACAGAAAATAAATTATAAAAAAATTATACTAAAAATTAGTTATGGAAAATTGATGAAACATTATACCAGCAGCAAAATTAAGCATATTCATAGCACAGTGAATAATAACTTGGCACAATTCTAGTCAGAAACAAAATAGTTTAATGTTATACAGTTATGAGTACCATGGAATGCATGTAAAGTCAGGTGTTACATACATAAACAATAAAATATATGTACAGAGAAATGCAGGAAAGGAGAGAAGGAAAATGGTAGATGGGGTGGAAGTGGTTAGGGGGTTAAGAGAAAGCAAGAGGGAAGAATCAAGTATCTAAAAGTTCATTAGGAATATCAAGGTAGTTGGAGCAGGAACTAGACAGATTTATGTTTGGTTGGTAGAATTAAGTAATGCCAGAGGAAGCAGCTGAACAGTTGCAGGTCCAATTGGAGAACACATGATTGTACAGTGCAGTTTTGAAGTTTGAAGGGCTTTGTTGTACACGGATAAATGTAGGTAGGTCATTCCATATTCTGGCAATATTCCAAGAGTATAACTTTCTTGCAGGTAATTTGATAATTACAGATAGAAAAGAGTATCTATCAAAACTGTACTTGTATTCTTCCTATGCTTAGGCTGTTGGGAGGCTGGATTATCTTTTAGCCTTTAAACCTTTATTTACACCCTTTAGTGTTAATCTCTTCCAAATTCAAGGGTGTTTGACTATAAATCATCACCAGATGAACATTATCTGCTGGTCTCCTTGACTTCTCTACAAAGCAGTACTTTCAACCTCTCACCCTAAAACCATCTTTTTTTGCAAAACAAGCTATTATGCACATTACATTAGCACATGATAATGTAATAAAGCCTGTACTCACCCATCTCTTCTCTTTTTGGTAAATATAAAGTTACTCTCATCACCATACATTTTCACCATGCATTTCTAGACTGCCACATTAAAATCTATAGCTATTTACCTTCCTGTTAGGAGTTCTAAACTTTATTACAGAGTAGTGAAATTATATTTAATAGTATTTAAAAATGTATTCTGGACCTCTTCTCTTACATCCATATTTCAGAATTCTGCAAATACTGTGTGAGATGCATGATTTAGTTTTCACTTTAAGTGCAAACCATGTATTAAATGGTCACTATTACCCAGATAACCAACACTTTCTTTTTCGGAAATACGTTATTCAATTGCTCACAAATACCAAATCTAGGAATATGCTTTCACAAAGAATGAAAATCATACTGTTTCAGACCAAGTAGGTTAGGCATGATCAAAGATGATACAGGGCTTTTTTTGTAGTCCCTTACTGTATTTACAAGTATGACCTTTCTAATTTTCATCAGGGAGTGATTTATGAAGTCTATAGAACTCTTATTTCCCCAGATAAATAATAAGGTCTCATCAAACAAGAATATCAAGATTTGCTTTTGTAAGAAGGGTGCTGCAAGGAGTGGAAAGAAGGGACTGAGGTCCTGTGGAACAAGTATAGTCTAGTGAGTTCCATCCCACTGAGGCATTGTGTTTTCTTTTAGGAGAACATGTCACAGAATCTTCAGCTCAGAGCATCAAACATAAGCTTCCTGAAAATATGCTTATGATGAAGAGCCAACAAGACAAGAACCAATGACAAAACAAACTCAACACTGAGCAAATAAAATCACTGTAATAGCTGTTAAGGTATCTAAAAATAGACAAAATCACCGGAGAAAAATTTCCTGATATGATATCCACACTGGTGCTAGACCTCCTCAGCAGTTGTTGTAGCAGCTAGTGAATAAATGTATAACTGGGAAAATTACTCATGTACCAACACAGTTGCTCAATGTTTTCTGGAATTCATTAATTCCATTGCCCTGGACTAACTCATTCTTACCCCCACCAGGGGTAGAAACATCCCTGATCTGGTCATTAGTAACATGGGTGACCATTGCTCTACACCAGTAATTAACTCCTCCCTGGTCAGATCTGACCACAAGCTAAGCACCATGGATATCCACATCCCACCCTCACCCCCCCTAAAAAAAACACCATAAAAAACTTCTCCAAAGCCAATTTTGGGCTTCTAAAAACAGAAGAGGCTAACTTCATGACACCCATGCAAATGGAAAATGGGTGCATGACTGCTGAATCATACGCCAATGCACAAGTGCATGGAATGGGCCATACCAAACAGAACCAAGATGCTCTTCTCCATAAAAAGGAAGCCAATCTGGTGGTCCCTCACCATAAACAAACTCTACAACAGAAGGAAAAAACTGTTGCAGAAAAGGGTGAATTCCCAAGACTGGAAAAACTCCCTTGTTAGCCTCAGCAAAAAACTCAGATCCCTCATCAAATCCTCTAAAGCTAGCTATGAAAACAAAATTGCTGCAGATTCTAAAGTCAACCACAAGGCATTCTATAGTTATGTCAAGACTCTACATGCCAATATTCATATCTGCTCTGAGTTGCAGCACAATGGTAATACATATACAGAACCAACTGATATTGCCAACATATTGGCTGACAGGTTCAATGCGAACTTTACCACCCTTTAACCCCCTAAATGGCCTATCACAGTACCTAAGGAATGCCAAGTCCCTATTATCACAGCTACACATGTAAAAAATGCACTGTCCAAAGCCAAGAATACAGCTTCCGTGGGACCTGATAATAACCCTGGCTGTGTTCTACATGAATTACAAAGTGAACTGGCACCACACCTGAGTACCCCGTTCAATCACAGCCTCATTTTAGGCTTTGTTCCTACAGAATGGTGCACTGCTATGGTCATCCCACTCCATAAAGGGGGAGTGACTACAGACCCTGGGAACTACCGCCCCATTAGTCTGACAAGTCTGATATGTAAGGCTATGGAGTGCATCATCATGGACTTTATGGATAAGGACATCGGAAATCTCCAAACTCTGGACCCCATGCAGTTTGGGTTTGTGAAATGTAGATCATGCCTGCTCAACCTGATGGACTTCTTCGAGTCTGTCACCAGAGCTGTGGATGAGAGCAAGGTAGTTCACACAGTCGACCTAGATCTTGCCAAGGCCTTCGACACCATCCTTCATTCAGGAATCATAGATATACTCACTAAACTAGGCATAAACCCCTATGTTATAAGATTGGTTGCCAGCTGTCTCACTGATAGAACCCACACTGTGAAAGTAGCATAGTCCAAATCTGACTACCGACCAGTTACAAGTGGTGTCCCACAGGGATTGATCTTTGGTCCTCTTCTGTTTGGCATCTACTTCTCTGAAGTTCAAGCCAACACAAAGGGTCTCTGGCTGACCAAGTTTGCAGATAATTGCAAACTGGGAGCCATTATTGATTCTCCAACTGATGTAGACATTCTACAAAAAGGCCTCACTGATACCAATGACTGGTGCCAGAACCATAGCCTTAAACTCAGTGCCAAAAAGTACATTGTCATTCCCTTTGGGAAAAATTTGGTGCCCATGAAATACCACATAGGCGGTTGTCCACTAAACACCAAAGGTGTGATAAGAGACCTGGGGACGCAGGTTGACAACAACCTCTCCTTTGATGACCACATTGCCACTGTAGTCAGAAAGTCCTGTGTGGCACACCTCATTACAAAAGGTTTTTCATCCAGGAAGAAAGAGGTCATAATCCCTCTCTACTCGTCCCTCATTAGATCTATTATAGAATACAATGCCCCATTTGGTATGTACCTCACTAGACACCTACAACAACTGGAAAGGCCACAAAATTACCTCACTAAGAGGATCTTGGGCCTTAGACACATGCCCTATATGGACAGACTCAAAAAAACTCCAGCTATACTCTGTATCTTATCGCTTAGATCTCTGCTTGATCTACAAAGTCATGTCTGACCCACAGCTGCTAGATATGCTACACTTAAAGAAATCCCAATCCCTCTGTGCCACATGCTCCAGGGACCTAAACCTCATTACCACAATAAACAACATGCTGGAGGGACAGGTTCCTAACCCAGAGACTTCACATACTCTGGAACAAACTTCCCATTCACATCAAGCAGAGCACTTCACTGGCCCTCTCTAAGAGGAATCTTGACGAGTGAATGGGCAGTAGGAATTTCACCCTGGGGATCACTTCAGTGGCCTTGCTTGATAGGGTCACTGGGAACTAACTTTGGGCGGCATGATGCCAGGGAATTTTCTTGGGCCAGGCTTATATAGGCTCCAGGGCTGTTAGCCTAGTACGCACCTATGAACCTATAGCTGAATAAATTTAAATTCTTAGGTAGAGCATTTGAGTAAAATTGTACATGCCACAGCAGAGAACAACCATCAGTGTTCTAGACTTAATTTTAATAAAATGTTCCTAGAGTACAGCATTACTCATTTCTATGTAAAACTTGGATTTCAGTCACTCACTGTCTGATTACCAGCATTATCCATTCCAGGTCTTTGGAGTGCCAGAATATATCCTGACACTCACTGGGTGCAAGTTTCAGAAACAAATCACAGGAAATTCATAAATAAATTAAATTGCATCAAGTGAAACATTAATGCACTTAGCATTCTGTACTAACAGTTTAACTAACTCCATATAACGGTGTATATAACAAAGTCCCTTACTGCTTACACACAAAAAAAAAATTCTGAGTACCACACTATTGCAATACTAAACCAATAAGGTTTTGATTGTCAGTCTCACATTTAATGTTTTAAATCATTGTTTTACGTAATATCCTGTTTATATTTTCAAAGTGATTGCTGAATGGCAGCTAACTTTATATACTGCTTTTTGTAACCTTATTATGCTCTGCTGCAAATTTGATGTACTGTAATGACTTCTGTTTTCATTTTGATTGATAATATTTAGTCTTCTCTGTAATCTCCCCAGTGTTTTTATGTTGTGTTGCATTTTCCATGTTTATGAGTTTAACTTTGCCTGATGCAATACTTTCCTTTATGTTTATTCTGTCTGTCTGAGTAGTGCAGCATTACCGTTCTGAGATAATCTTTGAATGTACTTATCTAAAGTTTAATGCATCGATTGCTATTTTCTTTGTGAATTTTTGCTTGAAAAAAGTTAACACCCAGAGTCAACTAAAGGCAGAGTCATTCCTTTCTCACTTCAGACGGCAAATAAGTAAATTAATGATATCATTCTCTCCCTATAATGCTGTATCTTTCTTGTGATATATCAGAATGTGCCCTTCAACTTTGTAACTGTTATTCATATATAGCAGGCATTTTTAAAATAAAGTAATATTGTGGCATCTTTAGTTGAATGCAAGCTAGCTCTTTTTTGTTCTCTTCTTTATAATGCATTTCTTACAAATTCAAATAAAGGCATATAGCCTTCAAGTTAAGAAGCTGACTTTTCTAATGCAATATTCTATATATATATCAAAGTACAGGCAAATTTTTCTACATTCCTTAAACGTAGTTGATTGTTTGGCAGTACAGTCTGAATACTTCCTTTGTTTTTGAGTTATGCACACTGCAATCAGCTTTTGACTGTCTTTGTACAGCAATTGCCTTGGTACAGCTGAAAAATTCAAGCTGGCTACCAGCACAAATGTTTTGACCTCACCAATGCACATTTTTACATCTCAGTCATAGCCAGTTGCCACACCTCTCCAGTAGCATCAGATTGTTTGGAACTTTGCCATTCAGTTTGCATACGTCTCTTCATTTTTCATCTAGACAGTATGGATTTTCTTTACCATTATCAAAGTCATACAAGCATCTCTTCCAGTACATCTGATTATTTTAGTTATGTTTGCAAAGTGATAATCTGAAATGTGTTTGTATACTTCATTTTTTTTATTTAAAGCTTAGCTAGACTTTTTCCCATGATTTGGCTTGAGATCAGAATAAGATTTTACACAGCTTACTGTGTAAACACATCATATTACATGTAGACTCAGCCCATACACATTGCATTCAGCACCAGTGATTGCTGACCCAGAAGTCCAACTGGATGTAACCTCCCTTTCCAGTGAAGTTCCAGGGAATAAAGCCTTTTCTGGTACAATACAAAACAAGTTACCATATAGGTTATCATAGGTAAAATTAAGCTTTAGTGTCATCTTTGACCATTTTCATCTCTCATTTTCAGCTTTAGTGCCACTCACATAGTAATACTGGACATGTCTAAAGCCATTAACCTTGCATTTAGCCTGCAGAGAATTCAGTAAACATACTTCAACTAGCTTCATAAACATTTCCTGCTTTGCCTACTTCTACTCACAAAACTAGTATTCATCTTTTGTACCTCTTTCCATTTTACACACACTTTGGTAAAGTGATTATTGCCTCCAAATAATCTGTACATTTGCATTTAGCCATGCATCAGATCTCTTCATGTCTGAACCTACAGCTTTACACGCAGTGTAATTCCTGCTTCCTCATTCTTTTCCATGTGCCTAATTGACTACCGTGCTTTTGCCTATTTTTTCTTCTTTTGTTATTGTTAAAGTTTTAAAGCTTCATGTTATATTGTTTTCCTAACTAGTTTTAATTTTGCACACTTCCCACTCTTCCATTTTGTCTCCAAGTGCAAAATTTGAAGAGTTCTAGCACACGCCTCACACCTATAGCTTTTTATCTAATATTAAATCAGCTTTTCCGGTGTGTCTGTTTTTAACTTATAAAAGAAATAGCAAAATCTCATATATCCTGCTACATAACTTTTCTGCTAGATAACTGTCGAATGGGCTATTTTTTTTAAATTTTAGTTTGAGAACTATAATAGTCATAATAAGAAATATAAACATCAGACTTATGCAGCACATGATTTTCTTTCCAACAGTTTTACTAATTTTATTTTTCATCCAGTCATAAGCCTGCTTTCCTACTAATAAATCACAAAACTGTTAATGCATGTCAATAAAAAAAAAATAAACAGCTACCAACAGCAGTTTTATTCCAGCAAAGGTTAACTTCATTCTGAAGTGAAGCAGTTTTACCAGGTGTTAACCATTTTAGAGATATTTGTATACATTTAGTTATGCATATTTGTACACTTGTCAAATTTCTGTAACTATGGCTGAAGCGATAAAGTTTAGACACCAAGTATCGATACAGTTTTTCTGAGATTTTGCCAACCTTTATTTGATATAATGCAGCACTCCATAAATTGTTGATGGTTTGACTTATTAACACAACTATAGCACGTATTCACAGTTCCGTTCCAGTTCTGGAAAGAACGTCCCGATACTGATGGGGTTTCTGTACCTGCATACACTAAGTAGCAGTTTGCAGTTCATTGTGAATACATTTTTCTCACTTCAGGATAAAATCTTTCCATGAAGTACAGATGGTTTAAGAGCAAGCAAATTCCATGGTGAAGTACTCCTCTATCAAAGCTCAAAAAATGTAAGTGCATCTGGAAGATTTACAAACACTCTGGTAGTCCAAAAGACTTCCAGAACTACTGCAGTCTAAGGGCTTAGGTTAGGTTAGTACAAGGGTAACTGCCCTTGTGGTCCACTTTAAGCCTGGTCAGTTGTCTCATTTGAGAATCGAATTCTGCACCTTGTGTTTACAAGGTGAACATCTTATCCATTGTGCCAAACGTAAACAGATAATAAATAATGGCAAAACTATCATGCTGAAGCAAAGGAAGGCATTCTCATTAGGCAACACTAAAATATTTCTTGAGGAAGGTAATGGCTTTTCTGGAAATACCTATGAGGACACGATAGAAAAAAACTGATTAAAAATGTCATATCTCTTTGCTAAAATACATTTTTGCTGCAGTTACTGACAGTTCAGCTAAAAATCTGCAGAAGATGCAAAATAGACTTAAACAAAATTTGCTGGTTAAGGAGTTATATACCAGAGAGAGCATCTTTGCTTGACTCTTTCCAGATGTGGCTGACTGCTTAGTCTTCTAGGAATCTGTGAAACAAGTTGTCTACCTACTTAATCCAATGCAAAGTCACATGGGAGTTGTATCCTATCCTAGCAAGACCAGAGGAATTAATTCTGTGCAAGATGCACTCAATCACTCATACATGGCGTGCCCAAGTATGTGCAAATTGTAAGGATGCAAGTTACATACAGCATGACTTTGAAATAAGGGTGGAAATCAGAGCACAGAGTGAAAACCAGCATAGATGCAGGAAGGCTGTGAAGACTCCATACAAAAGACACAGCAGCTGAAAACCAAGCAAGCAAAGCAAATGCTATGAGACAGCAATGTGATTTCACTATAAATTCCCTGAAACAAGGTTGCA
>NC_056743.1:83590609-83618955 GCF_019279795.1 Protopterus annectens
GAGGAGGGGTTTCATCTCAGAATCTGTAGTTTTATTGGCCATTTTGGGCTATTTCTATCCCTTTCATCTTTCTGTTTAAAAACCCATGTTTGCGCAGTTTTGTGCATCACGCAGCACCATTTAACTAGGGTTAAACTATTCTCTGTGCTAGAGAAAGTCTGCTCTTTTAACTTTCCCTTAGAACTAGCCAGTTTTCTAGTTTTAGCATTCAAAATTGTTTCTTTGTGCTCAGCACTTGTTCAAAACTTGTCGCAAGCACTAAATCTACAAATTACTGCAGCACTCAACTTTCCTCACTTGTTAGGAAGAAAACAGTTTTTAGTACTTAAATTAATAAGCACCTATCCAGGCATGTCTAAGGGTCAGCTCCTGGTATTTTTCCCTGTTCACCTGATGAACCTGGGCATCTTGGGTCAATGTAACAATTGCCTCGTGTACACTGACAACCCTCTCGTCCTACAACCCAACACTACAACCTGTGAGAGATGCACTTATACAGCCAAACTGGAAGCCAAGCTCTCTCCAGCCAAGACTGTACTAGACAGTTAAGAGGAGAAGGTAAACACCTGCACCACACCACACTCAACACATATTCCATCAAAACTTACACCACCTAAACCCACAGATAGTAACACAAAACATACACCTACATTCACGGAGGCTCCCAATAAAAATCTGCCCAAACAACAGAGAACTCCAAAGCTGAAACACAAGCAACCACCACCCCCCAACACTAGCCAAATGACACATTGCCCACAAAATCAGTGTGCCACTCAACCTCAGCCCATAAGGCAAAACAACATACCCAACACATTAGTCAAAGGTGATTCTATAGTCAGGCACACTGATGTCCCACTCACCAGGCTAAACAAGAAGAAAGTTACTGTCAACTGCCTGTCGGATGCCAGGATCTGCCACATAATGCAAGCACTCAGGTCACTCCACAACAAGTACAAATGTGACTCTGTCATTGTCCATGTTGGTGTGAATGACCTGAGATGTACCTCCCTGGACTGCATGAAAAGAGACATGGAGGAGCTCTTGGATCATCTAGCCCAGGCGGCTATGACCCTAACCCTGAGTAGCATCCTGCCATCACCCAGAATGATACCACAATACAAGGGCAAAATGATTTAATTCAACAATTGGCTACGCTTCTGGTGTCATTCTAAGGGAATCCAGTGTCTGTCTGCCTGGGACGACATGATTGACAGACCACAATGCTTTGCCAGAGTCGCCTGCATCTGTTGCCCCTGGGATTCTGGATACTGGCTAAGGTGCTTGCCACCCCTATAGTGCCTTGTTAGGCAAGGTTCAGACGACAAACTCACCACCATAGCTGGTATAAGCAAGCAAAGTCTGAGGGTAATGCTACTCAATGCTAGAAGTCTAAACCTCAAAATGCACTCACTTGAGGCACTCCTTAAAAAGGAGAACATTGACATCTGTGCAGTGATGGAGACCTGGTTCAAGGCTCCAGAAAGCACCCCTGCATTACCAGGCTATAACTCATACCACACCTTTCAGCCATCTAACCTGGACTGAAACACTAAAGAAGGAAGTGTGTCCATATTCATTTAAGGATATCCACACCTCCAGGCTAGTTGCTCAACATAATGCATATGAAATTATCCAAGTGCAACTAACACTGGGCAAGACTGAAACACAGGTTGTAGCTTGTTACAGATCCTGCGCCATGCCCCAAGATGCCCACTCCATGTTTCTTGATATATTGGGTAATATTTAGGTACAGCTCAATACCCTAATAATGGGCGATTTCAACTACCCCACCATAAACTGGGAAAACTGCTTATGTACTAACTCATTTGCTCAATGCTTTCTGGAATTCATAAATTCCAATGCCCTGGATCAGCTTGTCCATACCCCCACCAGGGGCAGCAATATTCTGGACCTGGTCATTACCAATATGGGCAACCAATGTTCCATGCCCAAGGTCAACTACTTGCTGGTCTGATCTGACCACAAGCTAATCACTCTAGATATCAATATCCTGCCCCCACCCCCCATTAAGGAAACCACTGTAAAAAAACTTCTCCAAATCCAACTTAATGCTTCTTAAAACATAAGTGGCAAGCTTCACGACACCCATACAGACGGAAAATAGAGGTACAACTGCTGACTCCCATACAAATTCATTGTATAAGCACATACATGACTGCATGGATTGTGCCATCCCCAATAGAACCAAGATGCTATCCTCCAAAAAAAGGAAGTCAATCTGGTGGTCCCTTGCCATAAACAAACTCTACAACAGAGGGAAGAAGCTATTGCAAAAAAGAGTAAAATCTCCTGATTGCAGGAGCTCCCTGGTCAGCCTCAGTAAGAAGCTGAGATCCCTCATAAAATCCTCCAAAGCTAGTTATGAAAATAAAATTGTCACTGATTCTAAAGACAACCACAAAGCATTCTACAAGTATGTCAAGAATCTCAATGGCAACACTCAGATCTGCTCTGAGCTACAGCACAATGGCACTAGATATACAGAACCAACTGATATTGACAAACAAGCTGGATAAGCTCAAGTACGAGTAACAAACAAGTGAAAATAAGTCCAAAACTCAAAGGTAGAACAAAATTTTAAATGTAAGAAAGTTTGTTTACAACTTGAAATGCTTTTCGTCACCAAAAATATGGTAACTTCCTCAGAAATAAGTACCCAGTTAGTGCAACAGTTTTAAAATACACAGCATCAAATGGCACATGCTAAAATGAACCAATCAATGAAGTATTTCATTTAAAGAAAAAGTCCATATTAAAACCAATATGTCACATTAATGACAATATAAAACTCTATGCAGACCACTCAAGTGTCTAAAATAAAAACTTGTTGATAGAATGGATAAAATAAGGACACCCTACTATTTATTTGTAAAAGTATATATATATATATATATATATATATATATATATATATATATATATATATATATATATATATATATATATATATGATACTCCTATTGTGTTTAAAGACCAGCTTATATAAGAGAAATCAAGTTTAAACTTCTACAATGCTTGCAGTTTTAACTAGAAGTATTCATCATCTAGTTAAACTTTTTAGTTTTAACAAGCAAGCAATATTGTAAGCCTCATTTAAAATGGGGTATGAAAAAGCATTTAAGCTCAATTGCCATTCTAACTTATGCTCTTCTAGTAGTAATGCTGAAGGACCTCCTCTAATGTCAAGCAAGACCTGGTCAATAGCTTTGAAACAGAACTTGTGACCACCACATAAATTGGAATGTTTAGCTAGTGCATTTTCACATTTATTTTTATCTATGGCATAAATATGCTCATAGATTCTCTCCCTATGTAATAAGCCGGGCAGTTAATGTACATAGCAATGTATATCACTGCCCTAGACTCACAGTTAAGTTTGTAATTAAGGTTAAACTTCCTATTGTTACCAATAGAGAAAGAGTTGCCTGTCTTGATGTATCTACACATCCTGCATGCTCCACAAGTGTACATACCTACAGGTCTCCCACCATGACTTAGAGCTCTACGCTCAAGGAGATTTTTCAAATTAGACCCCTTTCTGTATACCATTTTAGGCAAGCTACCTAACCTGTCAAGTAAGTAATTATCTCTATTGATGAAGGTCCCATTCTTATACAAAATAAACCTAAGTCTTGCACTGTCATTACTCTATGTCATAATGAAACTCACATTAAAGTTCACCTGTTGGTCGATGTTAGATTTTAGATTTGTACTTTGGTTAGTACCTATGTTTAGGAGGTGAGTGTTACCATTAATAAAATGTAAAGCATTATTATTGTTAAAGTGATGGCCAGTGTTTCTGTCCTCGGTAGACTCGTATAACTGATGAGTCAATTTATTCATGGCCTATTAGGAGAGAATGTTTATTTTTACAACACCTGAACACAGGGCAAACCTAGTCTACTACACTCGGTTCTTGGACAATATTTTCATTATTTTTAGAGGTAATGAGGTACAAGTTCATGCATTTATTGACTATTTGAACACCACAACAGGTTTCTTTAAATTTACATTTAATTGCAGTAATGTCACCATTGACTATTTAGATATCAAGTTAACTAAGGACTTGGTAAATAAAAGATTAATTTCAAAGTTTTTTAGGAAAACTACATACTGTAACTCATTTCTGCACTTTACTAGTGCTCACTGATTTACACAAAAAAGATCTATAGTGAAGAGCCAACTTATTAGGGATGCTAGGATGACTTCTTTAGATAAGGACTTTCTAGAGGAATGCCACTTCTTGAGTGGTATGTTTCAAAAACGTGGCTATCCAATAACCTTGATTGACTCTTTAATAGAGGAAATTCAGTGTAAATGTTACAATGGCAACTTTAGACCCCTGCTTTTTAAGAGAGAAGAGTTGACTCATCAGTTATATGAGTCTAATGAGGCCATAAACACTGGCCATCACTTTAACAATAATAATGCTTTACATTTTATTAATGGTAACACTCACCTCCTAAACATAGGTACTAACCAAAGTACAAATCTAACATCGACCAACAGGTGAACTTTAATGCAAGTTTCATTATGATGTATAGTAATGAAAGTCCAAGACTTAGGTTTATTTTATATAAGAACTAAACCTTCATCAGTAGAGATAATTCCTTACTTACGACATATTACAGTTGAAACCGAAAAACTACTAAATAGCAAGAGTGAAAAGCCACCAACCGGATAAAATATAAACTATTTTATTTGAAACGGCAAACTTGTAGCTAAACAGACTTTAACATTAACAATCGAATAATTTCACCTGAATGAACAATAGAAATAAGCTCTTTCTTTTAAAAAGTTTTAAACTTCATCAGACAATCAGTTAAATTACATCACTTCCTTATATAAGCTTCTCTTTTTTCAAAAAATCCCGCTCCCATGGCTAATACAAAATGAGCATGCCCAATAGCGAAAAAGTGACTGTTTCAAAATATTTTACCTTTCCTCCTATATACATTAATAAAAGTACTTATATTACAATAAAATTTATAATTTAAACTTCCTATAAACATTAAACTATATGGGGGTAACTGATACAATTAATATGTAACATTAACTAAATTTTAAATCTTTATTTCAGTAATCCAAATATCAAAAAATTATAAATCTATATATATAAACTACCATATGATATCAGCCTACTTAAGAATAGAAATTCAATAAAATATACACTATATAATTTATATTTTAAAACCTTATTAAATTATTTACTACTTATACAAAAATATATTACAATTTTTATTAAGAACCAATATATATATATATATATATATATATATATATATATATATATCTAAAAAAAATTAAGTTTTTCACCATTCAAAATTACATAAAAAATACATATAAAATTATGTTTATATATATATATATATATATATATATATATATATATATATATATTATATGTTGTATATTAAATGTATCTCAATCATTTCATTAATTTTCATCCATTATCTAACAACCATCCACCTATTTTAATTAATAGATATAATTATTACTGATATAAACTAACCAGATTAAAATTTATAATATTCATTTTAAAAAAACGTTTTTGTCATATTTACGTATGAATAAACGTCAATTTGTTCTTATTACATTTTATATAATATCAAATATAAAATGTAACAATTAATTATAAAATCTTATAAATATTTGTTATAAAAATTAAACATAAAATTAATACTTAAAATACACTATTTAATCTTTAATTTTCTTTCTATTCAATGCTTTTAATTTAAGTATTGGTGCTATGGTACTTCTTTCATTAATACCAGGCCATGTATCTGCTTGTAGTTTAATTTGCCATTGTAATTCTCTTTGTTAAAGTATTAGGCTCCAAGGGGTTTTATCTCTTATCTCTACTTGATCTATAATGGTAAAATAAAACTGATGATTATTAAACTCACTAATATGCTTTGCTAAAGCATTATTCGCTTTATTTTTCTTAATTGCATATTCGTGTTCATAAATTCTTTGAGATAAAGCCCTCTCTGTTTTGCCTACATAAAATGAAGTACATGAGTCACACATGGCTAAATAAACTACAGCTTTTGACCTACAATTATATTTATTTTTTAAAAAATATTTTTTATTTCTTACATAAAAACTCCGAACTACGTTAATTTTATGGCACCAGTTACAAGCACCACACTTATGCATTCCATTTGTTACCTTTTTGTTATTTACATTTTGAGTATTTGATCTTAATAAATCTTTAAAACTTTTCCCTTTTTTATATACAATTTTAGGAAATCCATCAATATGTTTTTTACACTGGGGGTCATCCATTAAAATCCCCCAGTTATTCATAAATATTTCCCTTATTATTTGGTATTCTTGCATAAAAGTGATAACCAAAGCTTTTGTAAATTCATTATCATTTTCATTTTGCACCATTAAATTATTATTAATTATAAGATTTTTTTGTAGTTTCTACTTTAAAAGTTGTGGTCGTATTTAGATCTCCGTTGTCCAAGATATTAACATTCATATTAAGCCCCTTTAATACTGGGCAGAAATAACCATTTATTCTTTTTTGTGTTACTTCGGTAATCAATTTATCAATTAATATAGGTGGATAATTTTTATTAATAAACATACTTCGTAAAAAGTTGCACTCTATTTGAAATTCAGCAAAATTAGTAATCATTCGAGCAGCTCTTACAAGCTGCCCTTTTATAACTGATTTTTTCTGGTGTTCTGGATGTGCACTACTATAATGGAGAAAGCTATTAGAATATGATTCTTTCCTATGGATTAATGAAATATAAGTTTTATTTTCATAATCTTTAATTAAATTAATATCTAAATAATTAATATTATTATTACTTATATTCCATGTGAATTTAAAAAAGGAAGTAGTTCCATTTATGTAAACTAAAAATTCATTTAAAATATCTATATTACTATTCCAGATAAGGCTGATATTATCTTGAAAGCGGTGATAGGATTTAATAAATATATTATATTTACTATTGAATATATATATTTTCTCCCAAAACACCATAACTAAATTCGCGTATGTGCCTCCACACGGTGAATCCATAGCTATCCCTTTTCTCTGTATATAATATTTCTTATCAAAGATAATATAATTATTGTTTAAAATTAATTCCTAAAGTTCAATAATTAAATTAATTCTTGCTTGATAGAATATTGAAATAATATTTCACCTATCCATTCAAGACCTATATTTTGAGGGATCACTGTGTAGAGGTCACATACGTCTATAGTTACCAAAATATCCTGATTATCAAATTTTATATCATTCATATGTTCTAAGAATGTCCATGAGTCTTTACAAATGTACTTTTCTTTTTTAACTATCTTTTTTAGCTCATAATTGACATACTTTGCACATGCTGAAGTAATGGAATCTCTTCCACCTACTAATGGACGCATGGGAGGATCAAGCAAATTTTTGTGAATTTTTGGGTTTCCAAAGAAAACTGAAACTCTAGGCACTGTAATATTTAAATAATTATATAAATCTATATCTATCCGCCTTTCTAAAAACATATCATTGATTTGTGTATAAATTTTCTTATAAGCTAAATTTAATTCATTTAATGATACTTGTTCATATGTATCAGTTTTTAAAATTATTTCCATTTTTTATTTATACATCTCATTACTCATAATGACCGCACCCCTTCCTTATTTGGCTTCATAATTCTAATTTTCTCTTTTTGTAATACCTTTAAGATATTTTGTTCATTTATACTTAAATTTGGAGGGTAGTCTATCCTTTTATTCCATTTATCTAAATTCTTTAGCTGATATTCACACATTTTCTCATATAATATCAGCTTAGGATGCAAGGGAGGATTAAAAGTGCTGGAAATATTAAACTTGTGTGACTCATTATATATAAAATCCTGGTGCATCAAGGAAAAATTTATTTTTCTTAAAAATAACTTCATATCTATCATAACAGATGTGAAATCAAATGCTTTAGATGGAACAAAAGTATAACCTTTAGATAATAGATTTGCTACATCTTGATTCACTTCAATGTTAGAAAAATTAAACACTTTAAAATCTCCAGCACTATTCACAATTATATGTTTCAATGCATTCTCAGTTAGTCCATCCTGACACATTTGTAAGTCCAATTGGTTGGTATCACCATATGAATCCACCAACCTATTATTGTCTATGTTCTCCATTGTTTGTCCTTTGGCCTGGCCTCTTGAAACCCCACTGCTTGATAACTTGGAAAGGGTTTTTTATTTTTAAGTCTTTCAGAATGCCTTAGTTCTGGGAATTATTCATTGTAGGCCAAGTCATTATGCTGTTCAATGTCATTTTGATCATGTACTGCAATATTTATTTTATTATTGTTATTATGACCATAACTTTTATTCCTTCTGTTTTGCCCACCTGGAGGACTAGGATGTGCTAATCAATTAGCATATTGATTAATGTCTCTTTCTAATTTATTCATTTTCCCATTCTTCAGTTTACTGATGTACTGTTCAATACTATGATATCAAATGAAATATCAGATCGAATGATGTTATCAAGTTGGTCTAATTCTACTATGAGCTGATCTATTTCCATTTGATTATACTTAATTAACACATCTAATAAATCTTTGCCACTTTTGTCAAATAGCTGAAGTAACTCAATATGCATATTATATATAAATTTATAATTTTTTTATATTTGGATTACTGAAATAAAGATTTAAAATGTAGTTAGTTACATATTAATTGTATCAGTTACCCCCATATAGTTTAATGTTTATAGGAAGTTTAAATTATAAATTTTATTGTAATACAAGTACTTCTATTAATGTATATAGAGGGAAGATAAAATATTTCCAAACAATCACTTTTTCACTACTGGGCATGCTCGTTTTGTATTAGCCATGGGAACGGGATTTTTTGAAAAAAGAGAAGCTTATATAAGGAAGTGATGTAATTTAACTGATTGTCTGATTAAGTTTAAAACTTGTTAAACGAAAGCGCTTATTTCTATTGTTCATTCAGTTGAAATTATTCAATTGTTAATGTTAAAGTCTGTTTAGCTACAAGTTTGCCGTTTCAAATAAAATAATTTATATTTTATCCGGTTGGTGGCTTTTCGCTCTTGCTATTTAATAATTCCTTACTTGACAGGTTAGGTAGCTTGCCTGAAATAGTATACAGAAGGGGGTCTAATTTGAAAAATCTCCTTGAGCGTAGACCTCTAAGTCATGGTGGGAGACCTGTAGGTATGTACACTTGTGGAGCATGCAGGATGTGTAGATAAAGACAGGCAACTCATTCTCTATTGGTAACAATAGGAAGTTTAACCTTAATTACAAACTTAACTGTGAGTCTAGGGCAGTGATATACATTGCTATGTGCATTAACTGCCCGGCGTTTTACGTAGGTAAAATGGATCATAAGTTCCGGAAGAGAATCTATGAGCATATTTATGCCATAGATAAAAATAAATATGAAAATGCACTAGCTAAGCATTCCAATTTATGTGCAGGTCACAAGTTCTGTTTCAAAGCTATTGACCAGGTCTTGCTTGACATTAGAGGAGGTCCTTCAGCATTACTACTAGAAAAGTGTAAGTTAGAATGGCAATTGAGCTTAAATGCTTTTTCATACCCCGGTTTAAATGAGGCTTGCAATATTGCTTGCTTGTTAAAACTAAAAAGTTTAACTAGATGATGAATACTTCTAGTTAAAACTGCAAGCATTGTATAAGTTTAAACTTGATTTATCTTATGTAAACTGGTCTTTAAGCACAATAGGAGTATCATATATATACATTTTTACAAATAAATAGTAGGGTGTCCTTATTTTATCCATTCTATCAACAAGTTTTTATTTTAGACACTTGAGTGGTCTGCATAGTTTTATACCATCATTAACGTGACATATTGGTTTTAATATGGACTTTTTCTTTAAATGAAATACTTCATTTATTGGTTCATTTTAGCATGTGTCATTTGATGCTGTGTATTTTAAAAGTGTTGCACTAACTGGGTACTTATTTCTGAGGAAGTTACCATACTTTTGGTGACGAAAAGCGTTTCAAGTTGTAAATAAACTTTCTTACGTTTAAAATTGTGTTCTACGTTGGACTTTTGGACTTTTTTTCACTTGTTTGTTACTCATAGGTTCATAGGTTCATAGGTTCATACTAGGCTATCTGCCCGAGGGCATTTATAAGCCTAGCCCATAGTTTTGTGGCTTACGCCACCCCTTTAGTTTGGAGAAACTATGCCCATTATTTTGCTGTGCCTCTGTCAAGCAGTGACACTGAGGTAACCCCTGGGGTGTATCTGCGATCTCCCATCCATTGGTCAAGATTCCTCTTGAACAAGGCCAGCGAGGTGCACTGCCTCACATAAACCGGGATTTTGTTCCACAGAATAGGGAGTCTTTGGGTGATGAATCTATCCCTCCAGCACGTCCTATTAATAACCGTGTCGAGGTTTAAGTCTCCCGCCCTTGTGGCTCTGAGGGATCTAGATTTTTTGAGATGAAGCATGTTCATCAAATCTGGGTTTGACATGGCCTTGTATGTCAGGCATAGGTCACCTCTGAGCAAGCGGTAAGCAACTGAATATAACTGGAGTTCTTTCAGTCGGGCAGCATAAGACAGATTGTTGAGACCCTTTATCCTTTTGGTGAGGAACTTTTGTGGCCTCTCCAGCTGCTGCAAGTGTCGGGTCAGATACATTCCGAATGGGGCATTGTACTCGATCATTGGTCTGATGAGTGATGAGTATAGGAGACTATGACTTCCCTTGATCTAGATGTGAATCCCTTCATGATAAGGTGGGCAATGTAGAAGGTCTTCCTAACTACTTTAGCAATATGAGTGTCGAATGAAAGGCTACTGTCAACCTGGGTTCCCAGGTCCCTAATAACTTCTTCTGTGTTCAGGGGATTTCCACCTATATGGTAGCTAGGGGTAACCTTATTTTTCCCGAAGGGTATGACTATGCATTTCTTGGCATTTAACTTTAGGCCATGGCTCTGGCACCAGTTATCCATTTCTGTGAGACCCTTCTGAAGGATATCTGTGCTGGATGTGTTTTCAACTACGGCGCCCAGTTTGCAGTCATCTGCAAACTTTGTCAGCCATAACCCTCCTGTGTTTGCTTGTACTTCAGAAAAGTAGATGCCAAACAAGAGTGGGCCCAGGACTGAGCCCTGTGGGACACCACTTGTGACAGGCTTTGAGTCTGACATGGCGCCAGCAACTCTGACCCTGTGGGTTCTGTCACTCAGCCAGTTTGCAACCCATCTTGTAATGTATGGGTTTACATTTAAGTTGATGAGTTTTTCAATGATACCCGAGTGAGGTATTGTATCAAAAGCCTTCGCCAGGTCTAGGTACCATGGATGGTACCATAGAACCAACTGATATTACCAACATCCTGGCAGATAGGTTCAGTGCAAACTGCACCCCCCAAGGGGCCCATCACTATACCGGAAGAATGCAAAGCCCCTGTAATCACAGCTGCACAAGTAAAGACTGCATTCTCCAAAGCCAAGAACACAGCATCCATGGTACCTGACAACATCCCAGGCTGCATTCTGCACAAACTACAGAATGAACTGGCACCCCAGCTAAGTACCATGTTCAATCATAGCCTCACTTCAGGCTTTGTGCTTACTGAATGGCTTTCAGCGATGGTTATCCTACTCCACAAAGGGGCACCACCACAGACCCCGGGAACTACTGCCCCATTAGACTGACGAGCCTGGTCTGCAAGGCTATGGAACATATCATCCTGGAGCTTATAAACAAAGACACAGGTAACCTCCAAACTCTGAACCCCACTCAGTTTGGGTTTATAAAAGGTCATGTCTCCTAAACCTGACTGACTTCTTTGAAGCAGTCACCAGAGCCATGGACGAGGGTAAGGTGGTGCACACATCCTATCTTGACCTCCCCAAGGTTTTCAACACCATCCCCCACTCTGGAATTATAGATAAACTCACTAGACTCTACATAAATCCCTATGTCACAAGATAGGTGGCCAACTGGCTCACTGACCAAACCCACACAGTGAAAGCAGCCGACTCCAAATCCAACTTCAGACCAGTCCAAGTGGAGTACCACAGGGCTCAGTCCTGCATCGTCTCTTATTTGGCATCTACTTCTCAGAAGTCCAGGATAATACAGCAGGTCTTTGGCTAACAAAGTTCACAGACGACTGCAAACTAGGTGCCATAATAGAATCACCTAATGATGTGGGCATTCTACAAAAGGGCCTCAATAAGACTGATGCTTGGTGTCAGTCGTGGCCTCAAGCTCAATGCCAAGAAGTGCATTGTCACCCCCTTTGGGAAAAACACTGTACCCATGAACTACCAAATAGGCAGTAGCCTAATAAACACCAAAAGTGTGATAAGAGATCTTGGGACACAGGTGGATAGTAGTCTCTCCTTTGATAATCACATCGCCACAGTAGTCAGGACATCCTTCTACATGGCACACCTCATCACAAAGGGATTCACCTCCAGAAAAAAAAAGTCATTGTTCCTCTCTACTCATCCCTCATCAGACCCATTATAGAGTACAACACCCCATTTGCCATGTGCCTTGCAAGACATCTACAACATCTAGAAAGGCCACAGAAATACCTCACTAAGAGGATTACCAGCCTCAAACAGATGCCATATGCAGATCATCTCAAAAAACTCCAGCTCGATTCTGTCACTTATCGCCTACTCAGAGGCGACCTCTGCCTAACATAAATAGCCATGTCAAATCCAGAGCTGTTGGACATGCTATACTTAAAGAAACCCCAATCCCTCTAAGCCACATGCTCCAGGCATCTAAACCTTGCCACCACAATAAACAGAACACGCTGGAGGGTTAGTTTCCTGTCCCAGAGACTTCCCATGCTCTGGAACAGACTACCCATTCATGTCAAGCAAAGCTCCTCATTAGCTCTCTTTAAGAAAAACCTTGACAATTGGATGGGAAATAGGAAATTCACTCCAAGGATCACTTCTGTGGCTCTGCTAGACAGAGGTGCAGGAAAATAACTTTCTTGGGTGGCGAAAGCCAGGGAACTTTTTTGGCTAGGCTTATATAGACCCTAGGGCCGATAGTCTAGTGCCTACCTATGAACCTAATTATCATTAATAGAATACCATACAGAATCTGGTCACCAAGATTTTTGGAACCATACATTAGTTTTAAGTATGAAGCCCCTATCACCTGCAAGTGTTACTCCCAGCTTACAAATAATGCATGTTTCTGGACACACATACCCATTCACTAATCACCTTTGAAATTATAGGGTTAATCAGGTTACATAAAATCCTCGTCAGTGATATGTTTCTGTAGCAGAGGGTTACAGACAAAACAGACTACCAAAGGCTGTCATTTTTTTATCTAAGTGCCCCCTTGTGTCTTCTCTTATCCGTATCACAAAAGGCTTCAGTGTCATCTGGCACCACATACTATAATCATATGAATGTTTTTTTTTATATTTCTCTTCCCTTCCTTTGCAGTTGAACTCTACTTAATCTGCAGAATGTTATTATTAATTACTTTGCACTAAACTTGCTTCTTTGTTAATACTATTTTGTGTTGAATACATTGCTGTGATGTAATTTATATAGATTTAACTTCAGCATTTGACAGGGTCATACATAAAACACTGATCAATAAATTAGTACAACTAGGTATTGATGTACCCTTGATAAGATTGATTGCTGCATGGCTCACAAATAGGCCTTGCAAGTATCATACAGCAACTGGGCAGGTGAAATTCTTGGTTACAGTCAGGGTGTCCCGCAGGACTTTGTCCTAGACCCTTACTTGTTTAGATTGTATCTTTCAGACCTATCTTTTTCATCTGAGGTGTTCTACAGTCTATATGCAGACGACCTGAAATTGGGTAAACTGATTACATGTGGTTCAGATAAGGCATGTCTGCAAAACAACTTGACTAAATTGACCATTTAGCACAGGAGAACAATATGCTGATAAATACATCAAAAACTAAGCATATAAGATTTGGGAGACATAAATTGAAAGGTGGATATCTAATACAGCACACAGTGATTGAAACTGTCGACTCATTTAAGGACCTGGGTATAGGGGTTCATAGGTTGGTACTAGGCTATCGGCCCTAGGGCCTATACAAGCCTAGCCATAAACAATTCCTTGGCTATTTCTTCCCACACTATTTACTTCCCTGGACCCCTGTCTAGCAGGGTGACTGACGTGATCCCCATGGTGAATTTCCTTTCTCCCATCCAATCGTCACGGTTCCTTTTGAAGAGGGCCAAAGAGGTGCTCTGCTTGACATGTATGGGCAGTCTATTCCAGAGTCTGGGGAGTCTCTGGGTCAGGAACCGATCCCTCCAGCATGTTTTGTTTATTGTGATGACAAGGTTTAGATCCCTGGAGTGTGTGGCTCTGAGGGATTGGGATTTCTTTAAGTGTAGCATGTCCAACAGCTCTGGGTTTGACATGGCCTTGTATGTTAAGCAGAGATCGCCTCTGAGTAGATGTTATGTGACAGAGTATAGCTGGAGTTTTTTAAGGCGGTCAGCATAGGGTATCTGCTTTAGACCTTTGCTTCTTTTAGTGAGGTATTTCTGCGGCCTTTCCAGTTGTTGCAGATGTCTTGAGAGGTACATACTAAATAGAGTGTTGTATTCTATAATGGGTCTAATGAGGGATGAGTACAGTGGGACAATGACCTTTTTTCTGGATGAAAAGCCCTTATACCACATAGAAGGATTTCCTGACTGTTGTGGCGATGTGGTTATCGAAGGTGAGACCACTGTCCACCTGTGTCCCTAAGTCACTTATCACATTTTCGGTGTTTAGTGTACTGCCACCTATGTGGTAATTCACAGGTACATGTTTTTCCCAAAGGGGATAACTATACATTTCTTGGCATTGAGCTTGAGCCCATGGTTCTGGCACCAAACATCTGTTTCTGTAAGGCCCTTTTGTAGAGTATCCACATCATTTGGGAATTCAATAATGGCTCCCAGTTTGCAGTCATCTGCAAACTTTGTTAGCCAGAGTCCCTTAGTGTTGGCCTGTACTTCAGAGAAGTAGATGCCATACAAAAGCGGTCCCAGGACTGAACCCTGAGGTACTCCACTTGTCTGGAGCTGGATTTTGAGTCAGCTACTTTTACAGTGTGGTTACTATCAATAAGCCAGTTGGCATCCCATCGAGTGATGTAGGGATTAATGCCCAGATTAATGTGTTTATCTATGATTCCAGAGTAGGGGATGGTGTCAAAGGCCTTTGCAAGGTCCAGATAGGCTGTGTGGACTGCCTTACCCTTGTCCATTGCTCTGGAGACTGATTCAAAGAAGCCAATCAGGTTCAGGAGACAAGATCAGCCCCTCACGAACCCAAACTGGGTGGGGTCCAGTGTTTGAAGGTTGCCATTGTCTTTGTTTATAAATTCCATGATAATACATTCCATGGCCTTGCAGATCAGGCTCGTCAGACTGATGGGGCAGTAGTTCCTGGGATCCAAGGTGGATTCGCCCTTGTGGAGTGGGATAGCTGTACCTGTGCGCCACTCAGAGGGCATGAAGCCGGAGGTGAGAGTATGATTAAACATGACACTTAGGTGAGGTGTCAGTTCATTTTGTAGTTCATGCAGTACATAGCCCGGGATGTCATCTGATCCCGTGGATGCTGTATTCTTAGCTTTGGAAAGTGCATTTTTTACCTGTGTGGCTGTTATTACTGGAATTTGGCAATCTTCCGGTATTGAGATAGGCTGTTTAGGGGGTGAGATAGGGGTGAAGTTAGCACTGAATCGATCTGCCAGGATATTGGCAATATCCTTGGGATTAGTATATTTAATGCCATTCTGTTGTAGCTCAGAGCAGATCTGAGCATTGCCATTTAGATTCTTGACATAGTTATAGAATGCCTTGTGGTTGTCTTTGGAATCTTTGGCAATTTTATTTTCATAACTAGCTTTGGAGGATTTTATGAGGGATCTCAGCTTATTACTGAGGCTGGTAAGGGAGTTTTTTGCATCCTGGGATTTTCCTCTTTTCTGCAACAGTTTCTTCCTTTTGTTGTAATGTTTGTTTATGGCAGGGGACCACCAGATTGGCTTCCTTTTTTTTGGAAGAGAGCATCTTGGTTCTGTTTGGGATGGCACGATTCATGCATGAGTGTATGTGCTCATACAGTGCCTTAGTGTAGGACTCAGCAGTCGAACTTTCAGTTCCCGTCTGCATGGGTGTCATGAAGTTTGTCACTTCTGACTTGAGTAGCATGAAGTTGGCTTTGGAGAAGTCTTTTATGGAGGTTTCTTTACTGGGGGGGGTGGGGGTGGGATGTGGATGTTAAGAGTGATTAGCTTATGGTCTGACCTGACCAACGAGGGGGTGACCATAGGTGTGGAGCATCGATTTCCCATGTTGGTAATGACCAGGTCTAGGATATTAGAGCCCCTGGTGGGACTATGGATTAGTTGATCCAGGGCGTTGGAATTTATGAATTCCAAGAACCATTAGGCAAAGGCATTGGTGCACTAATAGTTTTCCCAGTTAATGGCAGGGTAGTTGAAATCACCCAGTATTAGGGTGTTTGGTTGTATCTTAATATTTTCCAGTATGTTTAAAACGGTGTAGTGAGAAGCTTGGGGGATGGTGGGGTAGATTCAGCTATGAGTTTTTCTAATCATATCAACCAATTGGTTAATGATAGTTATAGAACTGTAGGTTCTATAAAAAGATTTATAAAGTCTAGGAATTCAAAAATGATGAAGTCATTTTTTGTTAGTTACATTACACCCAAAATGAGTATGGAATAACAATATGGAAACCCTATAAGAAATTAAGCATGAGTAAACTGGAAAGAGTACAGCGGAAATATACCAAGGAAGTCCATGAATATGAAAATTTAAGTTATGAAAGACTAAAATATCTGTACTTGTGCATTGTCTCTTACAGATATCTAAGAAGAAATCTTATTCGAGTATATAGGGCATTTAGAGACAACTACTTCTGAGAATGTTTAGGGTTATCAAAAAGTACTAGAGAATCATTAGACAATCTATGTAGAAAAGTCTATAGAAATGAGAAGTGTACTAAGTGGTTCTCTGACAGAATAGGTGATGCATGGAACAGCTTACCAAATTACATTAAAGCAAGTATTAGTTTAGATCTTTTTAAGAACAGCCTGGACACTTGTTATGGGAACAAGTGTTTTGTTATACTGGCAAGTTAGAAGGGCTTCAATGCCCGTGCTTGAAACATTTGTATGTATGCATGCAAAGGACACAAACATCACTGGCACAGTTGATGGCTACAGCCTCATTAGTCTGACAGTCTGCTTTCAAAAGTTCTAGAATAATTTTTGTGCTCTGTACCCCATTCAACGTAATGGAGACGGTTTGTTTTATGGTGTTCAAGGACATAATGCGTTTCTTTCTAATTCACACAAAAATAATAATTAATAAGTAAAATAACATAAATGACCAATCCAGACTAAATGACTTTTCCTTTCTTCAGTCATATTTCCCTATTTAAATATCCATATCTTTCTCTGCTATCACAAATTACTTAATTACTGTACTGTTCCAAAAAAAAAAAAAAAAAAAAGTACAAACAATTTCTTCAACAATTATGTTTATACAACCTTTCTTAATATATAGTTAGGACTATTTGTTTTTCATCTGTTTTTTTTAGCTGTATTTTTTACTAGACTAAAATGTATGCATTGTTGCTTAAATGTTTAACCTTGTTTTCAATTGTGGAGCTTTTCTCCCCGGGCCTCCTCTGAAAATGGAAATTATCCAGCTGGACTAGCCCGGTCAACAAATGTAAAATAAATAAAAATAAAATAAATAAATATACATAAATAAAGTAACATTAATAGTGCGCAACACTGGTTAAGCTTATGACAAAGGTTTCATTTCTTTCACCCTGTCTTTGCATATCCTGTGACCCCAAGTAAGTTAGTAAATTTCCTGAAGATTCAAAATGAAAAGTGATTAAGAATGGATTCCTAGTTAACAAATGTCAAGTGACAGAATATATGTTTCATTGATTATTATAAGTGTAGTTATATTTGGTTGAATGTACACTTCACTGAATTTGCAAATAATAATTTTTTTTTTTACTGTAGATGTAGTGGACAGTAGTTAATATGTGTGGGTCAGGTAAGTGTTGGTTTGAATTTTTAATGCTGAAACTTTCAGATGTACTGAAAGTTTCAGGACTGGGATGGGAGTGAATGTGTAGGGAAGGTAGGGTCAGAGTAAGAGCCTAGGGAAGGAACAGATTTAGTTTTCTGCATGTATGATGCAGTGTGTTATGTGCCTGACTATCTTGCATAGTGGTACTGTTACAGAAAGGCTTTTTACTGAAGGTAATGTATAGGGTTGGGGATAGGGGCAGAGGATTGGTTAGGCTTATGGTTAGCACAAATTAGTAAGAATGAACAGGTATACAGAGAGATATAATTTACTTTCATTTTGCATGCAATTGTTTTCCCAGTTATAATGTTTCCTCTGCTTTATATGAAGCTGGGCACAGGCTTAAGCCATTCACACAAACAGATCAGGATATTTTATTTTCTTTACATTTCTCTCCATCTCATATTTCTCATGCCAAGCTAAGTAAAGATATCTGTAGAGATGCTGTAAATAATTGCTGTTATCTTACAATGGGTGTAAAGGTGTATACAGCTCATCACTTGCATGATAGCACCGCAGAAGGCTTTTAATGTGTGTCATTTGGCAGTACTTCACACCTCCCAGCACAAATAATGCACAATTCATGATAATTAAATTTGATTTACTTTCCAGGATAGTAATACACTTAAGCAACAGGCAGAAGAGGGCCATTTTTTGTGAAACGAGAACAGTGTTAATTGCTGTTAAATGTGAATAAAGATTTAACTGCTTAGCAGCACCTGCCAGCCCACCCCCCCACGATATTTTGAATGATACAACTCCAATGAACAACCGCACACATCTAGCTATGAAACCAAGATTCAGGAGGTAGTCCTGCGAGTGAATCATTCTGAATGCTGAGATATAGGAGTCAACTTACTTTTCTGTCATTAGGTTCGGCATTTTCACCTTCATAATCACCCTGTAAATAAAACAAGTTAAAATTTGTACATTTAATATAAAGTGAATGTGTAAACTTAATAACAGGTAAAATCTGTAAGGACTTCTAATCAATTCTCTGAAATATTATGCTCAGGAAATTAACTGTTGCATATTTTAAATATTCTGAAAAAAAAAACAGGTAAAGAAAACAAAAAAAAAATGTTTTTATTTTCTTAACAGTTCTGACAATTGAATAATTAATTGGTGAAGAAAAAATGGTAATAGCCAGAATCACATGTAGCTGTTACTGCATGATAAAACTGCTAGTTATTAAAAATATATAAATAACAAACATAGCATTACAGTACCCCTGAATATATGTTACCTCTTGTGTTTCAGTGGCAGAAATAAGAAGGTGAAAAGACTGAATATTTTCTAAAATTAATTAAGAAGAAAAAATTCAGGAACTGAATGTCCCCACCATGAAATGGATAAACTAATTTGCAGCAATGAATTTTAACACAGCATCTAGCCACATAGGTAGAAACAATAATTATTAGGGCAACTTTCAAGAGAGGCTCCAAATACATAACGCAGGACGCATAGGTAATCACTTTGTAATAGAGCAACATAGGATGGTAAATATTCACTCAGTTTATTCATGTATTCATCTGTCTGTTTATTAATATATATTTTGTAATCAAGTTAAGACCTATTCAAGGAGAAAGTTTAGAAGCACTATCTGGTTAAATAACTTGCTCATTCACACAGCATGTAAGTGGAGAATGCGGGAATCAAGCCCATGACTACAAGTTAAATATCATTAGTGGAGAATGCGAGAATCAAGCCCATGACTACAAGTTAAATATCGTTAGTGGAGAATGCGGGAATCAAGCCCATGACTACAAGTTAAATATCATTAGTGGAGAATGCGGGAATCAAGCCCATGACTACAAGTTAAATATCATTTGTAGCCCATGGCCTCCATCATCTGCACTGCACTGCCAGATATATTTGACTCTGAATTTACAGTCAATAGTGGAAATAAAACCTACCTGCCTTAAACAGATATCTCAATTATAGAATTCTAAATTTCAAAGCAATCAAAGCTCACCAGCCCACCTCGTTGTAGACATAAAAAAGACTGATCAATCTGTTTGTACAAAAGCACAAACACCTCTATGCATGCTATATGAGACATCTTACAGGTTTACCTGTTGAAGTAAGTTCATATCTTTAAATATCATCTCAAGCCGTAATTTAAACCTGTCTGTAGTATTAAAGTGCCATCTGTCTTTCCATTCCATCTTCTGTTATGCTCCCAAAACAGATATAATGTCATATGTATGTTACTGGAATTCAAATACTAATTTATGTTTTCATTGCCAGCACATAAGTATAAGGAATAAATGTATGGCATCTACAGAATGGCTGAAGAAGCATTAAATGTTGTGGCCTGCATGAAGCGCTGAAGGGGAAATAATCCATTTCCATATCTGCATTAAGAATTTTTTTACCTGCATTTAATCAAGCTTAGATGAGGTGAAGGACGTGGTAACAACGTCACAGTTCTATGAAGCTCTGGAAACAGTTTTAGATTTGCTAGTTATTGATCTGTGTGTTGAATATCTTGCTATTATGTAGCCATCTCTCCCTGATCTCCCTGACCTACACCAAACAAATGCCTCCACAGACACCGGAGCTAAAGAAATGAATCTCCACAAGCAAATAAGTAAAATATCCTGGAAGACAGATACATTACTCACATGTTCTACAATCTCTAGAATAATTTTATTTTACATGTATAAAATAGAGCATTACTCACATGTTCTACAATCTCTAGAATGATTTTATTTTACATGTATAAAATAGAGCTACCTTCACTTTCTTTAACACAAACCTTAACAATTGAATGAGTACTGATATATTCAATCTAGCCCTGAATTCCTTTGCCCTTCCTGGTGGCAAGAGGTGCCCCATGAGGGTGAACTGAGTCTGCCTTGTAAACTCTATACTTGTATTAAGAGGAGTCTCTTGTGATGGGAATTTCCATCTGTGACTGGCATTAACTGAATTAGCAGATCAATAAGATCTTGTCCTGATGAGTAAGATGATTTATGGTATGAAACTATATCCCAGAGGATATTGCTGCGAAGCACCTACCTATGATGTCAGCTAGGATACGTCTGTCTGGAGTGGAATACTAGCTGGACCAGAATTTATATTGTGAGAAAACTTCATAAGAGTCGAACAATTTCCAGTCCATAGGGAAGAAATAGGAAAACAACAGCCACGACCAGCAGAGAAAAGCAAGTATTTAATCACCTCTAGCACCTTTCTAAATGCCTTCAAGGAGTAAATCATAAGTTACAAAAATACGCAATATATAGTAAAACTATTTAAGACATGAACAGAATAACCTGAGTAGAAAGAATCTTCTAGTTAATTAAATGTTTCCAATTACATTCATTGTTTAATCCCCCAGGTATCAGAGTACTATATTTCATGATATAGAAAGCTTCCTTATGCTTGTGTTTTTTACACAGAGGAGAAATAGTTTGTTTTATACTGCCGCTTGGGCATCTGAAACCCTCCAAAATAAACAAGTGCTGACTTCCCCAGTACCAGAGAATGGGGTTCATAACATTAACTAAGGAGACCATCTCAGAGGAGACAGGAGTCTGTTCATTACTTATATAGGAAGAGAGATGATTCTAAGGTTGGAGATAATTCCTTTTAAGGAAAGGAAAGTGTACCAGCAGGACGCTGTAGCTCCTTATGGTGGAGGATTTTGTCTTATGACTTTGCCCCAAAAGACAATGAGTGCCAAAAGACAAAGAGGGCAACGTTCTCAATAATAAAAGACAGAAGGCATGTCTGTCTCGTCTAGAGATGGCACAATAATACATGTTTATAGAAGCTGAATATTCTCTGAAGGAAGAAAATGATAAGCATGAAGAATAACCAGATCCAGTGCCGCTGAGATTAAGATTAGACATTTCCTTAGCCAGCTTTCCATGGGGACTTTATGGTCAGTGATTCAAAAGACAAGGTGTTTCCAGAGAGAAACATGGATCACCATTATGGTTAGCAGCACTGATCTGTTTATGAAACTTTGGTGGTATGACAGTTTTGCAGGGGTGTCAGTTTATCGCTGTACCAAGGAAATATGAAATTTAAGGTACTGTCAGGAACATTGACTTCAAGAGTATCCCATAACCAGGTAGGTGGTGTTATGCATTGGAAATGGTCTAATAAACACTACAAGAGCAGCTCATAATGGGGTAGATGCTGTCATACAATGGACAGTGTATTCACAAAACCAAAGCCCCTCCCACACACACACATTTCACAATATCTGGCATCACCTATATAGGCATCCTGCATCTTTTTTTCCCTATTGCAAAACTGATAAACTTTTTTTTTTTTCTAAGTTTAAATATCATAATATGGAAAAGGATATGGTATGTCATATAGCACACCAGAGGGTAGAAATGTGCTCAAAGACTGGTTTCTCTTTAGCAAAAAAAGCTTGAACTTTCTTACTGTGTATACAAAGGAGCTCAGCTCAGTGTGTTAATGGGGCCCTGCATCTTTGTGCAGCACTGCAGCTTAATACTTATACATTTGTTAAGATTATGTGTAAACAAAATGCAGACACTGACCACTTCTTGAGATCATATAATGCTTTAATGGCCTAGAACAGTTCTTTTTTTAAGTTTTCAGCCCTAACAGCTCCCCAAAAGTGGTATGAAGATGCAAAGATTCACAGTTAGTGGTAGCATGGCAGCAGGGTCCTGGGTCAGAGGACAGCATGCATTAGTCAACAAACATAATCAGTCTGGCTTGTCTATTACGTAGGGTGCACCCCCTAAAGAATTGTTTGGAATGAAAACATGGATAAGTGTCTTGATTACAGTTAAAATCATGCTGTAGTCATTGTCTAGTATCTGGATAAAGAGGAAATGAAATGATAATTGTAGTAGTTGTAAAGGCACTTGCTGGTGGGGGCTGCTTATAGAGAGGCCTAAATACTGAAGATAAGATATTGGATGATTTTAAAATTTCCCATCAGAAGCTCCAAGTCATGATATAAATGCTTTTACTGAAATTAAGTACAACTATTGTGAATGGATCTGGATATACAGAGGCTGCTTTAAAATAACTACAGCATTAATATAAGTGACTGTAAGAACCGAACAATATCAGAAACAAAACACACACAGCCAGAAAGATGAGTGCCTTGAGATAATCCAAGCTTGACCCCTCCCCTTTAATAAACATTGCCTGATACCTCCCTGTTAGTTCTGGAATGACTGGTTGCAGTCAGGATGCTGATATCTTGGCATGTATCTTATAACAATTCATGGCAAAGACACTGCTGTAACATGGAACCATTCTGAGTCTTTGGTTGAACAGTCACTAACAATAGTTTCACTTGTGTAGGTATATCAACACTTACAGTTACAACACTGAACAGGGGTGTCAGAAAAGGGACAAAACCTGGGAGCAATCATTTGTATAGGATTATCAGTAGGCTAGAAGCCTTTCTCTTAGGAAGGCTGTGAATGGCATTACAGACTTCACTTTCAGTAATGCTGTAGAGATGAAAACAATGCTGTTGTGATCTATCTAGGCAGATTAACAGACTGGAAAAAGTTAGATGTGTTCTTTTTAGTTTCCTTTAAGTCTAGAGTAGGGTATGTAGTCTATAATGACTTCTAAAACATATTTATTTGCAATTGTCTTGTTTCCTTGAAGAATTCTTGTTATGATGCTGCTAGTACTTTTTTATATTTTTAGGAGTTAAGTCAAAAGTTTGCCGGGTCTGTTCCACTGAGCTCATGTTTGTTGAGCAGGGGCTGTCAAGGTACGTTTTGGCTATTTCCTGAACTACTATAGTCAGAGCTTGTTTTCATGGATTGATATCAAGCAAAATCATCCTTATTTTTAAAGCTCATGGCTTTTCATCTTTTGTAAGCTGTGAAAATGTAATTTTAGGCATTATTTTAATTGTCTTTATTTTTAAACGTATCAATTTGTTGTGAAGCGGCATTGTTTTAACTCAAGGTATTAGGCATAGCATATCCCAGCTAACAGAAAAAGCACTGAATTATAAAGGATTTGTGAAACGTGTAGAAACTGCTTCTTCCACATGCTCTACTGTCTGTGCTGTTCTGTGCTGCTGCTGATGTAATAAACATGCTGCTGATGCAATAAACATGCATACAGACACATGGTCTGTCATGGAACAGGGACAACAGTTAATATTTGCCAGACTAGTCAACAGTGAGTCTGTAAATAGGGAAGTAATCAGTTCTGCTATGAGACAGGCAGAGTGAGGTGTAAATGCAAAATGTCTCGTAAAAGCAGCCTTCAATGCATTGCCCATTCCCATTTTTTGTATGCTGCATATTTATGTTATGGGAATTAAGGGGAATGATACGCCGAGCACAGATGCCAAAATAGCATTAAAGTTGCCACCAATACTCATTGGGATATTCCTGCCATTAAACTCCCTTAGATTTTCAAAAAGGGTAGTATAGGAAGCATGAGCTTTGTAAACTAGGACCATATTCACAACATAATATTGAGGGAACTTATCTTTTCTGTTCCTGGCCCTGTACTGGCCATTTAACCCTAAAAATATTTTGGTTGCTTAGCAGACTCAGTCATCTTCAGTGATGAACCTCTTATTTGTGGTCTGTGTGGTGCTACAGAGTGAACAGGTTGGCTAGTTTGCTTAGAGAAAAACCCCATCTAGGTTTTGCTAGAAGGGCATGTTTTATAGCTGATGGAAAAATATAGATTTGTAGGAAGCTCTGTATACAAGATGAGTTCAAATTGCTGGCTTGCTTACAATGGTATATCTTTTCAGGGATATCAATATATGAAATTAGTAATTTTCAGAAGGATTTTGTCTGCAGATCATGTACAGCATACATTGTAGAGATCATCTTTCCTAAGGCATGTACTTCCAAGTCTAAAGTTTCCATATGATCCCCCAGTGCTTCTAAGTGTTAATGTTTCCACATCTCCGTCAGAAAACAAATCTCATCGAACTTTTAGCTTTGTATATAAGTGAGAAGAAATCTACATAGAAAAGATTTGGAGGTGAGCAACCCCGACATATACTCTGAAGCAATGGAACTATAACTGTCTCTATTTCCCCTGAGGACATGAACCACATTTACACTGTCTCATGCTGAAGTGTCCCTTCACAAAGACAATTCAGCTATGGTTTTGAAATGCTTTCTTGTGGCTGAATAAGACTGACATCTAACTCATTCTCCAACTTCTCAGCCACTTGATTGGCATATAGGGTTTAAGTTCTCACAGCACCACACATGTCCCAGGTTTGATTAGCAGCTTGGGTGACTGATAAAGAGGCAGGAAGGGATGGCTGTTACCATTCTAGGTGGAGGACAGTTCCAAGGGCATTCCCACCATAATAGTCCTCAGTGGAGGATGGGGGCATAAGGGGGTATAGTCTGAAGGAATAATAGGATGGGACATTGACCGAGCTGCTACAGACACTGTGGATATTCTCAGTGTGCACCTGCCTCTTGGGCATAACTAAATGATCATGGGGATGGAGAGGAGGTCATAAAAGAACACCCCTGCTGATGAACTGACCAGCACAACCCCCTCCCCCAATGTTCTTAAGTTTCACTTTGGCCTGAGCTCATCAGAAAAACTCTGGGTGTGGAAAACTGGAGCAGGCAGACTCGTGATAGATGGGGCAGCTACACTGGGACAGCCAGAAAAATGAAGTAAGGGAGTCCTTGCTTTAAATATATCAAAGAACATCTTACAATACACTTCCATAATTTGCTCATGCAAACCAGTCTCAGACAGTAAAGGATTTGCAGAGTGCTATCCCTTATCCCAGTTTCTATTGTACCCCATGGCCCAGGACCACAAATGTGCATTCATAAAACAAACTGGGAAGGAGGTCCCCTTTAGTTTCTTCAATAAATTCTTCAATTAACTATTCCACTCAATCCTAAAAACCAGTTCATTTTGTGGTGAAAATGGCTACCTCTATAGGTAATCAAAGTTTCTGGAGACCACAAGTGGCCAGACCAAGTAGAAGTGATCAGACAAAGAAAATGTGTCTTCCTTTGAGGAACATCATCACTTAGTCATGCTTTAACTAGTTCTTCTGCAACATAACCAGAAGCCAGTTGCAGCAGATTATAGGAAATCATGACTACTATCTCAAATAACTGAAGTCGCTAGCCAAAACCAATGCCCTCTAAATGAATCGGTGATCAAGTTAACAAATCAATATATTTTACTAACAGCGAAGCTAGGCTGTACAGAACATAAAATAATGGAAATGGGCAATTCCATCCTGAAAGTTACATAATAAATTAACAGATCAGGCACCACTAGCAATCAGAACTGCAAATCCTTTCTGTTGCTACTTCCACTATGATGGGCATGCAAGCAGCTTATACCCAACGTACTCAGTTTTTGTAGTTTAGTAGTGATGATATGGAACTTCTGCAGGCACAGAATATCAGGGAAAGTGGATAGAAAGTGCAAACATTATCTAGAAGGGCTGATTGGGCTCCTTAGGCCATTTGCTTTTCGTAATAAAAAGCTACCATCATCTAACAAGCTAAAGGAAAGACAAAAGATGTATGTTACTCTCTTGTGTATCTACAGATAAATTTACTGTTAAACTGTGTTGTATTATAAAATATATGGGTCTTTGCGTTGAAAAAGAAAAAAACAAGAAGCATCGTAAAGAAAAAGAAGTAAAAAAATATCCTTCTGCTAACCCTCAAAACCAAGAGAAATGTATTTTAAAAAGTATAAGGAAAGATGAAAAATGCTGAAAAGTTGTAAGAAATCCCATTTCCATATCCCAGTACCACACTAAAACATGCCAACATGAAATGTAAAAGTACTATTAGAAAATGGAAAGTCGAGGATGTGCCTAAGATCACTACAAATCCTGAAGAAGACTACTAATCTTTATTCTGCTGTATCAGAAAATTAAGGAATAATGTCCAACACTGCAATAGAGCTCATGTATTACGATACCACAAATTCTAATCTCATGGATACAGACAATATATTAACAGTAAATTTAGTGGTAACTTTATCCCGTCTACCTGCATTGTTCCCTTCAGTACCACTGAGTAACTCATTAAGTTTCCCCTGAAATCATCTTGGACATTTACACCATCATACCTGGTAGCACCAGGCCACTGGTATTTCGAAAAAGTAGAGAATATTGTCTTTACTATAGCTGTGTCTACTCAGAGGTAAGACAAAACACTAGTGTGCCTCACCACATATCTATCTCAAAAATTTTACAGGTGCATGCAAAAGGCAGTGGATAGAGGGCATAAATAAATACTCGCTGGCAGTACTGTGATGCTGTTCAGGTTCCTAGGGGTCCTCATTGGCCCCAGAGATGAGCCAGGATTAGCCTGAGGGATGCTAAGATGGATCTGTTAGAAAAAGAACTGAAAAGAGAAGCTGATATAGGGTGCTGATGCTCAGTTACAGGGAACCAGAAGGATCTTAAAGTATCGTACAACTGGTGTATCTCAGTAGATTTACCCATTAGAGCTGACATACATGCATACTTATTGAGACAGAGACATGTTTCTTTTATCACGGACTGGCAAAACCACATGTAATTGTCTCCATTTTTCAGGTTTTCCCTGCTGTAGTGTAATGATACCATTGATAAACACACACACACACACACACACATATATATATATATATATATATATATATATATATATATATCTATATATATATATATATATATATATATACACACACACATACATACATGTTGTTTGATATATATATATATATATATATATATATATATATATATATATATATATATATATATATATGGGTCTACTTTATTTGGTTGACTCACATTTGGTCGAAAATTATTTCAGGCAGCACACTTCACTGAAAGCTCATTTGGTCAAATTTCATTTAGTCGAAAATGAACTATAGTCCCTGCCCCACTGCAGTGCGACCCTGGGGTGAGAATATTAAGTAAGGGGTGTGGGTATTAATATATATATATATATATATATATATATGTGTATATATATATATATATATATATATATATATATATTTGGTAAAAACTACTTGAAAAATGTGGGGGACTGTGCCCCCCATAACCCCTTACTTAATTTTCTCACTCCAGGGTTGGACTGCAGTGGGGCAGGGGCTATATTTCATTTTCGACCAAATGAGCTTTCAGTGAAGTGTGCTACCTGAAATTATTTTTGACCAAATGGGTTTT
>NC_056743.1:83638886-83673886 GCF_019279795.1 Protopterus annectens
TTAAATAACATGTTAACAAGACTGCAAACAACTGTAAACTAGACCTCTAGAAAGCAAATAAAACAGACTGTCTAGGACTTTAGGAGGAAGTGCTTGGAGTGGTACAAACCATGTCCATCCAGCCAATGAGAAAAGCTCTTTCATTCTAGCAAACAATATTTCCTGGTTGTAGGTCTTCTGTCCCTTAAAGGAAATTTAGTGCCTATGAGATGAGTAATTCTATATTAATAATCAAATAATGAAAACTCCAAGGTCACTAATGTAAGGTTTCATGATCCAGGAGACAGGTGTAGAAATCTGCTGTGTTGTTGAAACAGCAGCTTGGTCAAGGAAGGAAGCTAAAGGTTTCGTTTTATCACATCCTTTAGATGGAAGAACAAAGACTAACCAGCCGTAATAAGTATCAGCTGGGCTCTGTTGTCTTTTGCTTTAGGTAGGATATCTTGAGCAGGTGTATACAGGGAGAATGCAATAAGCAGTTTATCCTCCCAATATGGTGAATGTGAGTAAATTTACAGGACCCAACAAAGAATGAGGGGCTTAGAGGAAACAAAGTCAAGAGAATTGCAAGCTGTGAGTTCTGTTATGTTTGTACTGTGACTTCAGTAAATCTAAGAATATTTCTTGTACATTTCTTTTTTAATTAAGCTTTGTAATGACTTGTGAATTGAATTAATTCATTATTAAGAACCTGTCTGGTGGTGATTTGCAATTTAAAGTCAGTTTAGTGCTGGCTTACAGCTAGCTACTACTGTTGTGCGAGTCATATCTGAATGCCTTACACTCTAGCTGGCTACGGACATTAAACTTGTGAAAAGCAGATATCATTCTTCTTTTATGACTGGTAAACAACACTGAAAAAATAAATAAATATATATATATATATGGGTCCCCTTCAGTAGATCGAACGTTTACAAGTTCGAACCACATATGGCCGAGACCATATGTTCCAACTTGTAAAAGTTCGATTGGACTGAATGGAGATCTCCGTACAGAGTGGAAAGGGAACATTTCCCAATTCCGCAATGTAGTGCAATCTCGGAGTTAGTATATTTAAGTAAGGGGGTGTGGGGGTGCAGGGAGGCATAGCCCCCCTGCTATAGACATTTAGTTTTGTGTTTTGTTGTTTTATTTGTTTTTACTTCAGTGTTCGAACTTTTACGAGTTCGAACATATGATAAATAAACAGAGATCTCTCAGAAGTAAAGAAGTAAAAAGAGGATGGTACTTTCATATACCAACAAGAACAAGAGTATTACTAATGTCATTAGAAAGAACTGGGGTATCCTACAGTTGGATGATAGGCTTAGAGCACTTGTAGGTCCTCACAGTTTTTCCTACAAGAATACTAGCTCTTTAAGGAACATGTTATGTTATGAAAGACGACTTCAAGATCAACCACTTACTGTTAGAATGGGTACCTTTCCATGTCACAGTTGCAATCAGTGCAAATATATACTGGGCAGGAATAACTTTAGGCACCCGGACACAGGTGTGCTATATAAATTCGATCATTATGCAGACTGTAGGACAAGGAACATGGTTTATTTAGCCATCTGCACCAAATGCCAGGCTTTCTATGTCGGTATGACAAATAGAACGTTGAGGGAAAGGGTTAGAGAGCATTTATATGCGATCAACAGGGAGAATGACAGGAACACACTGGCTAGACATGTTCTATCGCAAGGCACCACATACACCTTTGAGTTCTTAGTTATTGAATTGATATACACCACATTGAGATTAGGCAATGTAAGTAACTTCACTGAAAGGGAAGAATGTAAATAGATCATCAGAATGAAAGCAGATGAAGGACATGGCCTCAATGAGAGCGTTACTTTGAAACCCATTCTAGTCAGTCATCATCTTAAGCATTAGCAGTTATTTCTTGCTATACCTTTGACTTTTTCATGTTTCTTGGTGTTAGTAGGAATATGTATTTTTAGAAGTTTTTCAGTAGTTTCATACACTTGAAATGTTTTTATTACATGCTGTTTTTATATGCTCTTGTATTTTTAAATATTTATATGCTATTTGCCATCTGAAATGTTAATAATAGTTATAATCTATTACTACATCCATTTTAATGTCAATGTTAAATTTTGAAGTTTTAATATAAGTTTCTGACTTTTTATCTATTTAGAAGTTTCTGACTTTTTATAGTTATGTATTCGTACAAAGGCTTTCATTGGTTAACTGTTTAATTGATAAGTGTTTAAATACAGAAGTGATGAAGTGTTTTATTAAAGTCTGAAGAAGCGCCCAGAGTAGACGTGAAAGGGCTAACAGCCCATGGAATAAAGTTCTTTTGCTGTTCAACTATAAAAATTTTTTATTGATTTTTGCTTTTTAGGTTGATGGTTGGCTTCGATAGTCGTGGAGTACCTGCACCTTGAGTTCGAACATATGGTCTCGGCCATATGTGTTTTGAACTTGTAAAAGATTGATCTACTGAAGTAGAGCCATATATATATATATATATATATATATATATATATATATATATATATATATATATATATATATATATACACACTTCATGTCGAAGACCATATGGCCGAGACCATATGATCGACATTCAAAATGTCGACCATTGAATAAAAAAAAAAAACACAACAAAAGCTTACCTTCATGCTGCTAGCAGGGGGGCTATGCTCACCTGCACCCACACACCTCGCAACTTAAATATACCAACTCCCAGATCGTACTACAGTGAAGAAGTTGGAAATCTTTCCATTCCACACTGTACGGAGATGCCGGGTTCGCATGGCCGACATTTCGAATGTCGATCATATGGTCTCGGTCATATGGTCTTCGACATTCTGAAAAGTCGAACATGTGAAGGGGACCCATACATATATATATATATATATATATATATATATATATATATATATATATATATGGCTGTTTTCAATTTGTTGATTTACAATTGCTCACAACTGTTCATAGGTTCATACTAGGCTATCTGCCCGAGGGCATTTATAAGCCTAGCCCACAGTTTTGTGGCTTACGCCACCCCTTAGTTTGGAGAAACTATGCCCATTATTTAGCTGTGCCTCTGTCGAGCAGTGACACTGAGGTAACCCCTGGGGTGTATCTGCGATCTCCCATCCATTTGTCAAGATTCCTCTTGAACAAGGCCAGCGAGGTTCTCTGCCTCACATAAACCTGGATTTTGTTCCACAGCATAGGGAGTCTTTGGGTGATGAATCTATCCCTCCAGCACGTCCTATTAATAACTGTGTCGAGGTTTAAGTCTCCCGCCCTTGTGGCTCTGAGGAATCTAGATTTTTTGAGATGAAGCATATTCATCAAATCTGGGTTTGACATGGCCTTGTATGTCAGGCATAGGTCACCTCTGAGCAAGCGGTACGCAACTGAATATAACTGGAGTTCTTTCAGTCGTGCAGCATAAGACAGATTTTTGAGACCCTTTATCCTTTTGGTGAGGAACTTTTGTGGCCTCTCCAGCTGCTGCAAGTGTCAGGTCAGATACATTCCGAATGGGGCATTGTACTCGATCATTGGTCTGATGAGTGATGAGTATAGGGAGACTATGACTTCCCTTGATCTAGATGTGAATCCCTTCATGATAAGGTGGGCAATGTAGAAGGTCTTCCTAACTACTTTAGCAATATAAGTATCGAATGAAAGGCTACTGTCAACCTGGGTTCCCAGGTCCCTAATAACTTCTTCTGTGTTCAGGGGATTGCCACCTATATGGTAGCTTGGGGTAACCTTATTTTTCCCGAAGGGTATGACTATGCATTTCTTGGCATTTAACTTGAGGCCATGTCTCTGGCACCAGTTATCCATTTCTGTGAGACCCTTCTGAAGGATATCTGTGTCGGATGTGTTCTCAACTACGGCACCCAGTTTGCAGTCATCTGCGAACTTTGTCAGCCATAACCCTCCTGTGTTTGCTTGTACTTCAGAAAAGTAGATGCCAAACAAGAGTGGGCCCAGGACTGAGCCCTGTGGGACACCACTTGTGACAGGCTTAGAGTCTGACATGGCGCCAGCAACTCTGACCCTGTGGGTTCTGTCACTCAGCCAGTTTGCAACCCATCTTGTAATGTATGGGTTTACATTTAAGTTGATGAGTTTTCAATGATACCCGAGTGGGGTATTGTATTGAAAGCCTTTGCCAGGTCTAGGTAGGCTGTATGGACTGCCTTTCCCTCGTCAATGGCCTTGGTGACTGTTTCGAAAAAGTCAACCAAGTTTAAAAGGCATGATCTGCCTTTGACAAAGCCAAACTGGGTTGGATCCAAAGTCTGCAAATTCCCTATGTCTTTATTTATGAGATCCATTATGATCCTTTCCATGGCTTTGCAGATCAGGCTTGTCAAGCTAATGGGACGGTAATTTCCAGGGTCAGTGGAGGCACCGCCTTTGTGGAGTGGGACCACAGTCGCTGTGCGCCACTCCCTGGGTACGTATCCGGAGGTGAGACTAAGATTAAACAGCTGCCCTAACTGTGGGTTTAATTCCTCATTGAGCTCATGGAGCACACAGCCAGGGACACCATTAGGTCCCATGGATGCTGTGTTCTTTGCCTTGGAGAGAGCAGTTCTCACCTGAGCGTTAGAGATGTTTGGGGGTCTACAATCATTTGGTATAGATATCTCTTCTTTAGGCGGGGAGGGTGGGGAGAAGTTTGCACTGAACCTGTCAGCCAGTATGTTGGCAATGTCTGTAGGATCAGTAATCTTCACATCATTTTGAACTAATTCTGAGCATATCTGGGAGTTTCCTCCTAGGTTTCTGACATAGCTAAAGAATGCCTTATGGTTGTCTTTAGAGTCCTTAGCTATTTTTTTCTCAAAATTAGCTTTGGATGATTTTATGAGAGCTCTTAGCTTTTTACTTATAGTGATCAGCGGTGTCTTACCTTTTAAGGATTTTGCTCTGTCTTGTAGTAGCTTTCTCCTTTTGTTGTAGAGTTTGTTTATGGCTGGGGTCCACCAGACTGGACGCTTGCCTTTGGCACAAAGAGTCTTTGTTTTGCTTGGGATTGCCTGATCCATGCAGCCCTGCAGGTGCTGGTAGAAGGCATTTGTAAGTGATTCAGTGGTTTGAGTAATGTTAACCGCCGGCTCAGGGGCCTTAAAGGAGACCACACTAGTCTTTAGAAGTGTGAAGTCTGCTTTCGAGAAGTTCTTTACTGTGGTCTTTTTCATTTCGGGTGGGGGCAGGATGAGGACCTCCAGCGAGATTAGTTTGTGATCAGATCTCACCAGTGAGGGGTATACTTCTGGTGTTGAACATTGTGCTCCCATGTTCGTGATGATGAGATCAAGTATGTTCTCTCCTCTTGTGGGGATGGTGACTAGTTGTTCCATGGCATTTGAGTTTATGAATTCCAGGAACTTTTGGGCTAGAGTGTTTGGGCTTGAGTAGTGTTCCCAGTCTATATTAGGGTAGTTGAAGTCACCTAGTATGATGGTGTTCGGAGATACATTTATCCCCTCCAGTGTTTTCAGGAAGGCCATATGAGGTTCCTGAGTTTGCGAGGGTGGCCTGTAACATGCTACAATTTGCAGAGCAGTCTTGCCTATGGTTAATTGCACCTGGATGGTCTCCGATGCATTGTGCGATGTCACCAATCTTGAGGTGTGGGTGTCCTTGATGAATATGGATACCCCTCCTCCTTTCTTGGTATTGTCCGGGTTTTGTGGCGGGCATGATATGATGTAAAACCTGATAGTGCTGGGGTGCTCTCAGGAGCCTTGAACCAGGTTTCTGTCACAGCACAGACATCGATGTTCTCCATACTGAGAAGGGCCTCGAGTGCGTGCATCTTGAGGTTGAGACTTCTGGCATTGAGCAGCATTACCCTTAGTTTTTTTTTCTTTGTTTTGTTCTAGGGTGGTAGGTTTAGAATTTGAGCCTTGCCTAAAAAGGCACTATGGGGGTGGCAAGAGCCTTTGCCAAAATCCGGAATCCCAGGGGTGACAAGTGCAAGCCGTCCCTTGCGAAGCAGCATGGCTTGTCCAGCATGTCATCCCAGGCAGACAGACATTGGATCCCCTTTGAATGACACCAGAGCTTAAGCCAATTGTTAAAGCTGATCATCTTATCTCTGTATTGTGGCATCATTCTTGGTGAAGGTAGGATACTGCTCAAGGTCAGGGTCATACCTGCCTGGGCTACATAATCAGAGAGCTCCTCTATGTCTCTTTTCATGTAGTCCAGGGAGGTACGTCTCAGGTCGTTTACACCAGCGTGGACAATGATTGTTTGCAGTACATATTCTGATGTCTTCCAGAATATTCATTGTACAGTAACTTAGATTACGCAGACTTAGTTTCTGTTTTGTAATTAGTATGCAACATTAATATATATTATGCATTATTTACTTTTGCTACTGTTGTCTTTCATACTGTTTTCTTGAAGTATCTTAGGTCTATTTTTAGCTTTATTTACCTTGTAAAGTCACTGATTAAGAAAGAGACACTATTTTGTGTATGTGTATATGTGTCTGTATGTATACCTACTGAAATTAATCTAAACTGTCTGAACTGCAATAGATCAGTACTAAAACTATTGACAACAAAAAGATTGACATCCTAAAGTGCATGCTCCAAGGCACAGGCTTGGACCATGCAAAAGAAAACTACTGTTTTTTTTTGTTTGTTTTTTTGTTTGTTTTTTTGCAAGAGGACAAGCACCCATGAACCCCCCACCCATTTGGGGGACTGTATCCCTTCATGCCCCCTGCTAATTATATATACTAACTCTGAGATCATACAATCCTCTGGGAAGGGGCATATTCCCCAACCGCAAGGATTGCCAATACTGCACACTTGTCAACCATCTGTTTTGTCAACAAAACAGAACACATTTGGGAGTTTAGATTAATAAGAGCACTCACATACATGCGCACACACACACACACACACACACACACACACACACACACACACACACACACACACACACACACACACACACATTTTGCATTTGCTTTTTTTCAGTCACAGTTCTTAAATTCAGGTTTGAGATGAAAGATTTGGACAGCATCAGTTTTCAAGATCAGGTTCAATTAAGTTCAAATTTATTTATCTGCTTCGCAATTAAGCACTAACCAAACAATGTTGAACAACATGTTTAATAGGAATAATAATACAAAGAGACAAATAATTATTGAGTGCAATCAGCTTTCTGAGGAGATAAATAACTGAAACTAATTAAGCATCAGTAATATAGTAATGAAAACAAGTGAAGTAGGTTTTCAAAACAGAAATAACAATGCCTCATGGTTCGTTCTACCATGATAAAATAATAGTGTTTTTGATGGAAAAATGAAACCTTCTTTACCACACAGCCCAGTCAAATCACTGAGGACTGAAGTCAGAAAATAATGGCACACATTTGAGTTTCAGACTTCATATCCTTCAGAAAATTCATCTATTGCATAACCTGTTATTCTATCAACATTCTAAGTTTGTAAGAGCAATAGTTAAATAAAGTGTCCCTATTTTTACGCCTTTGTCCCCCCATTATTTGTGCTTTTGTCCAGATTTCTTGCTCTAACGTGTTGAGAGGTATGAATGGTAGTAGAACAGACATGAAATTCCCACGTTGTTTAAATACTCATACAGTCCAAATTCAAGATTTAGTGGTATTTTCACAGAAAAAGAAAGAAAATTGTTTTTTTTTTTTTTGCCATGATGTTTACTCATGTGAAATCTTGCCTGAGGAACCATTTGGATATATGAAGGTTTATGGCCCAGAGCACTGGAGAACCACTTTGAGTCTATTATTAACAATGCTGTTTGGTTCATGAGTGAGAATATCACCTTTATTTTGTTGTGAGAAAGGAGAACTTTTATTTGACAAGACTTAAACTGATCCCATGTATGCTATATTCTGCTTGGTGCAAAGTGAGAATTGCTGTAATATATGGTAATTCCCAAATTCTGGAACAGGTGGTGCAGAATGTCATGAGTTTGAATTACTATTTATACTTTAGACAGGCAAAATACTTTTCTTTATCGTACTTGGGTATGCATATACAAGAGTTAAATGCACTGGAAACAATTTGGGAGCAGGAGATGATCCAAATGAGGGTATCAAACTATATGTGAAATCTCACTATTTAGAATCAAACTTAATTTGTAAGAGTAAGACTGCTATAAGCAAAAAGAATATCTCCGTGTTTGAGGTAGCCATAAATTAAATGTGTTTCAGAAATGAAGACCAGCCTTAAGAGTCACATTCTTAAATTTGTGATTATAAATTGTGCCACCAAAAACTGAAGTGGAAGTATTTGAACCTTTGGCATTAAGAAACTAGTCATATTGCCTTATTTTATAGTAGTTAAAAAGCTCACTGCATACGTGTGCAAGTGGTACAGAGTAGGCCGTGAAACTGAGAGTCAAGTACGCATTCAGGAAACTCTATTGAGCAACCTTGAGGAATTAGCTGAATAACACATATGTCTGTGGTTATATACTGACAAAATTAAGTATGATGCTGAAACCTGCCTCCTACAGGGTAAGGAAAGACCTGAGAGTGAATATTTCAGATTTCCCTTAGTGTTGGGGTTTCCTTGGAAAAGACAAGGATGGCAGAAAAGGGCAACTGTAACTTTTTATACTACATTAAACACACAAAGAGTAGAACAATTAAACAATAGTTAGTGATAGTGTGTGTGTTTCCTAATTTAGGTGCCACCTCTGAGGAGTCTGCATGTTCTCCCTAGGTCTGTATGAGTTTACCAAGGAGTGCTGGTTTCTATCCACATCTCAAAGAAGCTGTCTATAAAACAGTGAGTGGATTTGTGTATGTGTGTGTGTGTCTGTCTGTGTATGCATGCTCAAGCATGCAGACAGCCTACAAGGTACTGGCATCCTGTCCAGGATTACCTCTTTGCTTCGCATCTCCTGAGTACTAAGATATGCTCCGACTCTGCTGTGACCCTGAACAGGATAAAGCAGATGTCTGACGATTGAGTGAGTGAGTCAGAGAGAGAGATAGAGTGAGTGTGTGTGTGTGTGTGTGTGTGTGTGTGTGTGTGTGTGTGTGTGTGTGTGTGTGTGTGTGTGTGTGTGTGTGTGTGTGTGTGTGTGTGTGTGTGTGTGTGTGTGTGTGTGTGTGTGTGTGTGTGTGTGTGTGTGTGTGTGTGTGTGTGTGTGTGTGTGTGTGTGTGTGTGTGTGTGTGTGATGGTAGAAAGGCCTGGCATTTTACTCCAATTCCCTATTTGCCTAGTAATCAGTGTATATTGCAGCAGCAGCAGCTGTAAATTGGGTGAGTATATAAGATGTATATGGTTTAACAGCACTAGACAGGTGGCTTACATAAGTAATGATGAAGGCTACACTGGGGTAGAAGACATATGAGGATTAGCATTTTCTCAGCATGGTTTTAAAGTACTTTCACAGAAATGCCTTGTAATCAAATGCTCGTGTGTGACGCAAACTATGCAGCTGAAAGTGATGAGACATGAGTCAGTGATGTCTGAGTCTGAAAAAGTACATATAGAAGTCAAGATTTTTTTGATTCCATAACTATATATTCAGAATAATGTCGAAGGAGAGTACACTGCACAATGCATACATTTTTTGCTTTGAGGTACACTGGTGGAGACTTGCAATGGTGTGCAAGCATTCTAACAAGGATTCTACCAATGTAGGGGTGTCTTTGTTAAGGGTCTTCACTGATGGCTATATATCCATACCGTCAGACCTGCAGAGGACACCTCATTCAAATAACTGGTTGAAGACTGCTACATAACCTTTGTAATGTCAAATACCATCACTAGAGGTTTTCTCTGTTTTAGAAGTACTTCATGTTCATTCTGTGATTCTGATATCTTTCTAGCTGCTGTTACATATTTATCAGAATTATTGTTCACTCCTAAATGAAAAAGATACTTTAACTGAAAATCATGCACACACTAATGAAATTAGAGAGGGACCATAGCTCTCAACTGTCCAGATTTTTGAATCATATTTTTGATCCGTTTCTCATAAAATTGTAGTTTTCTGGCAAATCACTGGAAAATTATTGAGGACTGAAGTCAGAAAATAATGGTAGGCATTTGATTTTCAGACTTCATATCCTTCAGAAAATTCATGCTAATGCAAAACCTGTTGTTCTTTCAACTTTCTAAGTTTGTAAGAGCAATTTTTAAAAAGTGTCCCTATTTTTTGGTCTTTGTACCCCCAACGTTTGTGGATTTGTCCAGATTTCTTGATCTAAGAGGTTGAGAGGTGTGATGGGGACTCCATTAGCCTTAAATTAACCAAGTACAAACAACAACATAATGCTGACTGAAGCAAGACTTCAGAATCATCCATGAATGTGTCTTAATGTGACAGCATCTTGAGTTAGAAAATTCTGCAAGTAACCAACCGTTACTGTAGCACTGAGAAGAAATGATGCAAGTACACAGCAATGCTACTGTTTTGAGAGCCATGTGTGTAGATATCGCTATTAAAAGTGGCACGATGCTAACTTTGGTTTGCATAGGGAACCATACAGCAGAGGAAAAATGGCCACAACTGATGCAGCTATGTAGCTGAGTTATCCAAATGTTGTGATGTACTACAAGCACCATCCCAGTGAGGACAAGCTGTGGTCGTCTTGCTGTAGTCTTAATTTATATGTAGTGGTACTGTGTTTCTAAGAGTGAAAAAAACACTCCGTCTTAAAATTAGTGGGAGTAACATATATAAAACGCAAATGAAACTACCATGTTTCAGGAACACATCTTAAACAAGGTAAACAATAGTCATGAATCTGACAGCTTTATGCATGACTTCCTGCCAAATGAAAAATGATATACATAACTGAAGTACAAAGATTAAATAGTGAAGCTGAGATGTGTAGAACCTGAGGGTGCAAAGGCAAAACACCAATCTAAACCCTGGCGCCTTAAATTCATTTATTGACTTCTAGTGCTCAAAGGCTGTCTATAGATAGGATGGCATGAGGCTCAGTGGTTCAAGGCCAGCTATCTTCAGATGGGTGGGGGTGGGGGTGGGAAGAAGAGCATTTCTTTTCTCCATGATGACAGGTCAGTTTTCATGATGCAGGTACTGAACATCAGAAAGCCTAGGGAAGACCGAATGCATACATACGCCAAAATAATCCCCCTGCATGCCACAAAAGGTATGTGAAATAGGGCATAAATGTGATTTAGAGGACAGAATTAGTCTTTGAAGAAATAGCTATGTCCATACCTGTCTGCTGCAAGGACTTTTAGTCAAGTCAGTGCAGTAGGGAATGCTGTCGAGGAGAAATTCTTACCCAGTATCTACTCCACCTGTAATGAAAACTAGGGAGAAAAGTGAGATGTGAAGTTCCAGGTAAAAGTCAAGCAGTTACTAGGGTGTGAGATCAAGTTAAAAAAAAAGAACGTACATATCGCTGAGTTTGACATATTTACTGCAGAGGCTGTTGTAATGAAAATACGTGTATTCTGAAAGTTTTTGATTGTTTTGATTGTTTGAAAGTTGATTCTATTTTGCAATCTGCATTTACATGTTATTTTTTATGTGTATGGGACATATTTTTTACATTATTTTAAGCCAACTTACTTTGTATGTATTACTGTGGAACTTTTCTCCCTGGGTCTCAATGGAAAAAGGGATCTGTCCCAGTTGGACTAACCCAGTCAACAAAGGTCAAATAAATAAATAACTTTTGCCTCCTCGGTACAATTTAAGCAGCTACAACCAAAGCAGAAAACTGCTACTCACCAAGTAAAGCAAATACTGCAGGCCACAGAGCAGTACTGAGCAGATGAGTACTAAATATAATACAACTGCTCTGCAGACAACAGCTACCAAAACAAAAATACAAAGAAAAGCCCCTGGCATGACAAAATGAGATGAAAACTAAAGGAAGTAGTATACTATGCAATGACCACTGGAGTGATAAATCCAATGTGTAGTGACCTCAGAGTTGGTTGTACAGTTTAAGGGGGTGTAGGGGACAAAGTCCTTCACATGAAATGTATAAAACAACTTTTGCTCTCACAGGAAGGCTAACTTCAGTTCCTTCTCTTATCACAGAAAAACAGAATTCAGCATGAATGGTGAAAGAAGTAATGTTCTAGGTATATAACACACACAAACACAACTGTATTGTACAAAATATTCAGTTGTAAAACTTGTTTTATCCATTATAAAATGAAATGTATTCTAGTATCACTTACGTCATGCAGGGGGTATGCTGCACTGTACACTGCATTGGCTAGAAGATTGGTAATCCCTGTCAAGGAAACAAAAGAAACACATTACAGTGCATGTATACAACAAATGGACTTGGGCATTCAAAGACACGTCATATAATAAAACTATGAGCAAAGCATATTCTGCCATCCCCACCTCACTTGTATTTTTCTGACAAATATTCTATTCATTTCAGAAACTTGCTTCTGTGCTCTAACATGCTTGACAAATTTAATTGTTTTGAAGATGAATGGACCAGCAAATAAAAATGTTTTGATTCCCAGAAGACAAAATAGGAAAGCAGGCAGGATCTCGGAATTGTCAAGAGCCTTTCAAGCAGATGAACGTGCACACTCTTGTGCATGACCTGAAGACAATAACATGTTGAGTGAGGTACTTGCACAATAGTAGATGGATAATTTTTGTATTTTCAGCAATTTATCACCTATTAATTAATTCCTCTGTGGTGTTTTCTACTGGCTCATGTCTTACAGTTACCAGCAGAATTGCTTTCTAAATTACTTTTTAAATTTACACTGATTCACCACTAGTGGCAGCACCCGTGGAGTATAAAAGCAGACAGCAGAATGTACTATATAGAATATGTAATACCTGAAAATATAAAAACAAACACTTGTACACTGCCATGCAGCAGGAATTAGCACACACAATAAGCCAAGATCTGTACTTGTTCTGTGGTATGGCTATAGAAACCTCTCGTGACTTTTAATTAGCTTTGATGGAGGTTAGGGAAAAAATCTAACTGTTGCCATGGTCTTGCAAATAAGTCATTTTATTACAAGATAAGTTAGAAGTCTAAGGCTTCTACTATGTTTTCAAGAGACAGATATCAGGTAAACTTCCAATAGCAGCTAATTTTTTGCAAAATAAAATGGTAACTAACATTCTTTGCCTCTTTCTAAATATTGTGGGATCCATGCTGTGAATGTTACATAGGCTGTTTTAACTCATGTTGTATCTCAGCAACACATAAAAATATCAAATGCGGAAAAGAAAAGAAAAAATATTTTGTCAGTTCCAGCTGTTGGCTTGTACTAAAACTGGTCTACAGTAGTATTATTTAAAGATGTGTGGAAAGCAGTGTTATACACTGTTCACAGCTTGGTTTTATCAGCAGCACAATTAATATCAAACACAGTCAGGGATCTGAAAAAAAAAACTCAGCCAAATTTTGAATACACTGAAGTAGTGTAGCCTTAATTTTTACTTGCCAGTTTCCCCATATTTTCTTGTTTTATAGCTCACATCAGTAACCACTACTGTTGCTTTTGAGCTTCAGTGCAAACATTCAGCATTGACAAATGCATGTTTTCTGTGGGGTTTAGAAGACGCAGGAATCCTCTCTGAAGACCATTACAGACCTAAGATTGCAATAACTTACTTCCATCTTCCCATCCAAGAAAATACCACACACACACCACTTATCAAAGTTTTACGCAATTCAAAAAAGTATCCTAACTCTATGGAGCATTGTCATCTACTACTGCATATGTGGAGGTGTCCAGGTCTGCAAACGATAAGTAGATGAAAGTCCACAGCATGGTTTTCAGTTCAAAAATATGTGAAATGTGTAGTACACTGTGAAGTAGTGTCAGTTACTGATGGGATTAGTACTGCAGATGTACCACCCTAATGTCAACAGCCTGCCTCTTGGTGCCCAAGAAATGGTGATGTGCTGCCCCAGACATCACTGAACAGCAACAGTATAAATGCATCAGCATCGTAGAGAGCATACAATGCTTACTACTAGGCTAACTACCCTTGTGAGACATTTTAAGCCTAGCCAATTATCCCCATTTGAGAATCAAACTCTGCACCTTGTGTTTGTAAGGCAAGCACCTTAACCATTATGCCAAACCTAAATACAAGGACGCAAAGGCACATCCTACTGTAGAGTGCCTTGCATACAGGTAGACTGCCGCAACCACACATGGCCAACAGAATGATGACAGAGATAACTCACCCATGGCAGGCATGGTCAGATAGGCTGCAATATTTATTAATCTCAACTGGACATGCCTGCAGAATAGGGGTAAATAGGACGAACACTGACTAATAGCAATCCCACCATATCAGTAACAAGAAGGAACATATACAAGGCACATACCATTAGGTGTACTATTAACTACTGATATGTGTCACTGGCTACAGTGCAGATAACCCAAAAGGGAGACCCATGTCCACATGCCCTTCTCTCGTATCCACCATAGGAAGGGAATATTTAATACTGTCCCAATCCTTGTGCCATAACAGGCAACTATAACGGTCATAGTAGTAGCATCTACATATTGCTATAACCTGCATCTCTTGCATGTGAAGTTCAGGCCTCAGTACTGTTTGTCATGTGTGCCCCCACAGTGCATGACCATACATTTATGTATGTATGTCATGGTGCTATTAATAGCTATACCTGTTACAGGACATGGGGAACAAAGGTCACACTATATGCTTTTACTTATTGACATCAATAGCCGATGTAACTCCCTGCTCAGATGTGTCATGTATTTCAAAAAAAGGTTTCACTATTCTGCACTGAAAAGAAACACCTCTGGAGTTTTCATCCAAACACTCTACAGCTGTAACTGGTGGTATAACAGCAGCTGGATGAGAAATGACAAATAGGTTTAAGACTCTGAATACAGCAGTTCTGCTATACATAGATATTTTGCTAGGGAGACAGGTGTCTTTTGTCTTCCTAATGACAGTATAACTGCTTTGTGACAAGCCCTCATAACTGCAGGCACAAAATATCATAAACACACAGACTATGCTTGAAAAAAAAAGAAAAAATCCCACAGCAATTCCACTTTTGGAGGAAGGCGCACCCCCATAAGCTCTTCACGCCCCTCTACTTATATATACCAACTTTGAGATTGCTGCATTGTTAATACGGGAGAAAATCCTGGCATATCACAATCTCAGCCTTGAGAAGCAACCCCCAATTTCCACATTTGCTGATTGTACTTAAAAATGTCTATCAGTCGTTTCACCTATAAACCTAGCATTTTCATATTTCATATAGTGACACTGAGTATCCTGGACATATCTAGAGCACTTCATTTTATTTATATTACTAACCTCTCCTACTGGCCCCAATGTACCTGTGTATTGCAATAAATACACAATCATCCTTAACCTGCAGGTGCTGACATGCATAAGCCTTATTTATTGAAAGAGTTGCTCTGTCTTATTTTTCTTTAATGTCTTTGGTACGTGGCTATCCAACCCCCTTGCACTCTGTTGCAGAAGTATGAGTTTACCCTTGTTTCAGTTGTTCTTCATTTGGAATATACTCCTCAATAATCACATTAAAAAGACACAGTCCAACATTTACCTACTGATTTCAGTTGATCTAATATTGTATCAAGTTGTCAATTCCGTTTTGTCCAAAGGGGCTTCTAAATATTGATCAATGTCATACTGAGATGCAGTTTTTCTTACTAGCCTAACTCTAGTGGTCCAAATTATGTACTCTCTGGAATGTGCCGTGTAACAGAATATTAAGCTATGTGGGCACGTGCACACACACACACACACACACACACACACACACACACACACACACACACACACACACACACACACACACACACACACACCAATAACCATATCACAACCTTGCTACCTATCCTACCTGTATGCATTTCATTAACAGGGTGCCATCTGTGACATACAGTCAAAGGGAACACAAGCCAATGTCCACCCTAAATTTCAGTACACACATATTTTCCTATGTACACTGTGTTCTAGAAACATAATATAATACACCCTGTTGTGCAGCCCAGTACTATAATACACCCCCACTATTTGCCTTGTGCATTATGACCCAGTGAATAACGCAATCAGTTAGTAGAGTGCCTTGTGTATGGTATAAATCTAGTGTAAAACTACACAGTACTACTTAACCAACAAAGAGTCAAGATGCATTTCTGCTTTCAACTTGGAAACCATTATGAAGACGATTTTGACCACCCTAACATCCAGTGCAATATTAATCATGAACCACTGAGCTATTAAGAAACAAGTGCTGTCTTGAAGTTGTTTAGGACTTTTGAACAGCAACAAATGATATAGTGGTGAATAAGAGTTAGAGAACAGTATTAATGTGGTATTAGTTCATCCTTGAGACCTAGTGACATTAACGGCAGCCTGGATTAGGCATAATACTCAAATGGAGCAGAAAGGCAGAAAAAGTCAAAGTGAGGCATGACAATAAGAAAAAATATGTTCTGTATAACTTTAAACAAGAAATGCAGTAACTTGAGTTTGGTAAAGACTGTGAAAACTGGGGTGCACAATTTCATATGATGGTGATACAATTCAAATACTATTGCAAAAAAAATCATTCAACTTTCTGCAGCAAGTCTGAAAAATTCTAAAAAAAAATACATGCACTCTTCTAGGAGTGTAACAGTTGCAACATGACTTGTAGTGAATAAATCCAGTAGGTAGTACTGGTGGGTAGGAAAATACATTAAACTTTCCCCCAGTGATATATGGTTTGCATTTATTTCATCAAAAGCTATTTTTGGTTGAATAGGAAAAAAATCAGATGATCACACCTCCCATTTTTTTGTTGTTTATTTTATTTGCTAGGCTGCACTACAGTAGAGATTCCTCAGTGTAGTACAAGCTTGAAGTTGGTCTGTGTGGTGTGTGTGTGTGTGTGTGTGTGTGTGTGTGTGTGTGTGTGTGTGTGTGTGTGTGTATATATATATATATATATATATATATATATATATATATATATATATTTATATTTATATTTATATTTATTTAGAAGATGGTGTTGGGGTGCAGCAAAAAACACGTTCCCTTACAAAAAACATGTTTAATTAGCTTTTGCAAGTTTGTTGATGAATTGGCAATTGAGTACTGGAGCTTAATTACTTGAGGCTCAATATTTTTTTCAGTGTAGAAGCCTGCATATGGGTGTACTGAATATCAATGAAACACTCAAATATTGACGTTCACAAAGTCAACAAGAAAACACTGCCTTTGGAAAAGTCGACATCCTACTATGTATGTTATTATGTATGCAAAATGTTTTTACAGGGGGAAAGCAGTCCCTGTACCTAAAAAGAAATGTTTTTTGCAGGGGGCAAGCAGTCCTCTGTACCTATAAAAAAGAAAAAAAAAACTGCTAACTATGTATACTAACTCTGAGATCAAACAGTGCTGGGGAAAGGGCATATTTCCTTACACGAGAATTGTGCATTCCCGCACATCTGTCGACCATCTGTGTAGTCAACTACATTTTGTTTAATAAACAGATACCAAACTAAGGGGGATTTGATAATAATCAGTTTGGTTCCCCTTTATAATCTCGAAATACTGAAATCTCGAATTTCAGTATCTTGAAACTATAAAGGCGAACGACTCACAATCCCGAAACCCAAAAGTTTGAAATACACAATCACATACATACACCATACACCACACAACACACACAGCAGTCTACCCACACCACACAAACTATACAATTCTACACTGAATGTAAGCAGGAGGCAAGCACCCCTGCACCCGCACCCCCTAGTTATATATCCCACCTTTGAGATCGCCCAAATAGAAAAAAAAAAACCTCACACCCAAACATTTTACAGTCCTTCACACACGCACATCACACATACACTCACACTCGTACTTCACTGCTCTACCCTAACCCACACATACAAAAAGTTAAAAGCAGCATCTGTTTTTTTTTTTTTTTTTTTTTTTGCACACTAGTAAAATAAATGTGAAACTGTAACTTGCTGGCAGTCAAATATCAAAGAGAAACAATAATCTGCATGCTGTAAAGTCATATACAACTTTGCTCTCTCATCATAAGTAAAATGCAGTTTTTAAATGAATCCTTCATAGCACATAGCAATTCTATTTCTGTACAAGAGTTTTTATTTTTATAAATTGATTATTTTCTAGTTAAATGCTCACAAAGTTTCATCACACATGAAAATAGCTACGGTGCAAATACCACATACTTGTGTACATCACAGACTTTAAAAGGGCACACAGCAGCTTGCCACTCAAAACAGTGGTTTCATCTCAAATGACTGGACAGTGAAATGTCTTGTAACCACTACAATTCATTACAAAGATGTGATTTTTAAATATAGAGTTTGTTTTCACATTTTTGCACATATCTAGTGTTTACTATCTCCTAATGAGGAGTCTTTAGCTGTTCTAGACCTCACCCTGAAATACGTTCAACATTGGCTTCTCTAGGAGTATTTTCACTTAGTGTAAGTAAAAAAGTAAACCTCTCATCTACAGTAAACAAACAAACTCCTAAAAATAAAATGTGCAAAATGTATCACTGCTCCAGGCACTCAAAGGGTGTAGGCCTTCTTTGCGTTTACCTGATGGGAACATATAGCTGACCTTGCAGACTATATAAACATTTTACTGGTAAATTCCCAGAATCACCAATATCATCCATGATCTCTATGTCCTGTGACAGCAGCAACTGACTTTCATTCTTCTCACTGCTTACAACCCAGGTGGATTTTGAGCCTCATCTCAGGAATTCGTAAAACAGAACTATGTGCCAAACACCATCACCATTATTTTGCCTGTGTTCCTTCTGTGAACTACCAAAATGGTTCGGAAGTGCTACATCCTCTTGTGGTTGAACTTAGTCTGAGAAAGTTTTATAGGTCATACAGAAGTGACAGTTTTTCAATTGTCACCACTTTTTAGGAATGTTTTACTCAAGTCCTCCCGACTTCTGTTCCCATGCTGTCATCAGAGAGGTGCAGCATATAGTACTTCTGCCTTGATGAAAATGACTGCTTTTACATGCATAAATGGTTAAAGACATGTCTTAAAAATATGTGGAAACCAATATAAAACATTTTATTCTTGAAATAAGAAATAATTTATATTGAATTAGCAAGCATCCATTTAAGAAGATGAAGTGATATAGCCACCCACATTCTGGAGTACTAAGATATTAAGAATAAGTTCATAACTGCTAAAGTACAGTATGCACTTTTGAAATATCTGGGAACTGACTATTTACAAAAATAACATAAAAATAAGTTTATTAGTGTTTATGAAGCAGTGGGGCAGCCACGGTGGTGCAGTGGTTAATGTTGCCACCTCACAGCAAGAGGTTCTCTGGTTCGATTCTCGACTGGGGTGCTTTCTGTGCAGAGTCTGCATGTCCTCCCTGTGGTTGCGTGGGTTTCCTCCAGTTTCCTCCCACATCCCAAAGACATGCTGTAGGTGGATTGGACATTCCAAATTGGCCCTAGGTGTGAGTGTGTGTGTGTGTGTCTTCTGTGGAAGGTTGGGTGCCAGGCTGGAACCTCGGCACCGTAAAACTCCACTGCCAATCATGAGCGAACAGGTGATCCGCTGTGGCGACCCCCAACTGGGAAAAAGCCAAAAGAAGAAGGTGTTCATGAAGCAGTGATTTCCTGTTTCTCTTATTTAAACAAATCATATTGACCTTTAATTAATTTCATACCATTTTGAATTCATTGCATACCATTCTGAATTCATTTCATACCATTCTGAATCAGTGTGTTGTTCTTGCAGGTATATGAATGAACACAAAACTGAGGACACTGAAGGGATCTGTCAGTTTTTATGACAATGACTACACATATCTTCACTATATTGTTTCTTTTCCCTCTCTCGTTAAGCAATTCTTTACCTACAAGAAGAATCCCAACCCAACAATGCTACAAGAAGGCTAATGCTTCTACAAGTATTTCTTGAGCTATTACAGTACCAAAACCTATGCAGTCTTAGAAATTACATTCATTGTATAATCATATGTCGGTGGAAAGCAAAGTCAGAGCCTTAGAAATCTCACCATCAGAGATTCCCATAAGGAACGCTACTGAAGCAGCAATAGTTCTGGTACAATGACATCAGACCTGTCCAAAAAATGTTTAATTATCAATTACATGAAAGTCAATTAGCTATGGCTTTCTTAGAGACTGTTGTTCCAAAACTACTCTGAGCAAGAAGAATTTTGTTCAGACTTCTTGGAAATCTTGATCCTGAAAATGTAATCTCATATCTGTCTACCAGAATTTATTCTACCTGAATTCTGGGCGTGTAGATAACAGAAGGTCAGATTACTCATTTGATTAAGATAATAGCTGGTGTAATCTTATAGAAAGTGACACATTTTATTTAAGGAACACTGTATACAGCTCAAAAGCCTTTTATTCAAGAAGCATTCCGGGTGAAGTGAAAGCCATCAGCATAGCTATAGTCGGTCTTAAATACTTTAAAGGGATGAATAAACTGGTTCTAATGGAAGTTAAGCAAGTGCATCACAATATACATCAGATGTAAATGGTTAAATGTTTACCTGCATTTGCAGTACTTTGTTTATAATCTTAAACCCTTCCTTGTGTTTGGGAAAATTCTCAATTCTCCCTATATGCTTTAAATGAAGGCATGGGGTGAACGGCAATGCGTCAGAGGGGCTGGGAATCACTGCATCACCTCTTTGAGCATTTCTGCATGACAAATGTGACTAGTGGATTACACGGAACAGAGATGCAGGTTATCTAAATATTCTTGCAGTTATTTATTTGTAAACAAGCGATTTGATAAGTTTTTGTATAGATGCAATAGAAATGAGATTCTTACACTGATGTAAAATATGTAAATTTTATTCAGATGTGGATGGTACAGATGAATAGGAAAACTGGTCCTATAAATACATATAGGTACCTGGTAAAATGAAACAGGAAATAGGTGGAGATGAATGGCAGCACCTCAAAATAACATGTGTGAGGACAATAGAACAGATATGCGAGTCAGCGGGCATGGAAATAAGGTAAATAAGGAAAGGTGGGGGTGAAATGCAGAAGTCCAGGAAGTCATCAAAAGAAAGGAGGAGTGCAAGAAAAAGTGGCTAAGACGTTATACTGGTTGGCTAACAAAAAGGCTAAGGCAGCATTTTCAATAGCAAAGAGCAAGACATTAGAGGCACTCTACCATCTTCTGGAAAGTGACTCAGAGGATGGCACAAAAAAACACTAGCAGGTTGCAAGACAGACAGAAGGATATAGAAGATAGTTATCAGACACCCTGCATACAGGATGCCAGCAACAACATGCTGACCAGTCCACAGGACATCAAAGGCAAATGGAAGGAGTACTGCCCCAGACACAACCTGTGATGTAAAAAGAAGAGCAACCCATCATAAATAAGAACAGCACTAAGGAAAGTGAAGTCAGGGAAAGAAGCAGGCTCAGATGAGGTCACAGCAGATACAATAAAGATGTTAGGTGAGTTAGTCAAGATATAGCTCCTGAGGGTACTCATAGCAGTACGGCTAGAAAGGTGTATCCTAGATTACTTGAGAATGAGCATTCTTGTACAAAATTGCACAAGATCAAATGAGAAATTCACAAGCGTGGGCAGTATTAAGGTATCAAACTCCTGCCGCTCTGCATAAAAGTTCTGGAGAGGGTGATTAAGAAATGAATGCAGCACAACCGACCAGATGTTTACAGTGAGACAGATGATTGCGAAGTAGCTAGAGATGAGAGTTCAACTGGGCATTGCTAACTTGGAGAGACTATATGACAAGGTCCTAAGAAAGCTGATTTGGACAGTCTTACAGTGGTTTAAAGTTGGTAGAATTAGTGTAAGCTACAGTGCAAGGGGTCAATGACACAAGTAGGAACAGTGTTTGGACTCACACAGGGGTTCCCAGTGGGACTGGGTGAGCATCAGGGTTCAGCACTGAGTCCACTGCTATTCATACTGGTGATGGACTATATTAACAAGAGGGTCAGAGTGAACAGACCAACAAATTTGCTCTATGCAGATGTGGCATTACTTGCAGACTCTGAGCAAGAAAATCAGCAAAGAATAGGGGAATGGAATGCAAAACTGAAAGCACATGGGACAAATCTGAGTACAGATAAGAGAGTTGTAATAGCAGCAAGATGAGTAAATCAGAAGCAGTTGAAAACTGAGATAGAAGGGAAAATAATGTAATAGGTTAACAGATTCAAGTATCTGAGAGACTGGGAGTGGTGGTTGAGGAGAAGAATGAATGAGGAGGTTAAAGCCAGAATGACTGGGCTGTAGCAAACTGGCATAGAGTGCCAGGAGCAGTCTGTGTGATGCAAGTATGTCAGAGAAGCTGAAAAGAAAGATATACCACCGTGATGTGCCAGTACTGAAAGTTAGAGAAACATAGGCAGTGAAGGCAGGATGCTAGAGGTGAGGGAGATGAAGTACCTGAAATGGGTGGTAGGATGCACATTGTCAGATAGATGGCATCACAGCAGAATGCAAGAAGCTCCAGTTGCAGAAAAGGTCAAAGAGAACAGATTAGGGTGGTTTGGGGACATGTGCAGGGAAGCATAAGACAATTTGGTGAAAAAGAATTGGTACAGATAGAAAGAAGGCAAGAGAAAATAAGGGCAACCAGTGAAGAGATGGATAAATTGTGTGAGAGAAGATCTATGACAGTCATGCTTATATGACAGTCAAGCATGACTGTCAAAGAAAGTAGGAGAACAGCATTGAATCAACATAAATGGCAGTAGTTGATGTGACACCCTGATCCCATGTAAAAAATTGGAAAAAGAGAGGTGTAATGATGATGATGATGATAACATAGTAAATTGGTATGAGATTATTAGCTTAGGGATGACCTTTGAGAGATAGAAATATAAATTGAATTACTGCAATCAAATATTATGAGAGAGGTTAGGGATGTGCTAAATGTTCAGGAGACCCAACAAAAATGTATTACTGAGAATTCAAGGAAAAATAAAAGACATAATTGAGATGATGAGAGTTATAACACAGGGATGACAATAAAATTGAAAGTCCTCATTAGACCAGGAATTTTTATTTTTATTTATTTATTTATTTTATTTTTTATTTTACATTTGTTGACCGGGCTAGTCTAGCTGGATATATTTCCATTTTCAGTAGAGGCCCGGGGAGAAAAGCTCCAAACATTAATAGTTAGATAATTACTTAAAATACAGCAAACAAGGATGGTACACATAGTTGAAACATCGTAAATGAAAGTAGTTCAAATAAGTATAAAAAAATCAGTAATAATAATAAAAAAGGGATCAAAAAAGATATTTACACTAGTATAGAAATCATTAAGAATGGTGAGATGAATTTGATTACACAATAAAAGTGACATAGCGTTATTATATACTAGGTTGTACTAACAATAAGCAGGATGGAATCTACCAAATTGTTTCATTGTGGTCTGCAGTTCAGTTCTTCATCACAGAAATTAAAGAAATATGTGTGAAAAATTGGTAGGGTGTAGAAGTAACTTTAGTAGAGGGAAGGTTAGTTAGGTTTACAACATGGACATAACCAGTGAGTTTTAAAGTATGTTTTTAGTCTTTGTTTAAAGAGAGGCAGAGAAGAAAGTGTTAGTTCATTTGGAAGGAGGTTCCAGTCTTTTCCCACTGTGTTAGAAAACAGGGAATCTCCAGCCAAGTTATTAGTTTTGGTTATACTAGCTAGAAGTTTGTTAGAGGAGCGCAGTGAGTTTAGGTTTTTATAAGGGATTATGAGATTGGATAGTATAGGAGTGCTATTAGGTTGATAAAATATCTTGTGGGTCATGGTTAGTTGGGAGATTTTCAGAAGGTTTTGAAGTTCAAGCCAGCCCAGCTGCTTTAGATTTAGACAGTGGTGAGTACGAAAGGGGTTACCAGTGGCAAATCTGGCGATGCTGTTATAGGCATGCTGTAGTTTGACAAGGTTATTCTTTTTGAGGTTGGTGTATATGGGAGAGGCATAAAGAAGAGTAGAAATTAAATGGGAATGAGCAATTTTGGTTTTAGCTGTTGGAGTTAAGAAAGTTTTGATTCGATATAAGGAGCCAATTTTTCTGTTGACATTTTTAATGGTGTTATTTATGTGACTATCAAATGTAAGGTTGTTATCAATAGTAATTCCTAACAGTTTAGTTGTAGAGTCAGGGTGTATGATTGTGCTATTATTGGAAATGACAGAGAAATCAATTGGGTAGACTTATTAGAGGGTGTAAAGAGAAGGAGCTTGTTTTTTTTGCATTAAGGAGGAGACAACGTTTTGTGAACCATGTTTCTACTGTGTTAAATACATTCTGAGTCAGGGAATGTAGTGCAGATGGTGAGGTTGCTGAGCAAATTAATGTTGAATCATCTGCATATTGAATGCAGGTGCCCTGTGGGATTGCTACATGCAGGTCGTTAATAAAAAGAGAAAAAAGAAGTGGGCCTAGAATGGAGCCCTGAGGGACTCCCAGTGTAACAGGTAGAAGGGATGATATATTATTTGCCCAGAGAACTGCTTGTTGTCTATTGGTTGGGTAGGACCTGAACCATTTAATAGCTAAAGAGTCAAGAGAGAAGGATTCAAGAATGTTGATCAGAAGTGCATGGTTAACCATGTCGAAAGCTTTGGAGAGGTCAATAAAGAGTGCAGATGAGAGGTTGTTGTTATTACGATTTCTATTTATAACATCTGTAAAGGATAACAGAGCGGTTGTGGTACTATTAGATGGCCTAAAACCATGTTGACATTTAGCTATTATGTTATTTTGTGTTAAATGGTTTAAAAGTTGATGATGAATGCATTTTTCCATGATTTTTGCTAAGGGTGATGAATGCTATTGGTCAATAGTTTGAGTAGTCATTTGAGTTGCTGCCTTTGTGAAGGGGAATGATATGGGAGATTTTCCAGATGTTTGGAATGTAACCTTCCTTAATGGTTCTGTTTATGAGGATGGATATAGGATAGGAAATTACTTTGGCTGCTTTTTGGAGGTATTCAGAAGGTAACTGGTCAGCAGAAGGGGTACAAGGCCTAAGTTTTTGGATGAGTTTGTAGATGAAAGTGGTAGATATTGGTTGAATAGAGAATACTGGTAGATTACTGGGTATGGAATTGGCAAGGTTTAAGCTGTCTGGAGTAAGTTGGCTATCTAGTGTTTGTATGGTTTCTGTAAAGAAGGAGTTGAAGGCATTGGCTGTTTGGTGGGGGGTGTTAGGGTCTGCCTGAAGCGGGATAGGTGTATGGGAGTGCCCTGGGGAAAGGAGTTTATATACACTAGACCAAAACTTTTGGGGGTTATTTTGGTGATTTTGCTGTATTTTACAATAGTAGTTCTTTTTGTCTGTGAGTATTGCCTTTTTGTAGTATTTCTCAGTTGCTTAAAAAGTTGTTGATCAGAAATATTTTTGTTAGCTCTCCACTTTGCCCAGATTTTATTTCTAAGTAAGATCTTTTGTTTGGTTTCATTAGTAAGCCAGGGGGCTGGTTTGGCTTTCATTCTAATGGTCCTTTTGGGTGCATGCCTGTCAAGGATAGATAGGAAATTGGAGTTTCTATAGTCAACAGCTTCTTGAAGTGGTAGAGTTTTTAGAGGGTTCCAGTTACATGCACTTAGTTCATTTTGGAATAATGTTGGGTTGAAGTGTTTATTGGTACATATGTTTCTATAGATGGGGGGATTAGAGATATCATTTTTATGCCTAAGGATATAGGTTAAAGTATGATCGCTAACATCATCGGGTAGAGTTCCTGTGTTGTAAGTTTGTTTTTGTCTATTTATAAGAATCCAGTCTAGGATGCTCTCTTTTTTATTTGGTTTGTTGATTCTGTTAGAGGTTATGATAGTTTGACTGAATCCATGAAGGTTGATATGGGAGGAGGGATTATCAGCTTTGACAGTTTTCCAATCAGTATTAAAATCACCAAGTATAATAGTTTCTTGGGGGTATGTAGAGGACACCCAGCTTAGGATGTTTTCTATGGTGCTAATATTATTACCAGGTGGAAGGTAGATGCAGATAATATATAAAGATTTGTTATGGTTTATTTGAAATTTAGTGACAAGTACTTCAGCTTTACTATCTTGTGGTGGGTCAAATGGTAAGGTGGAGATTTGAAGTCCCTCTTTGAATAAGACTGCAACTCCACCACCCTTACTTTTTATACGGTCTAGTCTTAGTATATTGTATCCTTGGGGAATGATTTCATTGTCTCTGGTCTTTGGCTTTAACCATGTTTCTGTTAGACAAGAGGATGTCAAAGCTATGGGTATCTAGAAGGGCGTGAAGTTGGGTTACTTTGTTATTAACACTTCGGATATTTAGATGTCCTATTAGCAAAGAGTTGGGGAGTATGGGCTGGGTTATCAAGGTAGGTGGATTAGTAGGGCCAGGGTTGGGGTGTATGTCACCATCTTTTAAGGTAGGCTTACAAAGTCTTGATGTTGGGTTATTAATAATGATTGTTAGATATTTCACTCTTGTTATAGTAGCTGTTTGGTATTTAATGTGGGAGAGTCTATTGTATTTAGGTAGTAGGTAGCTGGAAGTTGAGGTAATGTTAAGTTTACTTTTAGGGATTTATTTATTTATTTATTTATTACCACACCCAGGTCAAGAATGCTGGTCAATTTGTCACTTTCTTTGATGCCTAGGCTTTTTCTGTGGGTAGCTTTGTTTTTCTTGTTTAGAAAAAAAGGGCTAGGACACACTGTGATAGTTCCTGTTGTATCTTGGTGTAGAGGGAAGGTGGAATTCTTTAAATGGCCTAATACATCTTCCTTGTGGTGCAGTCTGTTGAAAGCGTTTTCTGCTGGGGGCCCTAAGAAGTATATCTTAAGTGGGGCATCTAGGAGCTTTGCTTTGACATGGTCTGACATCCTCATCACGGACCCCATGGCAGCCGCCCTGCATAATGCATCCAGTGAATTATAGCTATATTTATATGAATGTCTGGACATTTGGGGAATGTACTGCACAATTCTTGGATGCTCTTCTGTTGACTCTTGTCTTGCATCTCATCTGCCTTAGCTTTGACTCAAGATATTTGAGAATATGGAACTGTCAGTGCTGAGCTCTTATGGCCAGAGTGGCTTAGGTGTATGTCTTTATGCCAAATTGTAAAGAAAGTGGGGGTGTAGCACCCAATAAAGAATGAATGCATGTCTATGGTAGAGTTACAAAAGTATAGGGTCGATGCGGTCAGAGTACGACATGAATGAGACTGATAGTGTCTCTATAAACTTGCTGATTCTTCGATTACCAACTGCCTTTGTACATCCACCTAACTGTGTCTAGGAATGCCTTAGATTTTCTCTTTCCCCCATTCATGTAAACGTTTCATCTGGGGAGGGAAGAATATCCCTTCCCAGCATGAAGAACTTTTTATGCTCCAAAAACACTGCAAGGTTCTAAGGTTATAGACTCTTCGGACAGACGACTTAAAAATCTTTGCAGTGTCGGCAGGAAGTAATTGAGAGCTCTTTGTGTGTGCAGAAAAGGTGTTATAAGTGGTAATTTTTATGGGAATTTGTTTTCTGCAGGTGATGTTATTGGTGCCTTTTTTTAATCTCATGAACATCATGTGCCACTGAAAAAAATCCCTAAAAGTCAGTCACTTGCAAGTAGCAATGCAAATGTCACACAATATAATAATCAAATAGAAAAAGCCTAAACCAGGGTGCTTATCACTTAGTAATGGAGCCAGGAGAGAAATAACATATTACTGCAAATAAGCAACCATATATTTTTGATGATAAAACAAACAAAATAAAGCTAACTACTGCACAGGCAGTTTTTCCTTTCAAAAATCAAGTAGCCTAGTAACAGTGTGAGGTGGAAAGCAGAGCTGCATGGGGATAGCCACCTCCTGTTAAAGTCATTATAGAAAGGCTTATATCAGCATCAGTGTGTGACTATTTCTCTTACATGAGGAATTCTGCTTTGGCTGGTATCCTTATGATGAACATCTTTAGTTGCCATTCAGCGAGGAATCGCACTACAGTACTTGTAACATGCCTAAACAAATTATTAAATATTCAGCACCTTTTAAACCTTACAGAATGAAACAGAAGTTTTAACGAGTTATGCAGTTGATCAGAATATTAAAGAACCCGTCCCAAATTTCCCAGTGCAGCAAGGCAATGTCCAGTTAAATGACTTGCTCAAGGTAAACGTGGAAAGATTCAGACCCTGGACCATTGTTACAGGAGCCTGCTCATTAAGAGGTTAGAGCTTTAGCTCCTCTGACAGACTTTTTTCACACATTTACAAGTTCTCATATTTCACTGTCATACTCAGAATGTGGCAGTCAAAAAATAAGGATTTCAAAACTTTTTAACACTTTCAGAATAAGACGTAAAATTCAGAATGGTACTATTTTTGCCTGTTTAATTATACATAGTATGCCCAGAGATATCAACAAAACATCTACACAATCTAAGCTCATAAACTGTGCATGTTTTAAAATGTCAGACATTGTCATTGTACATGTCAATCTTGTGTATTTTCTAATGAATCCAATACTTGTATCTTACATGTATAAATGTAATGTATAGTCCATGTCTATTGGAGCTTTTCTCCCCGGGCCTCTGCTGAAAATGGACTTGCATCCAGTTGCACTAGGCCGGTCAACAAATGTAAAATAAATAAAAATAAAGTAAGGATGTCTTACCCATGCTATATTTGGCTTTGGTACATTTGGTTCGTTTCAAGATTTCAAAGACCTAGTAAAAAAAATGTGACTTTAGTAACATTAATCTTATTTTAGGCTGTTCAACATATAAAATAACTAAAGATAAATCTAAACTAACTCAGCAAACATGAAAACTATTATTAATAATACCAAAATCACCACAGTAATACTGGCCTGATTTCACTAAAATACAGAAATTACCCCCATACGTCTCAACCTCTTAGAGAAAGAAATCTAGACATGGCCATACATAAAAGTGGGTCAAAAGCCCCAAAACAGGGACTTTTTTAAAATATTGCTCTTCCAAACTTAGAAAGTTAATAGAATAACAGGTTTTGCATCAGCATGAATTTTCTGAAGGGTATGAAGTGTGAGGTTCAAATGTCTGTCATTATTTTCTAACTTTAATCTTCAATGATTTGCCACTAATTTGCCAGAAAACAAGAATTTTATGAAACATGCTCAAAAAATATGAAGAAAAATCTGGACCTATACAGTTGAGAGGTATGCATGCCCTCTATCTGTGACCTGGACTCGGTTAGAAGTCCATGAATTGAAGGGCCGGGGTGGATGGGGGCAGCAGCTTTCATCTTGGTCCTGTCTTTCATAGGTAGGAAAAAGACAATTTCTAGGGTGCGGATGTTCATCGTGTTTCACTGTTGCAGTCATTACACTTGGGTTATCCTGCTAGCAGGCTACCCTCAGTGGGCCTGAATTCCAAACTCCTGGTCTGGCATCGGTTGCTGTCGCCTCTTCCCTGACGTCAGTGCACCAGGGGTATATAAGATGCAGCTGACACCATTTTCTTAAGTCTTTCTTGCCGCACAGTGCCCGAAGCAAAAGCAGTTCACAAGTGCCGGCCGGCCGACTCCTGAGATTTTTGAAATTGAATTTCAGAACCGAAGTCTTCAATAAAGCTAAGTACCCCACTGGGGAAACTTTTTCTTGCTCCAGATCGATGTCAGTAAAAGTTAACAATTGTATTTCTTGTGGGAAGCAAATACCTCATAAGGATTTTCACTCTTACTGTATTCCTTGCCGAGGCCCTGACCACGACGTTGCTAGTTGTCAGTTTTGTGCTAGATTCAACCAACGCACTATTAAGCGTCGGTTTGATTTTGCTCTACATTACTTTGGCCGAAGGTTTAATTACATAATGCCATCAGAACAACCGACGACCGGAATTCATAAAAAATGCAAAGACAAAGAAAAGGACAGGCATCCGAGGTCCAAAACCGACGACGAAGCCGCTTCTAGGCCAGTCACCGCTTCTCAGTGAGGTGCTTTTGCAGCCCCTGACACCCGCTACCTCAGAGCCACAAGCCGCCTCCAACTCCCACGTGGAGATAACTAGGCCTCTGGAATCTCAAGGTATTGGGCATACGGAAACTATTCCCTCAGATGGGTCCTGAGCTGCTGAGCAGGCATTGGCTTCTGAGGGTGTTTTCAGACCTACACAGCTTACTATCAAGTCCACTTCAGCAACCAAGGCAAAGTCAAAAACACCATTAAAGACAAAGAAACAAGTACAGTATTCTCCTGGGCAGTCATCCATGCCAAAGAAACATATGCTTAAAATGGTCGAAGACCTAATTACTTTGATCAGGGGTTCCCATCCCCCTCCTGATAAAAGGCCTAAGCAAGACACTGACTAGGACTCCTCTGACCAGGCTTCTATTTCATCTGATTCCTCTTCAGAACAGGGATATTCTCTTCCTCCCTATGAGGGCTCTGATGCTGTAGAATCTATCCCTTCAGCCTCTCCTCCTGATTACTCCTTTGGGGAAACCCTGCACACCATGAGGGAGCATTTCCATTGGGAGAGCCAGGATTATTCAGAATCCAAGAAAAGGCTCAGAGATTTCCTTTTACTTCCTCAGCACAGCCCCCTTGCTTACCCCCCCCCTGTACAAGATATTGTTGATGATGTTTTTTTCTGAATCCAATTTGTCTCCTGATTCTTTACCCCCTGCACCAGTCAAGCCAGATAGGTACTACAGGGTCCCGGACTCTCATAAATTTCTTTATAAAAACCCTGCTGCTGACCCAGAAACAATTTCTCAGGGTCCCAAAAGGGTCAAGGCTTCCACTGCAAAAAACCCTGTTCCCTCTGATAGGGATTTTAGGGCACTGGATAGATGGGGGAAAAAGTTTTAAACTTCTGCTACTTTAGCTCTAAGGGCTTTAAACTGCCAGTTTCACATGCTTAAATATCAACAATACCTAATGCCTTTGCTAAAACAGAAAATGCTGACAAGCTCAGAATGTCCTGACAATAAGGAAATGCAGGATTTATTGCATGCAGCTGAACAAGTGGGAAGGTATATTCTGCAGTGTGGTTTTGATTCATTAGAGGCTTCTTGCAGAGTCACAGTTACAGGCTCTGCCATTCAAAGGCATGCTTGGTTAAAAGAACAAAGTTTACCTGATCATGTTCAAGCAAAATTACTGGATGCTCCATTACAGCATGATACTTTGTTTGGTATTTAGGCAGAAGAGGTGTTAAAGAAAATGGAGGATAAAGCAAAATCAATGCAGACAGTAAAGGATTTCTTACAGGTTCAGCCGTCTAGATTTAGCAGGAACTGGCCTTCTAAAAATTGGTCCTTTCCAGTGTCAGACAGGCCACAAAGAGGCAGATACAGATGCCCAAGAAGCAGATCTCAGCCCCAAGGCTCATACAGACCTAAACAATGGGGTGCTTCAGCCCTCAAAGGTGGAGAGGACAAATCACAACCTTATAGGAAACAGTCCCAATGACTTCCCTCTATAAAAGCCAAGGACTTACCTTTTGACAGCACCCTTAGGGGGAAAACTAGCACTTTTCTCACAAAATTGGCACATGATCACCCAGGACAAATGGGTACTGAATATTGTTTCTCAGGGTTACAGGTTCCACTTTCACACCCTTCCAAGGTCAAAAGGTATGCCAGACCTGCCACAAAACCAATGGGCAGAGGCACAAAAACAAATTTCAGCTCTTATGGACATGAGAGTTATCCAAAAAGTACCACAGCAAGAACAGGGACAAGGATTTTACTCAAGACTTTTCTTCGTACCCAGAAAGGGCAAAGCCTGGAGACTAATACTGGACCTGTCAATTCTAAATACTTTCCTGGATGTTCCAAAATTCAAGAATGTTGACACTGCAGCAACTTCTACCCATGCTGGGCAAAAAGGCTCGGCTAGTTACTTTTGACCTCAAAGAGGCATACCTGCATGTCCCAATCAGACAATCTTGCAGAAGATACCTCAGATTCATAGCTGGCTCAATGCATTACCAATTCTCTGCACTGCCCTTTGGCTTATCTACTGTGCCCAGGGTCTTAACAAAATGCCTGGCACCAGTAATTGCATTTTGCAGACAAAAAGGAATTCAAATATATCCCTACTTGGACGACTGCCTTATTCAATCAGAGAGCAAGGACATTCTACTAAAACATTTGGCATTTGTAAAAGAATTACTAATTTGCCTAGGGTACACAGTAAATGAAAAGAAATCAAAACTAGTGCCCTCTCAAGAGATAATATTCCTGGGTGCAAGTTTAAATATAACTGCCCAGATGGCTTATCTCACGTCAGACAAGCAAAGGCAACTGACTCATTACTTTCAAATGATGGCAACAAAGACCCAGCTACCTGCAAGAAAAATTCTGCAGGCTTTGGGCTTCATGGCATCTTGCATCCTGCTAATTCCATATGCAAGGCTGCATATGAGGAAACTGCAATGGTACCTAAAAAGTGTTTGGACTCAACATTGCCACAGCCTGGAAACAATAATAACTCTTATCCCCTGCCTGCAACAAGAGTTTCGATAGTGGGCACTGGCCTGTCACCACAACAAGGGACAGCCTTTCACTTTACCCACAGCCAGGCAGACTCTAACAACAGATGCATCGGATTATGCCTGGGGGAGCACACATGGCAGGAAAATGTATTCAGGGCACATGGCCCATGAACCAAATGCATCTTCACATCAATCAAAAAGAGATGCTAGCTGCACAGAATGCCCTGACAGCCTTCAAGGATCTACTACATCCAGGACAACTATTACTAAAAACAGACAATACTACAGTTATGTGGTACATAAACAAGCAAGGGGGCACACATCCCTACCCCCTCTGCAGGCAAGCTATGAATTTGTGGAACACAGCACTGACCTATCAAGTACATCTGCAGGCACAATTCCTGCCAGGAAAGAAAAATACTGTGGCAGACGAACTAAGCAGAAACCTCATGGACCGTCACAAGTGGAAACTAAATCCACAGGTCGTCAGCATGATAACAAGAAAATGGGGATGCCCAGACATAGATCTCTTTGCCGCCCCTCACAACTACCAACTACAGTAATTCTGCACAAGGACATATCACTCACAAGCATGGAAAGTGGATGCTCTATCTTTCAGCTGGAAAACCCTAACAGTCTATGCCTTTCTACCACTGCCTCTCCTTCCCAAGGTGCTCCTAAAAGTCTGACAAGAGAAGCCAAAAATGATTTTGATTGCCCCAGACTGGCCACGCCAGCACTGGTATCCAATCCTAAAGAGCTTGTCTCAAGGCCCAGCCTGGACTTTACCTCTTCTGACTCAACAAAACAATCAGATCCTGCACAGCCAACTCAGAACCTTAAATCTGGCTGCATGGCGGATAATATAGCCACTCAGAACACACCTCTCTCTAAAGCTCTTATGGATGTCATTTTGGAAGCCAGGAGGCCGAGCACCAGGAAATCTTACGCAGAAAAATGGAAGAGATTCTGTGCTTGGAACCAGGCACAAGGACTTGAACAACTTGTTCCAAATATTCCTCAGATTTTACAATACCTAACTGTGATGCTGGACAAAGGCCTATCCTTCTCATCAATTAAGATCCATGCCTCTGCAATTTCAACTCATTACAATACGGAACCTCCTATTTTCTCTCATCCACTGCTAAGACAGTACCTCAGAGGGGCAAAAAACATAAGACCCCCAAGGAGAGCACTGATATCTACATGGGACCTAAACTATGTTTTAGAAAAACTCACACTACCTCCTTTTGAGCTAGCCAATACAGCTGACATAAAATTCTTATCATGGAAAACTGCTCTGCTCCTAGCAATAACTTCAGCAAGAAGAGTCTCAGAGTTATGGGCATTAATGGCAGTGGAACCTTTTATCATTTTTCATCTGGACAGGGTTTCTTTAAGGACAAACCCAACATTTATGCCAAAGGTAGTATCCAGTGTGGCTCTTAACCAAACCATTCATTTGCCAACATTTTATCCAAATCCCCAGAATAAAGGGGAGAGACTTCTGCACTCTTAGGACATACACAGGCAGCTATGCTCCTACTTGGACAAAACAAAAGCTTTCAGAAAAACTGAGCAACTGTTTGTGGCATATGCTGCAGGATCACAAGGAAAGGCTATCTCAAAGCAGACTATTTCAAAATGGATCGGACACTACATTCATTTCTGCTATGCACAGCATGGCAAGTCAGTGCCTAAGAATATTAGGCCACATTCTACCAGGGCAGCAGCCACTTCAGCAGCCTTTCTCAGAGGAGTACCAACCAAGGAAATTTTGGAGGCTGCAACTTGGAGCTCAGTGCACACTTTTACCAAGCAATACCACTTACATCTTTACTCTAAATCCAGAGCAGGCTTTGCCACTGCAGTTCTGCAGGACCTCATAGCCACTCCTAATCCTATTTAGACCCAGCCACCCTACCTCAGCTTTGGGATTCAACCCAAGTGTAATGACTGCAACAGTGAAACACGATGAACATAGTACAGGTTGTGTACCTACCATAAATGTAGATGTTCGAGTGTATTCACTGTTGCAGTCCAGGTTACCCTCCCTCCATCCCCCTTTCTTTGCTGGGACTTATCTATACTTCTCTATCCTATACAACCTATGTGGTGTATTTGCTTGTAGAGGAAGGTATTGATTTTATTTTACTGTATGTTTTTATAAGCAATATGTATTGCCTACCTTGTTGGGGGCACCTGACATCTGGGGCAAGAAAAACTGAAGAAAATGGCGTCGGCTGCATCTTATATACCCCTGGCGCAATGACGTCAGGAAAGAGGTGATGGCAACCGGCGCCGGACCAGGACTTTGGAATTCAGGCCAACTGAGGGTAGTCTGCCAGCAGGATAACCCAAGTGTAATGGCTGCAAAGTGAATACACTTGAACATCTATATTTATGGTAGGTACACAACTGTACTTTCCTCAGCACTGCCATAAGGTGAAGGACTAACCCTAACAGAAGGTAATGGTGCATGAGGGGAACTTATACATCCAGCAGAATTTGAATCACTACACAGCCATGA
>NC_056743.1:83681386-83698886 GCF_019279795.1 Protopterus annectens
GAAATTAAAATAGTGCCTTTAAGAAAACATTCACTCTGTGCAGCAAATAATTTTATTTGGCAGTTGCAGCTGCCGTAAATGCTTTTTGGATTGCATAATGCAGTTTAATATATTTTAAATAGTTAAAGATGACTCATTAAAAAAAAAAGAATAAAAAGCAATTATTAAAAATAAGCACATCACTATGGTAAGTTCACTAATATAGTGAGGATATGGAATAAAATCAGGCTAGTGACCCGGCTTACTCCTGCTGATGTTCTGCCACTCTGAATTGATGGCGGTTGTATTAAGCGTATTCACTGTTTTTGTATCATATGAGCTCTATGTATTCTTTAATAATTATAGTCACAGCATGCATTTTAGAAATGTCACTCATCTTCCCGATATAAAAACACTCCTTCTCCTAAACTCTCCTTGTTCAGGTCATGATATTGCAGTACAGCGGAGCTCTGTACTTTCACACTTGTAATCTCTGTCACACGGTTTAAGTATTAGCTAAGTACTAGGACTCATTACTCTCTGCTGCTCTCTTGAGGTTCAGGCCTACCACTCCTTGTGCACATTTGATACCTGGCAGCAAACTGACAATTAATTACATTCCTTCTGTTTAGTCACCAAATACAGCCTGAAAACAGTAACGAGTAGCAGGGTGTGCAATGCCGCAGAGCCTGCAGCAGTGCAGTAAAAGAGCACAGTCAGCAGGGTGTATGTTATGCTCAATTCTCTTTATCATAAAGAGTATCCTAGTGTCTAGTGCCCCCCCATGTCTTTTATTTTTTTTTAAACACCTTTACTGAATCATCACTTGTGACATAGGCACATTTACATTTATATAAAAGCAATCAAGCTGTATTACCAACTAAAAATTAACAAGCATTATGCTTCATATATATAGTGCTATATACTTTGTTCTATTCTCTTTTTCATGAACAGTAACCCTGGTGTTATAGTGTTCATGCCCCCCACCCCCCACCCCCAAGTATCGCATTTAGTACACAAATTTAGTTCTCATCATACCTGTAGACAGATTGTTAACTGATATGAAAGGAAGGATCTCTGACACAATATCATAGGTCTTATAATGCCATAGATGAGAAAACACAGTGAGTTGAAATGATTTGATGCTGACTGATACGTGATTCAAACAATATAAATTTCTTCTACAGATAACACTTAACTCAACTGCTGAAGCATTCAAAAAGGGAAGTGGGAGACAGGCAGAAAGACAAATATGAAACACAGTCAGTCCCAGACAGACAAGGATAGTAAAGGTACAGAGGGTGGACAACTGGTGATCAGGAGGGTTGAACAAAGAATCAGAAATGAGAAATGGCACATATGGGTGAGAATACACCAGGATTGATGTAGGGAAGAGTCCTGGCATGATTAGATGCCAGAATGGTCCAAAAGGCAACAAACCTAGGCATTGCCTTCTCCAAATGGCCAATGTTAGAGGCTGGTTGCTCCTCTGGTAGTCTGATAGGTGGGACCTACCAGTCACATGATTTCATGAGTCATTACAATCAACATTACTGAAGCAGATATCCAGTTGCTGTCACAGATCAGCTGACCCCGGCCTCCAAACCTGATGAAGGGAGTCAAAAGCAGATCTGTTAAAAGAAGATCCTTGGACCCCCAAAGTGTCCACAGTGAGCACCAATGACCCCTATAAGTCAGGTTCAGCAAGAAAACCAGTATCTCCTTGTTGAGACCCACTGCCAAACATTTCAGCTGACAGACTGAATTGAGCATGGACATACCACCTCAGGTGCTTTAACCAAATTTGCAATAGGAATAAATTACCACTCACCTGTCAGCTACATAACTACAGTTATACATAGGGCTGCCACAGATGTCACACACATCCCACTGCTGGGAGCGTTGATCCCACCTTCTGAAAATCCAACCATGTTAATTTCCTGCTCTTTGGTTACTGTACAACAAAATGCACTTCAAAGTAGATGCGTTAAATAGGAAATGTATCAGAACAAGCTAGGACTTAAAAAAATGAACAAGATGGTCACAATACATTTCTGGCTGTCCCTCCCTAATGTATGTCTCACACTCTTGAAGCAGGTCAGGGTGGCACTGGCTCAGGTCATGCTATCAGTGCCAGCACTGCTGGACAGAATAGGTAATGTCAGTGCCATCACTCACCTTCCTGGCAAGGTCTTACCATGTATCTACCCTTGGCAAAGCCCCACTGTATTGCTCTAGCAGACACACATGGAAGTCCCTGTCAGGAACACCAAGACAATCTTTCTCTCCCTGACACATCTTACTGGAGCATTACATTTCACAGCAAATGAAGAAGCCATAGCGCCAGAGTCACTTCAGCTCTAAGAACAAAATGGTTGCTTCCTGCACATGGATGCATGTTTGACTAATCATTACACAAAGTAGTACAGCACCAAGATGCTACTCTATGTTCATACTGCATGCCATAGGGATATGGATGTACACATGACACATGCATACTGGTCACATGCCTCATGGTCACTGTGAACTACAGAGCTAACTCCAACATGGATGTACAGATGACACATGCATACTGGTCACATGCCTCATGGTCACTGTGAACTACAGAGCTAACTCCAACATGGATGTACACATGACACATGCATACTGGTCACATGCCTCATGGTCACTGTGAACTACAGAGCTAACTCCAACATGGATGTACACATGACACATGCATACTGGTCACATGCCTCATGGTCACTGTGAACTACAGAGCTAACTCCAACATGGATGTACAGATGACACATGCATACTGGTCACATGCCTCATGGTCACTGTGAACTACAGAGCTAACTCCAACATGGATGTACAGATGACACATGCATACTGGTCACATGCCTCATGGTCACTGTGAACTACAGAGCTAACTCCAACATGGATGTACAGATGACACATGCATACTGGTCACATGCCTCATGGTCACTGTGAACTACAGAGCTAACTCCAACATGGATGTACAGATGACACATGCATACTGGTCACATGCCTCATGGTCACTGTGAACTACAGAGCTAACTCCAACATGGATGTACAGATGACACATGCATACTGGTCACATGCCTCATGGTCACTGTGAACTACAGAGCTAACTCCAACATGGATGTACAGATGACACATGCATACTGGTCACATGCCTCATGGTCACTGTGAACTACAGAGCTAACTCCAACATGGATGTACAGATGACACATGCATACTGGTCACATGCCTCATGGTCACTGTGAACTACAGAGCTAACTCCAACATGGATGTACAGATGACACATGCATACTGGTCACATGCCTCATGGTCACTGTGAACTACAGAGCTAACTCCAACATGGATGTACAGATGACACATGCATACTGGTCACATGCCTCATGGTCACTGTGAACTACAGAGCTAACTCCAACATGGATGTACACATGACACATGCATACTGGTCACATGCCTCATGGTCACTGTGAACTACAGAGCTAACTCCAACATGGATGTACAGATGATATATGCATACTGGTCACATGCCTCATGGTCACTGTGAACTACAGAGCTAACTCCAACATGGATGTACACATGACACATGCATACTGGTCACATGCCTCATGGTCACTGTGAACTACAGAGCTAACTCCAACATGGATGTACAGATATATGCATACTGGTCACATGCCTCATGGTCACTGTGGACTACAGAGCTAACTCCAACATGGATGTACAGATAACACATGCATACTGGTCACATGCCTCATGGTCACTGTGAACTACAGAGCTAACTCCAACATGGATGTACAGATGACACATGCATACTGGTCACATGCCTCATGGTCACTGTGAACTACAGAGCTAACTGCAACATGGATGTACACATGACACATGCATACTGGTCACATGCCTCATGGTCACTGTGAACTACAGAGCTAACTCCAACATGGATGTACAGATGATATATGCATACTGGTCACATGCCTCATGGTCACTGTGAACTACAGAGCTAACTCCAACATGGATGTACAGATGACACATGCATACTGGTCACATGCCTCATGGTCACTGTGAACTACAGAGCTAACTCCAACATGGATGTACAGATGACACATGCATACTGGTCACATGCCTCATGGTCACTGTGAACTACAGAGCTAACTGCAACATGGATGTACAGATGACACATGCATACTGGTCACATGCCTCATGGTCACTGTGAACTACAGAGCTAACTCCAACATGGATGTACAGATGACACATGCATACTGGTCACATGCCTCATGGTCACTGTGAACTACAGAGCTAACTCCAACATGGATGTACACATGACACATGCATACTGGTCACATGCCTCATGGTCACTGTGAACTACAGAGCTAACTCCAACATGGATGTACACATGACACATGCATACTGGTCACATGCCTCATGGTCACTGTGAACTACAGAGCTAACTCCAACATGGATGTACAGCTGACACATGCATACTGGTCACATGCCTCATGGTCACTGTGAACTACAGAGCTAACTCCAACATGGATGTACAGATGACACATGCATACTGGTCACATGCCTCATGGTCACTGTGAACTACAGAGCTAACTCCAACATGGATGTACAGATGACACATGCATACTGGTCACATGCCTCATGGTCACTGTGAACTACAGAGCTAACTCCAACATGGATGTACAGATGACACATGCATACTGGTCACATGCCTCATGGTCACTGTGAACTACAGAGCTAACTGCAACATGGATGTACAGATGATATATGCATACTGGTCACATGCCTCATGGTCACTGTGAACTACAGAGCTAACTCCAACATGGATGTACAGATGATATATGCATACTGGTCACATGCCTCATGGTCACTGTGAACTACAGAGCTAACTCCCCACTGGCCCTTGTTTTCAATTAAGGATTTCCCAATATTATTCTAGCATGTCCAAACGTCAGTTGTCAATCTCCTCTCCGGTCCAGCTGGTGAATCTGGGAATCTTGAGGCAATGTTATAACTGCCTCATGTACACAGACAACCCTCTCCTCCTCCCACATAACACAAATACTTGCGAGAGATGCAGCTATTTAGCCAAACTGGAGGCTGAGCTCTCTCAACTCAGGACTGGCAAGACCAGACAGGAGGAGAAGGCAACTACACACACCATAAAACCAGCCTCACATAATGCTACCACTCCACTGAATCAAACACATAAACACACAAAGACATACTCGGAGGCTCTGAGTAAAAATTTACCTAAACAGCAGAGGCCTCCAAAGCAGACATCCAAACAACTGCTACCTCAAGACACCCCACAAGCAACACATAAACCACAAAAGCAGTGTGCAAAGCAGTCACAGCCCTTAAGGCCAAATACAACACCAAACATACTTGTCATAGGTGACTCCATAGTCAGACACACTGACGTCCCACTCACCAGGCTGCCTATCGGGCGCTAGAATCCGCCACATAACACAAGCACTCGGGTCACTCCACGGCAAGTACAAATATGACACAGTCATTGTCCATGCTGGTGTGAACGACCTGAGACGTACCTCCCTGGACTACATGAAAAGAGACATAGAGGAGCTCTCTGATTATGTAGCCCAGGCAGGTATGACCCTAACCCTGAGCAGTGTCCTTCCTTCACCAAGAATGATGCCACAATATAGAGACAAGATGATCAGCTTTAACAATTGGCTTAATGTCTGGTGTCATTCAAAGGGGATCCAGTGTCTGTCTGCCTGGGATGACATGCTTGACAAGCCACGCTGCTTCAAGGGACGGCTTGCACCTGTCACCCTGGGATTCCGGATATTGGCTAAGGCTCTTGCCACCCCCATAGTGCCTTTTTTAGGCAAGGCTCAAATTCTAAACCTACCACCCTAGAAAACAAAAATGGGAAGAAACTGAGGGTAATGCTGCTCAATGCCAGAAGTCTAAATCTCAAAATGCACGCACTCGAGGCCCTTCTCAGTATGGAGAACATCGATGTCTGTGCTGTAACTGAAACCTGGTTCAAGGCTCCTGAGAGCACCCCGGCACAATTAGGTTTTACCTCATATCATGCGTTCCGACCCCAAAGCCCGGACCACACCACAAAAGGAGGGGGTGTATCCATATGCATAAAGGATACCCACACCTCCAGGTTGGTGGCAACGCATCGGCTTCGAAACCATCCAGGTGCAACTAACCATAGGCAAACTGCTCTACAAATTGTAGCATGCTACAGGCCACCCTCTTAAACTCAGGAACCCCACACAGCCTTCCTGAAGACACTGGAGGGTATAAATGTATCTCCAAACACCATCATATTGGATGACTTCAACTACCCGAATATAGACTGGGAACATTACTCAAGCCCTAACTTTCTAGCCCAACGGTTCCTGGAGTTCATAAATTCAAATGCCATGGAACAGCTAGTCACTGTTCCCACGAGAGGAGAAAATATACTAGATCTCATTGTCACAAACATGGGGACAAAATGCTCCACACCGGAAGTATATCCCTCATTTGTGAGATCTGATCATAAACTAATCTCACTGGAAATCCACATCCCGCCCCCACCCCAAACAAAAAAGACCATAGTGAGGAACTTCTCTAAAGCAAACTTCACACTACTCAAGACTGGTGTGGTATCCTTCAAGGCCCCTGAGCCAGTGGAAACCACAACCCAAGCTGCGGAAGCCCTTACAAATGCCTTCTATGAACACCTCCAGGACTGCATGGATCATGCAATCCCAAATAAAACCAAGACTCTTTCCACAAAGGGCAAACGTCCAGTCTGGTGGACCCCAGCCATTAACAAACTTTACAATAAGAGGAGAAAGCTATTACATGATAGAACAAAATCCATAAAAGGGAAGTCACCCTGATCATTATTAGTAAAAAATACGAGCACTCATAAAATCAACTAAGGCCAATTTTGAGAGAAAAATTGCCATGGATTCAAAGGACAATCATAAGGCCTTTTTCAGCTATGTTAGGAACCTGGGTGGAAACTCCCAGATATGCTCAGAATTAGTCCAAATGATACAAAATCACTGAACCCACAGACATTGCCAACATACTGGCAGACAGGTTCAGTGCAAACTTCACCCTCTCCCCTAAAGGAGAGATAACTATCCCAGCCGAGTGTAGCCTCCCGGACATCTCAAATGCGCAGGTGAAAGCTGCTCTCTCTAAAGCTAAAAACACAGCATCAATGGGACCGGACGGTGTCCCTGGCTGTGTGCTACACGAGCTAAATGAGAAATTAAACCCACACATAAGGCAGCTGTTTAATCTCAGCCTTACCACAGGATATGTGCCCAAGGAGTGGCGTACGGCAACTGTGGTCCCACTCCACAAAGGCGGCGCCTCTACGGACCCTGGTAATTACCGCCCCATAAGCTTAACAAGTCTAGTCTGCAAAGCTATGGAGAGGATCATAATGGACCTCATAAACAAAGATATAGGGGACTTGCAGACATTGGACCCGACCCAGTTTGGCTTTGTCAAGGGAAGATCATGCCTTTTGAACTTGGTCGACTTCTTCAAAACAGTCACCAAGGCCATTGATGAGGGAAAGGCAGTCCATACAGCCTACCTTGACCTTGCAAAGGCTTTCGACACAATACCCCACTCGGGTATTGTAGAAAAACTTACCAGCTTAAATGTAAACCCATATGTCACAAGATGGGTTGCAAACTGGCTTAAGGACAGAACCCACAGGGTTAGAGTTGCTGGCGCTGTGTCAGACTCCAAGCTGGTCACAAGTGGTGTCCCACAGGGCTCGGTCCTTGGCCCCCTATTGTTTGGCATCTACTTCTCAGAAGTACAGGCCAACATGGGACGACTTTGGCTGACAAAGTTTGCAGACGACTGCAAACTGGGCGCCATAGTGGAAAGTACATCGGACACGGATATCCTTCAGAAGGGACTCACGGAAACAGATAGCTGGTGCCAGAGCCATGGCCTGAAGTTAAACGCCAAAAAATGTATAGTCATACCCTTCGGGAAAAACAAGGTAACCCCAAGCTACCATATAGGTAGCAATCCACTAAGCACAGAAGAGGTTATCAGGGACCTGGGGACCCAGGTTGACAGTGGCCTTTCTTTTGACACTCACGTTGCTAAAGTGGTTAGAAAGACCTTCTACATTGCCCACCTGATCATGAAGGGATTCACATCCAGATCTAGTGAGGTCATTGTTCCCCTGTACTCTTCACTTATCAGACCAATGATCGAGTACAATGACCCATTCGGGATGTATCTCACCCGACATCTGCAGCAATTGGAGAGACCCCAAAAGTTTCTCACCAAAAGGATAAAGGGACTCCAAAATCTGTCATATGCTGCCAGATTGAAGAAACTCCAGCTCTATTCAGTCGCATACCATCTGCTCAGAGGTGACATGTGCCTGACATACAAGGCCATGTCCAACCCAGAATTAATGGACATGCTCCACCTCAAAAAATCCAAATCCACCAAAACCACTAGAGCAAGCGACTTAAACCTTAGCACGGATATAAATAGGATGTGCTGGAGGGATAGATTTATCACTCAGAGACTCCCTATGCTGTGGAATAAAATCCCAGTCCATGTGAGGCAGAGCACCCCGCTGACCCTGTTCAAGAGAAATCTAGACCTGTGGATGGGAGATCGTAGGTTTACCCCGGGAATCATCTCTGTGTCACTGCTGGACAGAGGCACAACAAACTAATGGGCACAGTATTTTTTCATATAAGGGGTGGCGTAAGCCACAAAAATTTGGGCTAGGCTTATAAATGCCTTAGGGCAGATAGCCTAGTATAAACCTATGAACCTATGAACCTATAACTCCAACATGTTTGGTTAGTACAATGTACTACAGTCATGATTCAGAATCAGTTGTGCTAAGCGTCCCACTTCTTATAGCCACCACATTACAGGACCCTTGTTATCGTGATATGAAGTGACAACACCATCTTCCACAACCTCATTCAATGTCAAACAACTGTGGAATAAAGGAATTTTTAAAAAATACTCAGTATATTTGTATCTATGCAGAGCTAAGGAAGGAGTTAGGGTTGTTTGGAATGAGTCCTACTTAGTAAAGTATTTATGAAAGAAAAAAGAAACTGCCTCCTCTAGTGGTACACAGTGATGAAGCACTGACTATGACCAAGGTAACCCTAGTTTAATCAGTAACTTGGGTGCCTGATGGAGCGGGTCAGGGTGGATAAAAGACACGGCCAGCTCACCTATCTGAGGGGACAATCACTCTCTCTCTCTCTCTCTCTCTCTTAGACCTGCACCTGGCAGATGTTTTAGGTCTCACAGTCATGCAGCATAAACCCATTGAGCATATGCTACCATTGGTCATATGTACATAGATGAGGGAGAGGTACCATTGGAGGGGGGGGTCTCCACCACAGTAGGGAAATAGACTTCTCCACAGCATGTTTTAACTGGCCCCTTCTCTAAAGCCAGACCCTCACCCTTAGGGAACAAATGGGGCAACTGAGACCCATGCAAGAACCAATGGACTGCAGGGATCTTGCCTGTCATAAGGATATCCATCTCTCACACCATTGAATGAATGGGCTAATTAGGTATAGGTAGCCCTATGACGGTAAAACTAAAGAAAAATACATCCTGTGGTGGATGTCCAGCACCCTGAGGCAGACAGTGTGATGTACATGTAACTGGGAACTCGGATCAATAGCATAACACTGCACTGTCTGCCTCTAGTTTGCGGGGAAGGCAATAGTCTACAATAGAAATTTTCTGAAGGATATGGTACTAGGGGTGGGGGGTTTAAGCGTCATATTTCTGTAGCATGGCTTCAGTCTGTGACCCAATGGTAGTCTGAGCATAAGACTAAACCAACCACCCATCCGTCCATCCATCTACAACCATTTTTTCCCATTTTTGCACATGGGGTTGGGGTGTCACATCAGTGGTGGCAATACCCTAGACCAATGTTCAGGCCATTGAGTGGCTACATAGCACTTATGATGGCTAATAAACACATACATATACTGATGTGGTAGCTGGCGGAAAAGTGGACAGTACAGAAATAATGGTAAGTGTGTAGGGCGTGCAACGCATTAATCACAGCATATAGGTAGATGCAAAAAGAAGAAATAAGCTGTGGCCATCGGTACAGACATCTCCTAGCAGACCACATATACCAACATTCTGTCGTGTTGCATCATGGGTGTAGATATACTGGCATGGCAACTCAAAGCAACAGTTCTCCTTCTATTCCTACTGCAGGCATGCACACGCACACAGCATGTATCTTATCAGCAAAGGTATTAAAGACAAGCACTATTAAGACCAGATTTGGCAAGGGCTGCTATTGAGAGGGTGGCTTAATGGTTAAGGTGTTTGTCTTACAAACACAAGGTGCAGGGTTTGAGTCTCACAAGGGATAACTGGCTAGGCTTAAAATGGCTCGCAAGGGCAATTAGCTTAGTACTAATCTATGAACCTATGAACCTATCTAAGAACCTAACAGATGTGAATACTGTGGGCGGTCACACAACAACATGTTTGATAAAGGATTACTGATACGATACTCCGTGCAAAAGGAAAATGCATGGGGCATTGCAATAGACAGGTCCACCACAGAGGTGTGCACCCAAAAGAAAACTGCTTGTAGAGACTGAGGAGGTTTTGGTCTCACCTTGCCAGACAATGGACAGACCCTCCTAGCTGAAGGTGGCTTTAATGTGGGAGCTGGTCTAGTACCAACCAGCTGTGTGTTGGACAGGTAAGTACTAGGTTAATATTGTCCACTACATTACAGTACAGTACACTACAGTACAATACAGTGCAGTATAGCACAGTATATGTTGTTGGTGTTGGAGGAAACATTTTACATCAAAAATAGATTAAAAAAAATACAGTACTTAAAGAAATATGTAAGTAAAACGCAACAATTTTACAGACAGAACATTCTCTACCTCTCCTACACAGTCACTTCTGCTTTCATACACATATTCACTCAAGAATGCTCTCACTCTCTATGAATCTCTCCCTCTCTCCACACACACACACACACACACACACACACACACACACACACACACACACACACACACACACACACACACACAGTCTTCTCTGCTGTCATAATGCAAGCACACAAGACCACTTTCACTCTCTCAATATCTCTCTCATACACGGTCACTTCTGCATTCATGCACGCATTCACTCTCTCTCTTTCCCCTCTTTCTCTCTCTCTCTCTCTCACACACACACACACACACACACACACACACACACACACACACACACACACATACAAACAATCACTTCTGCATTCATACACGCATTCACTCACACATGATCACTCTGTCTCTCTCGATCTCTCTCTTTCTCTCTCTCACATAGACACATACACATAGTCACTTCTGCATTTATACATGCATTCACTCACATGATCGCTTACCTCTGTCTCTTTCAATCTCTCTCTTTCTCTCTCGCTCATATACACATAGGGTTGCCACCTTTTCAAATGCCCAAAGTGGGACATTTTTGGTACAAACGTCAGATTTTGCAGGCCAAAACATACCCACGGCCAGTACTAAGTACATAACTTCACTTTTTTGCCTAACTAAAGCTTATGCTTGTAGTATTTTAGTTGCTTATACTGTTTCTTATAATATTTAGGCATTTCAGATACAGAATAACTGTTTTATGCAACTATTACATAAAATGTAGGAAATAATTTTGTCCTAAAATCTCAGGACATTTGCCATTTTTACAATTTTTTTGCAGGACACAACTGCCAAAGAGGATTGTCCCTCACAAAGTGGGACAATTGGTAACCCTATATACACAGTCAGTTCTGCTTTCATACATGCACTCACATAATACCGCTGTCTCTCTCTCTCTCGATCTCTCTCACACACAATCTCTTCTCCTTTCATATTTGTATTCACTCACACATGATCGCTCGCCTCTCAGTCACTCTCGATCTCTCTCTTTCTCTCTGTCACATACACAGTCACTTCTGCTTTCATACACTCATTCACATAAGACCGCTCTCTCTCTCTTCTCTCTCAGTCTCTGTCACACACACAGTCTACTCTCCTTTCATACATGCATTCACTCACACACGCAGACAGAAAAATAAACACACACACACAGACTTCTTTTTTTTTTTTTTTTTTTTTTTTTTACACTCGCTAAACAGAAAAAGCACTGCTTAGTTCATAGGTTTGTACTAGGCTAACTGCTCTTATGGGCCACTTTAAGCCTAGCCAATTACCCCATGTGAGAATCAAACCCTGTACCTTGTGCCTGTAAGGTAAACACCTTAACCATTATGCCAGCATCCCACCACTGAGTGTAAAAGTAATGGTGGCCGTTAGCTTTTTAGAAGTCCGAGCTCCACAGCAGCTTGATATGCTGCCATGAAGTGGCAGACTTGTTTTTCAGCTGACTTTACTTATACATTAATACCCTGCTGGAGAATGCTCATTCTCCAATCAGGGTATTCATGCACAGTTTGCCCATTGTCTGAAGTACAGTAGACTACAGTACAGTACACTACAGTATAGTACACTACAGTACAGTGCTATACAGTTCAGTACAGTACTCTACACTGCAGTAAGGTACTCTACATTACAGTACACTACTGTGCAGTACACCAGACTACAGTGCAGTACACTACAGTACAGTACACTAGACTACAGTACAGTACTCTACAGTCAGTACACTACAGTACAGTACACTAGACTACAGTACAGTACTCTACAGTCAGTACAGTACAGTACACTAGACTACAGTACAGTACTCTACAGTCAGTACACTACAGTACACTAGACGACAGTACAGTACTCTATAGTACAGTACACTACAGTACACTGCAATACAGTACTCTACAGTACATGACTCTACATATAGTATACTACAGTACAGTACACTGCAGTACACTACAATACACTACAGTACAGCAGACTACAGTACACTCCACTACATGCTTGAAGAGAAATATCAAACAAAGAGCTCCAGTACTGTCCTCCAGTAAGCTCTATTTTACAAGTGCAACAACTTTCATGACAGGGTATATCTGTCAACATATTCTTAGCAGTAATTTAAGTTATAGTACTATTTCTGCTTTCACTGGTTCCACTGAATCAGGATCCAGCACAATGGGTCAGCATAGAGCTGATGTCATCAGGGCACCTGCAGCTGATAACAACATGCAGATGCCACAGTCCAATGACACAATGGCACTGTCTGCAACACTACAAGGGGAGGGACACCCAGATCCATCATTAGGGAGGCCCTGCAGAGGTACAGGCTTAGCAACTAGCCTTGGCAAGGCATAATGGTCATCTTCCATCTTACAGTTCCTCATGAGTTTGATCTATCTACCCAGCACACACAATCTCTGAGCTACATAACACCTCTGAGGTGCACATGCCCACCCTTGAGTATAGATGCTGAGGGTAAGCACCATAACACTGGTGCCATCCCTGATATTGATACCACACCTGGAAGTAACCAGGAGATGCACAGGTTATCCAGGTATAATTATTTGTGGTACCTACAGTACTGTGGGGATGGCAAGTGTGCTGTGTGACTTATGGGATAACAGACACCAACTAGACAGTGACACTGAGTACAGGGAGACACAGCAAATGATGCTTCTGAAGTTGCTGATATTACATGCATAATGGTGCACCCCACGAAACAAATTGCAACTGCCACCCAGACTGCCTCCACAGGTTATGCTTCTGTTGCTGTGGGAGAGTATGTGTGTGGGGAGCTCAGACATGAGATGGCATCATTGTCACCTGTGGGCACATTGCCTTTCAACCTCAATCATAGATGTTATTCTGTTTGTTGGGAATAGTGCAATGAGGAATTGGAAGTTTATCGCTGGTCTGGCACCTATGTCTTTAATAGACAAAGGCAGCCTGTACATGTCTGACCACTCAACCTGCCAGATACATTTGGGAAGCAAGCCTAGCCTTAAAAAAGGCATTCAGGGGTTAGTAACATAGTAATCACCTATGAACTTATGAACCTATTTGACTCAACATCTGGGACAACTCATTAGGCTGCACCTGCACATTTTTTTTAGCTGTATCTTCTATGGCCACAGAGCCTGCAACCCACAGACATGAGTTATGTCCAGGCTATGGGCAGCAACAGTCATCAAGATGACCACAAAGTGCATCCCATAATGGTGATCATCCACAATCCTTGGAGCTGTACACCTTCCCTGGCATTGTTCACAAGTCCTAAAAACTGTAAACCAACACAGTGGACATCATCAATGGTCATGTGATGGCAGCCAGACCACCACCATTAAAAGATGTGATCCCTGACTTCCCATAACCCCCCCACAGTATATAGCCACTGTGTTGACCTCTCATGACACTACCCTATCTCGTAATGTTGCAGTTGTCTGGCACTGTGTCAGCCTTAACCTGTTTGAGTGATGATGGTTATGTTCTGTCCACTCCATACCCTGTGTGGCTGTTGTGATGTCTGAGTCAATTAGTAAGTCCCTACACAACTCGGGTATGATAATGCATGCATCATTTTATTTTAAGTTGCTGGTATGATACATGGTCCATAGCTGTACAGCAGACAATGCCTCTTTCTCAGCGCAGCACTGTATTACTTGTCTGTCTCAGCTTAAATACCATCTTTCAACTTCCAGTAGGAACAATGTTGTGCCTCCTTCAGATATAAAGAAACACTTTCCAATTAGTTTAGGATTCAGAGACAGCATCCACAATTGTATAGGGCTGGCACATGGTAAATACCACATACATGAGCACATGCATTTTACAGATGTGCTCAAACAACACTGAGTATCTGCATACATTACTGCAGTCCACCAATATTCCATCTATGGAGCATGTATGTAAATGAGACCTTCTGTAAATTTCATGATACATAACATGCAAACCACAGAGTAAAGTTAGTAGTGTCTATATTACATAATCAAACTTTTAAAAGTTCAAACGTCATATGGTTAACACCATATGATCAAACTTTTAAAAGTTTGAACATGTAATTAAAAAAAAAAACAAAGAAAAAACCTACCTGAACAGTTTAAGCAGGGAGCATGCACCTCTGCACCCCCCCTCTCTTCAAATATACCAAATCTGAGATTGCACTACAGTGCAGAAAAGGGAAATCTTCCCATTCCGCACTGTATGGAGGTCTCCATTGAAACATTCAAACTTTAAAAGTTCGATCACATGGTGTCGACCATATGACGTTCAAACTTTTAAGAGTTCAACAATGTGATATAGACCCAAGTTAGTAGTACAACATGAAATTTACAGCATTGCAAACACAGATAATCCACACAGTACAAGTCCTGTTGGCCACATAACACAGAAATGCTGCTCAGCATAACAAACTTGAGCAACAGCATTTGTAGAAGTGTGAAACCTGCCCTGAGCATACTATAAATAAAGGAATGCAAGCAAATATCCCAAGACTGTGCACCATGCACATAACGTCAATAGTAAAATTACATGTTGTCATGTTGTCAACACAATACCAACACAACAGGTCAGCAATAAGAGTGTCATGAGCACCAAATCCCTTCATTTACTTTATCCTTAACTGATTATTTCTCCACAATGATAGCCAACATCTCCCTAGTGATCAGAACAATTATCAAGTACAATGCTCCCTTCAGGATACATTTCACTAACAGATCAAGCAATAAAAAATGCCCCAAAGGTTCCTAACCAGAAAGAAAAAATCACAGCCTTAAAATCCTTGCGCTATCAAGACAGGCTGGGAACTCTGTCCCTTTATTCAGTGTCTTATAGACTTTTGATGGGAGGTCTCTGTCTTCCATACCATTCCATTAGAAACCCAGTTGTCCACGATCGTCTGTCTCTCCACGAGTCCAACAGCTCCAAAACACTAAAACCAGTGACCTAAATCTTCATTAACAGATAAATGATGTTATGAGGGGCAGGTTTAGAACTCTGCACCTCTCTAAACTCTGGAATGAACTTCTCCCTCATATTAAGCAGTGTGACTCACTATCTTCCTATAACCATAACCTACATGACTGGATGAGTTTCATAAATTCTCTCTGGGATTGTCTGATATGGCCCTACCAGAAAAAAAGAGGTACAGCACAAGGGAGGTTACTGACAAAGGTCAGGTGCCTAAATAGCCTTAAAATATGCATGAATATATGAATCTATGAAATGTCTATGACTTACCCCTCATCATGTCTGCAGACCTACTGCAAACAGGGATGCTATGCTTCCACACATGAGACAGACATAATTTATAACATGCATACTACAGGGACAATTCATCCATGCAGAGTGTACTCTCCATCACCAATAAATTCATTACAATCTTCCCAACCTATATATCCATACTACACTTCACATAAAGGCAGTCAGAAATTACACATATGCTCTAGTTAAGACAGCCTGCCTTGATTTGCCTGAATGGCCTGGTTGGCAAGAACCATAGCTGTCTTTTTTCTCCTATTTACTTGAGTCCAATATGCATAGCAATGCTGCAAAATCTCCATAGAGAAGTAGACCGCCTCAGTCACCCTGATGGCTAGCAATTGTAAGTATATGCTGAAGAATTAATTATACATGGAACAGTGTCAGGCATGTCCCTGGTCATATAATCCAGACTCAGAAAAGACAGTCTTACATTGTGATCACAAAACTGAGCACTTTGTAATATATGCATCCAGTTAGTTACATACTGCTGTGTTTCCACTGTCATCACAAAACTGAGCCCTTTGTAATACATGCATACGGCTGGTTACATACTGCTGCGTTTCCATTGTGATCACAAAACTGAGCCCTTTGTAATACATGCATCTGGTTGGTTACATACTGCTGTTTTTCCATTGTGGTCACAAAACTGAGCCCTTTGTAATACATGCATCTGGTTGGTTACATACTGCTGCGTTTCCATTGTGATCACAAAACTGAGCCCTTTGTAATACATGCATCCGGTTGGTTACATACTGCTGCGTTTCCATTGTGATCACAAAACTGAGCCCTTTGTAATACATGCATCCGGTTGGTTACATACTGCTGTGTTTCTGAATATCAGAGTATCTGCCAGCACTGTAGACTTATTCCTATAAGACAGCACACCACCCATGATACAGTACTCTCCATTCCATATACTGATACCATGCCTACTGTGTTCCTCGATATATGTCTTCTGTATAGTAAGTCTTTCAACTGTTTTGTCTTTTAAAACCATTTAGAAGACTAATAACAGTATCCTCCCTGACATAGTCATATATTCTCATCTTTATGTAACATATTCTACCCATTGGGTAGATAGGTTGCAGCAATGTTTATGAAGTCACCTAGAAACAATAATATAATTCCTATTATGTACTAGCAGTAAGAGTTATACAAAAAGCAAATACCCAGTACTGGGCACCTGGATGCGAGTGTATATGGTCTCTGAATTAGTTATTAATATCCAGGCTCTATGACACATAGGGAACTCACCCTGGCTGCAATCCAGACAATTCTGGTTCAAACTGCAGTAT
>NC_056743.1:84003886-84243886 GCF_019279795.1 Protopterus annectens
TTATGCATATGCATATGTTAGCAAAATGCCCTTTTCGAGCAGATTCTACAAATTGGATGAAACAAATATCTAACAAGTGGCTGATTCCTTTTTGACTCATAATAGCTGCTGACTCTCTTCACGCTGATATTTTGTATTTCTTGACTTGAAAACATAAGGTAGAGAAGACAACACAATTATGGCTTCCTCTGCAGCAACATTCTAGAAAACAACATAATACACATTTCAGGCTTCTCAGCTAATTTACTTGCTGTGAAACATAAATAATATTTCTGGATACAGAACTACTAGATTTCTACTGATCTTCAACATAGCAAAAGAAGTCTTTAGGGTTGGATTTAAAGTATATTTTCACTACGGATTATACATCCATAAATTCAATTACATAAGCTCTTGAAAGCAAAGCTATTTCTTCTTTTTACAAACAATTCTCCACTTCTGATACAATGTGATTTCAGAATGATCAATAAATAACACAATGGCACAGTGGATGTGATCTAGCCTCACTGAGTTGTATATTCAAACTGAACTATCTAGAACTTGTATTATGTCATGTGGTCAGAACAGTTAGCTCATTAGCATTAAGTTTATACATTGCATATATATATATATATATATATATATATATATATATATATATATATATATATATATATATATATATATATATATATATATACACATACACATACACAGAGCAATCACATCTTCAAGCAAAAATCACTCCACAAGATGTTTTACTGAATAATGGGAAAATTGAATAAATATCCCCATACGTAAGCATGACCAGTCCAGTATCCCAGGTAACTATAGGCCCAATAGTATCATTAGCCTTATATGTAAAGCCATAGAATGAGTTACTGTAGAATTAATCAATAAGGCACACAGTATCTGCAGATTTTAGATGCTGCACAGCTCAGCTTTGCCAAAATAGCCACTGAAGCCATAGATAAAGAACTTTTCATATACTTTGGTTATGGATTTTTCATATACTTTGGTTATCTGGACTTAGTCAAATCATTTGACAACATTACCATCTAAGGCATCATAAATAAGCTGACCCAATGAACCATCAACCCCTTTTGTAGTTCAACAGATTAACTGGTTATCAAACAGGACACACGCAACCATAATAACTGGTACCCCATCCAAAAACGTGTAACTAGCTCCCTCAAGGTTATGCTTTAGGCCCTTTGCTCTTTGGAATCTGTTTATCTGAAGTGCAGGAAAATGTTAATTTTCTTTAGTGCGCTAAATGTGCAGATGACTATAAGCAAGGAATTCTCCTAAACTCCCCCTAGGATCCGCTGTTACTGAAACAATATTTTGATCACACTAATAGTTGGTGGTCCAAGTATGGTCTCACCTTAAATGCAAAGATATGTATATAATAATCCTTGGTTAACCTAATACTCCGGTACAGTATCATAGAAATAAAATTTGTCTGATTGGCTTTGTGGTCCATGATTTAGGAATTTACATAGACAAAACCATGTCCTTAATTCTGAAAATCTCCATTATTGCCAGAAAATCCTTCTGTCTGTCTCATTCCGTTTGTCTGGTTTTCTCATGTAGATCCATCCCTTTACTCTGCCTTCAGTTACTCCATCATATTACACAATGCTTCTTTTAGCATATACAGCTTTAAATAACTCTCTCAGCTAGAAAGAGTTTATAATATTGTTTTTTTTTTTCTTTTAACCAAAACACTCCAGTGTTTTAAAAACTGCTCTTATTTTAATAGACTAAAAATGCTCCCCGTGATTTCTAAGCCACGTCAAGCCCTACTCGCTGTGATCTCCTTCCCTTCAAACATCAATACTCCTCAGTTAAATCCTGTTTGAAAGACTTAACAGTACCTCCCTCTCCTATGACACAAGCTTCCCCTATATATCAGAGAGTCTAAAACCCTAGAAACTTTCAAACATAAATTGGATGGATCTCATATCTTCATAGAAAGTCAGAAAGAGAGAAACAGAGAAAGACCTGAAAAAAAATCATCAGAAACCAACAGTCAGGAAGAGGTCATGGAAAATTAGAAAAAGGCCATGGTTTATAACCTATTAAACTATGAAATTACAGTAAATGAGATAGCAGTTTCTGATAAAATACTGAGTTTTCTGTCTTTAGGTAATGGATTGTTATTTATAGTATAACAGCACTAAGAATCTTTGCTAGAAATTTAAACTTGAAATCTTCTTTCCCTGTGTTAATGAACAATTAAATATAGGTCTAAGAAGGCAGAGTAACCCCATTCCCAGTAGTCACACAATTGTTAGTGCACTCAATCTTGTAAGAATGATTTATATGAGTTTTCTGAACAGAATACATGGTGTTTATTCTGTAGTTAAAGTATGACAGAAAAAAACATTCATATAAGTTACAAACTGAAATGATATATAACAACGATAAAGGTGGAAAAATTATGGTTATGAATAAAAATGAATATAATAGCTCATTGAATGACTTACTCAATGATGAGAATTTGTACAGATTAATTAAAAGGGCAGAAGATGATCATGGTATAACATATATTAAAAATACAATCTGTGAGATGAGATTTCAATGAAGAATTTTTGAAGCAATCATAATTTATTTTTATTTCTCTCATCCTAGGTAGCCAAGATATTTGACATTACCAAATATATACATATCCATATCAAGCCTTACTGTAAGACCTGTTAGTTCAGTGAAAAGCTGATTCACAAAGCTACTCTCTATTTTGAATATGAGCTTAAATCGCCACGGACAGTGCTGCGGTAGCGTTGATGCCTCACAGTTAGACGTTGCCCATTCGATTCTCAGTTAGAGTGTCTTCTGTGTGGCGACATGCATGAACGGGCGTTCCTTCGTTGAAGGTTGTGCGTTAGCCCCGACAAGCCAGCACATAAAACTCTACTGCCAATCATTAGCGGACTGAAGTTCTGCTGTGGCGACCCCTAACCGGGAAAAGCCGAAAGACACAAACATTAAGGATAGTGCTAATTTTCTAAGATGGCTATCTGCTTGGTAGAAACAAACTGGTTCTTACAACTTCTATCTTGTTATTTTAGCTAGAGAGACTCATTACTAGAAAATCAAATGACTATGGAATAGAAGCTTTAAGACAGAAGCTTTTTGCTGTACAGATTTGTTGGCTAGGGATATTAATATTGTGTCTGACTTTATGTCACTTGTCTTTAACAATGATTTATTTGCTTTTCAAAATTATTACTATAAGTAAATATTGGGTTAGGCAGTGTTCATCAACAGCAAACATACGAATGTTGATATATGTAAGTCTTGGAACAGGAATGTGTTTTAACTGTGAAGAATGATTTTTCCTAACAGGTTGTGTTTCACAACACTTTCTGGATAATATTTTATGATATGGAAGGAGCTGCAGATAGAATATATTAAATTTTTTTTCATATTTAAGTACAGATTTCTAACACATCTGTTGAATCTTTAGATATAAATATTTATATTAATGAAACAAGAGCTATGCCTGTTTTATATATAAAATACTGAAAGTGAATATATATCTAAATCATACCACCATGCATTCATGCTATATGTTTGAAAATATAACTTATGGACGTTTGCTTAAGGCATCACAGTGTATAACAGACAATATAATACTGAATGAACAACTGAATAGCTTGCATGCTGAGTTTAATAACAGAGAAGATGATTCCATAATGTCAACTGTAAGTGTGACGCTGAATAAATAGGGAAGCATTAGAGTATGTCCATCTTTTGGAGTTGATGTTAATACAAGTACCACTCTGACTACTTCACAAAATAATGTTTTCAGATACTCCATTATATATAGCAAAGGGTAGAAGAAAACAGAAGGGCATATTGAGGTCCTGTGTGAATGTTTATGTACCATAACAAGAGTCTGGCCTAATTTTGTGTATAAAAGGAAGAGCAACCTGACAGAGTAGCTATATCATAAGGACATTATGGTATAGAAAGGTATAGAGTTTAGGCTTATTGGGACTGTCCTATGCAGGAAACATACTTAGTACAGCTATATTTCAAACAAATAGTACTTCGTATATTCAATATGTAGAAAAATACAAATATTTAATATGTATGCTAGTTGTGACACCAAAATGTTAATTATTTATCTCAGTGTATGAAATGCATGTTGCTGTACATTGGGAAATGTCATAGATGCTTTAGAAATGTATTTGTGAGTCTTTTTCTGAAGATAATAGAAAAATTGTGACAAGTGGTCTGTATGGGCTTGTGATGTAGAGTAACTCTGGCCATGAATTCATGTTCAGTGTTTTACAAGTGGTACATTATAATGTTAAAAATAGTAATCTATTAGCTATAACAGCAGAATTTGAATATGGGTGAATTACAGTACTGAGGACTGACAAACATCCAGATCTGAATGATATGTCAGCCTTTAACACGTTTTAAAGAATTCTCACTTTAATAATAATAATTAATTGTGATTGTATCACATGAATCTGTTACTATTTATAAGTATCTGCTGCTGTATGCTGTTTTAAAACCATTTAGTAAGCACTTTGATTATGAAAATTTGTGTTACTGCTAATTTATTTTAATATACTTCATTGATTAATTTGAGCCAAGCTTCTTGTTATTTTTGCCTCATAAATTCATGTCAGGTGTCACTGGCCACAAACTAATTCAACATTTATCATATTTCAGTCAATCCTATTTCTTCTCTGCCTTCCTTTTTCTCCCTTTTATCCATCTTCCCCTATTTCACTTCTTTAAACCAGAATTTAAGATAAAAATATTTTATTCATATCTCCTAAACTAATTCTCTCTCACATAAGCATAACTGGTTCAACGAGCACCTTGGGCTAGTACTGTGAATTAACTCCACACCCCTTCAGCTTGAGCAAAAAAAAAAAAAAACACTTCACTATAATAAGCCAATCATACACAATGCAGCAATCACTTATTATAGTTAGAGTTAGTTCTTGGTGTTCTAAGTGTGCTTGTCCATGGCTTAAGATTTAGTATGTTGAAATTCAGCATTGTAAGTTGTCGGTGAAATGGGAGTCAGTCAAATGAGTTTTAGGGCAAGTGAAGTAGACCCATCTACATATATACACACACACACATATATATATATATATATATATATATATATATATATATATAGATATGGTCGACATTTCAGAATGTCAAAGACTATATGGCTGAGACCATATGATCGACATTCGAAATGTCGATCATGCGGAACTGGCATCTCTGTACAGTGTGGAATGGAAATATTTCCATCTTCTGTACTGTAGTGCAATCTCAGAGTTGGTATATTTAAGTTCCGGGGGGGTGGAGCCCCCCATGGGGAGTGCAGAAGGGCATAGCCTCCTTTCTTGCAGTGTGAAGGTAAGGTTTTATTGTGTTTTTTTTTTCAATGGTCAACATTTCGAATGTTGGTTATATGGTCTTCGACATTCTGAAATGTCGACCATATGAAGTAGACCCATAGATATATATATATATATAGTGAGAAAGAGAGAGGGAGAGATGTGTGTGATGTGTGTGTACTGGTGATTTAACAGAAAACTACAATTTTATGAGAGACTGACCAAAAATATGCATCAAAATTCTGGGCAGTTGAGAGCTACATTGACATATCTCTTTTTAGTATAAAACTATGAACCTATACCAATCCATGTGCAAAATACCTGGATTTTTACATCATACTTTAATCTTGGTCCTTCCGTTACTTGCTTGATCAGAATTTAAAAGATTCCTCCTTGTTTATGACTCCATTGCCAAGATATATCTTGTTCCAGCAGTTTGCTATGAGGCATAGGCTTTAAAGACATATTAGGAACATATTTCGTAAGTTATAACATTATTTTTCATAAATCTCTCTAAAGCCTGTTTGCCTTCTTGCTTTGGCATTGTCGCTATTGGTTTGACTTTCCCTGAGTCTGGCTTCATTCTTTTTGGTGTTAGAATAAGTTCTATGTAAATAAATATTTTTCGTACTGTGCTACACTTCTTATCTAATTTAAAATTATCCTGCCTTTTATTCTGTTAATTAGCTGTACGAATTGTTTTGTTCTTTTTCTTATTTCACATTATCATTACCTCAGTTTTGTTAGCCGCAGTGGTAGCGTTGTCGCCTCACAGCAAGAGGTCCTCCAGTTGGATTTTCGGCTGGACCGCCTTCTGTGTGGAGTCTGCATGTCCTCCCCGCGGTCGAGTGGCATTCGAAAGACATGCATGAATGGGCGTGCCTTCGTTGAAAACAATGTTTAGGAACATTTGTATATTTAAAAATCAGACTTTGAAAAGCAAAACAAACAAAAAAGAAACAGCAGTATGAAAACAGTAGCTACAACAGGAAAACGGACAAGTAAAATGTAGATTAGTTCTTGTATTTTCTTAATATAAAAACCTTAGTGAAATGTAAGTGGTTATTCAGAACTGAGGAGAAGACATGCCTTTCTGCCTCTTCTTAACATCTGGCAGCTGCCCAACTTCCACCTTTTATGATTTTCAATTATTCCTTGCGTGTTCTGTGTGGAGACGTGCGTGAATGGGCGTACCTTCGTTGAAGGTTGTGCATCAGAGCTGGCACCTCTGCACCGTAAAAATCTCCTGCCAATCATTAGCGGACCAGAGTTCTGCTGTGGCGACCCCTAACCGAGAAAAGCCGAAAGAAGAACAACATTACCTCAGTTTTGTTCACAATGTCTTCTATGCCTTTGATTTCTCCAACTGTTACCGGAAATATTCCTGATGCTAATAAGCTGACATGTGAAAGTCTTAAGAATATGCATATAATCTTATAGGTTCATAGGTTCATACTAGGCTATCTGCCCTAGGGCATTTATAAGCCTAGCCAGAATGTGTTTGGCTTTCGCCACCCATTTTAAATTTATTTTGCTATGCCCTTTTTCGAGGTTAGTATACTGTGCCTCTGTCTAACAGTGACACAGAAGTGATACCCGGGGTAAACCTACGATCTCCCATCCACTCATCAAGATTCCTCTTGAAGAGAGTCAATGAGGGACTTTGCCTAACCTGGACTGGGATTTTATTCCAGAGTGAAGGGAGCCTCTGGGTTATGAATCTGTCCCTCCAGCATGTCCTATTTATTTCAGTGCTGAGGTTCAAGTCTCTCGAGTGCGTAGCTTGATGGGATTTGGATTTTCTGAGGTGCAGCATGTCCATTAATTTCGGGTTGGACATGGCTTTATACGTCAGGCACAGATCGCCTCTGAACAGGCGGTATGCCACTGAGTAGAGCTGGAGTTTCTTTAACCGGGCAGCATATGGCATCTGTTTGAGCCCTTTGATCCTCTTGGTGAGGTACTTTTGGGGTCTTTCCAGTTGCTGCAGGTGTCTGCTAAGGTACATCCCAAAAGGTGCATTGTACTCAATTATGGGCCTGATGAGGGATGAGTAAAGAGGCACGATGACCTCCCCTGATCTAGATGTGAATCCCTTCATGATTAGGTGGGCTATATAAAATGTTTTTCTAACCACTTTGGCCACGTGGTTGTCAAATGAGAGATTGCTATCAACTTGGGTCCCCAGGTCCCTAATTACTTCTTCTGTACTTAATGGATTACCACCTATGTGGTAATTTGTGGGCACTTTGTTTTTGCCAAAGGGGATGACTATACACTTTTGGCATTTAGCTTGAGGCCATGGCTCTGGCACCAGTTGTCTGTTTCTATGAGGCCCTTTTGGAGGATGCTTGTGTCGGCTGGAGAGTCGATTATGGCGCCCAGTTTGCAGTCATCTGCGAACTTGGTCAGCCACAGTCCTTCCATGTTGGCCTGTACCTCCGAGAAATATATACCGAACAAGAGAGGTCCCAGGACTGAGCCTTGTGGGACACCACTTGTAACTGGTTTGGAGTCTGACATGGCTCCAGCAATTCTAACCATGTGGGTTCTGTCCTTGAGCCAGTTTGCAATCCATCTAGTGACATAGGGGTTTATATTTAAGCTGGTGAGCTTATCTATAATGCCCGAGTGGGGTATTGTATCGAAGGCTTTTGCGAGGTCCAGGTAGGCTATGTGGACCAGCTACCGCTCATCAATGGCCTTGGTGACTGTTTCAAAGAAATCAACCAGGTTTAAGAGGCAGGATCTGCCCTTAACAAAGCCGAACTGGGTAGGATCCAGTGTCTGTAGGTCCCCAATGTCTTTATTTATGAGGTCCATGATGATCCTTTCCATAGCTTTGCAGACCAAGCTAGTCAGGCTTATGGGGCGATAGTTTCCAGGATCCGTTGAGGCACCACCTTTATGAAGAGGGACCACTGTTGCTGTACGCCACTCTTTGGGCACATATCCTGTAGTAAGGCTGAGATTGAACAGTAGTTTTATGTTTGGGTTTAGCTCTTCTTGGAGTTCATGTAGGATGCAGCCTGGGACACCGTCTGGTCCCATTGATGCTGTGTTTTTTGCTTTGGAGAGGGCGGCTCTTACCTGAGCATCTGAGATGTCAGGGGGGAAGCACTCTGCTGGGATAGATATTTGCCCTTTTGGTGGGGAGGGGGGAAGTTTGCACTGAACCTGTCAGCTAGGATGTTGGCAATGTCTGTGGGTTCGGTGTATTTTTTGTCATTTTGGACTAATTCTGAGCATATCTGGGAATTACCACCCAGGTTCCTAACATAACTAAAGAAAGCCTTGTGATTATCCTTAGTGTCCTGTGCAATTTTTCTCTCGAAGCTGGCCTTAGACAATTTTATGAGTGCCCATAGTTTTCTGCTACTACTGATCAGTGATGCCTTCACCTTTTGGGATTTTGCACTATCATTTAGTAGCTTCCTCCTTCTATTGTATAGTTTGTTTATGGCTGGGGTCCACCAGACAGGACGTCTGCCTTTGGAGGATTGGGTCTTGGTTTTATTTGGGATCGCATGAGCCATGCATTCCTGAAGGTGTTCATAGAATGCGTTTATAAAGGATTCTGCGGTCTGGGCCGTATTTTCCACAGGCCTGGGGGCTTTGAAGGATTCCACCTCAGTTTTGAGGAGTGTGAAATTTGCTTTAGAGAAGTTTTTCACTGTGGTTTTCTGGGCAGCGGGTGGGGTCGGGATGTGAATATCCAGTGAGATTAGTTTATGGTCTGATCTTACCAGTGAGGGATACACTTCTGGTCTGGAGCATAGAGTCCCCATGTTGGTGATGATTAGGTCCAGTATGTTTTTCCCTCTTGAGGGAGTGGTAACAAGTTGTTCCATAGCATTTGAGTTTATAAATTTTAGGAACCTTTGGGCTAGGTTGTTGGAGCTAGAGTAATGCTCCCAGTCTATGTTTGGGTAGTTGAAGTTGCCCAATATAATGGTGTTTGGAGAGACCTTCATATTTTCCAGTGTTCTCAGGAAGGCCGAGTGGGGTTCCTGGGTTTGAGAGGGTGGTCTGTAGCAGGCTATAAACTGGAAGGCAGTTTTACCCACTGTTAGTTGCACATGGATAGTCTCTGATGCTTCGTGCTTTGCCATCAACCTGGAGGTGTGGGTATCTTTGATGAATATCGATACTCCCCCTCCTTTTGTGGTTTGGTCCAAGTTTTGGGGCCAAAAAGCATGGTATGAGGTATAACCTGGTAGTGCTGGGGTGCTCTCAGGAGCCCTGAACCAGGTTTCTGTTACTGCACAGATATCAATGTTCTCCATGCTAAGGAGAGTTTCGAGTGTGTGCATCTTGAGGTTTAGACTTCTGGCATTGAGTAGCATTACTCTTAGTTTCTTATCCCTTGTGATACTTATGGAGGTGGGTTTGTCTTTTGAGCCTTGCCTAAAAAAGGCACTATGGGGGTAGCAAGAGCCTTTGACAATATCTGAAAGCCCAGGGGTGACAGGTGCAAGCCATCCCTAGCGAAGCATCGTGGCTTGTCGAGCATATCATCTCAAGCTGACAGGCATTGGATCCCCTTTGAATGACACCAGTACTTAAGCCAATTGTTGAAATTGATCATCTTGTCTTCATATTGTGGCATCATTCTTGGTGAGGGTAAGATGCTACTCAAGGTCAGGGTCATACCGGCCTGGGCTACATGCTCAGAGAGCTCCTCTATGTCTCTTTTCATGTAGTCCAGGGAGGTACGTCTCAGGTCATTCACACCAGCATGGACAATGACTGAGTCATATTTGTACTTGCCTTGGAGTGACCTGAGTGCTTGTGTTATGTGGCAGATCCTAGCGCCCAACAGGCTGCTCACCGTGACCCTCTCCTTGTTCAGGCTGGTGAGCGGGAGGTCAGTGTGCCTGACGATAGAGTCACCTATTACAAGTGTATCAGGTGTGTTGTTTATTCTTAAGGGCTGTGACTGTTCAGCACACTGGCTTTGTGAGATATGTGTTGCACGTGTTTTGTTTTGGGGTAGTGGTTGCTTGGGTGTCTGCTTTGGAGGTCTCTGCTGCTTAGGCAGATCTTTATTTAGAGCCTCCGAGTATGTTTTTGTGTGATTATGTGTTTGGTTTGCTGTCATGGTAGGTCTATGTGAGACTGGAATTGTAGTGAGTGTGGTTTCCTTCTCCTCCTGACTGGTTATGCCAGTACTGAGTTGAGAAAGCTTAGCCTCCAGTTTGGCTATATGGTTGCATCTCTCACATGTGTTGGAATTTGTTGGGAGGAGGAGAGGGTTGTCCGTGTACATGAGGCAGTTGTAACATTGCCTCAAGATTCCCAGATTCACCAGCTGGACCTGAGAGGAGATTGACAACTGACCTTTGGACATGCTAGAATAATATTGGAAATTCCTTTATAATTGAAAACAAGGGCCAGTGGGGAGTGAGGGTGTAGTGCTTTTAATTTTTAGTGCTGACTTACATAATTGCTTTAGTGAGCAAGTGCCAGGTAACTTAAGTGCAATGTGTTACAGGTAACTTAAATGCAAAAATGACAAACAGTAACTTTCTTTCAAGTGAAACAAGGAAATAAGTACAGTAAGCAATGCAGATATCACTAGTGATCCACAGAAGCTGAGAAGCCATATTAGGTGGAATTAGCGTTCCAGGGAAATAGCAAGCAAACAAACAACAAGCATATAAACAAAGCTAGATTCAGCAGGCCTGGATCTAGTCTATGCTACAGCAAACAAGGTGTACCAATTTCAGTAAGATACAGTTCAAATATTCAGGCACTATAAACCTTTAACCAGAAATTCCCAGCTCAGAAGGACAGAGTCCAGCCTCTTCTCCCACAAGAGTGCAGACCACTAACCTTCTTAATGTAAAATAACTGGCCTGAAGCCCAAGTGCTTAAACCAGAACTAATACACTTTAAGAATAACAGACACTGGGCTCTCAATCAGCAGTTCCCAACTTAGAAGGATGAAAGCTACCTGTCCTGCCACCACAGTGCATGCCACAAACCTTCCTAATGTAAAACAACTGGTCTGAAGCCCAAGTGTTTAATCCAAAAGACTTAGAATGACAGCTACACTTTAATCAAGTTACTACCAAGCAGTAGTAAATACAATTGAATACTTTAGAGAATGCCTGGATTAGTACTCAAGTTACACAAACAAAGCTAGATCCAGCAGGCCCGAATCCAGTCTATGCCACAGCAAACAAGGCTCACCAACTTCAGTAAGAAGCAGTTCAGATATGCATGCACTATAAGCCTTTAACCAGAAATTCCCAGCTCAGAAGGGCAGAGTCCAGCCTCTCCTCCCACAAGAGTGCAGACCATGAACCCTCTTAATGTAAAATAACTGGCCTGAAAGCCCAAGTGCTTAAACCAGAATTAATACACTTTTAGAATAACAGACAGTGAGCCCATAATCAGCAGTTCCCAACCTAGAAGGATGTAAGGTACCTGTTCTGCCACTACAGTGCAGACCACAAACCCTCTCAGTGCAAAACAACTGGTCCGAAGCCCAAGTGTTTAAACCAAAAGGCTTAGAATGAGTTACACCAAGCAGTAATAAATACAACTGAGTACTTTTAAGATGATGCAAAAGTAAAATAAAGTAGGTAGAAACACAAGTACAGTAAAAGCAGATGACATTTTTTTTTCTGAACAAGTGCTGAGATCAAAGAAACAGATTTGAGTGCTGAAACTAGAAAACTGGCTAGTTATAAGAAAAAAAAACTAAGCTAGAAGGCTTCCTTCCAACACAGAAGGGCTTGGTGGCTCAGAAGCCTACAAATAGTCTATACCACTTAACAGGAAAGGCAGGAAACAAGCTTAATTTTTTTTTTAATTCTGTTTCCCAGATGCTTTCTTTGTACACAGTAGGAGTGCCTGAAATCAGAATATGATCTCACTGCACTCAGTTGAGTGAGCAAATGAGATGGGCCCAGAAGGAGTATCCAAACACAAATTTACAAGAGGGGCGGGCAGTTTCAAGGCCACTAAGATTAGCAGAGTCAAAACTTCCAGTTCAGTTAATATTCCTGCAACACAGTTAAAATCAATTTAAATACTGTATTTTTTGAAAGTAAAAGTGCAGATAAAGGTACTTAAATTCTCTTATACGTCCAGTTGAATACAGCTAGTTCTTAGCAGGCCAAAGCTGAGGTTTTTAAGCAGAAAATATTTCACACTGTACCACTTAAATAGGCAATCAAGATGTTTGGCTTGGGTGAAGTTGGACATAGTGAAAAGTATCTATCTTTATCTATCGGAAACCTTGGCTTTCATCTAACACACAAAAATAACATTTGGCATTCTATGGCAATTTTATCAACGCTAGCAGTGAGAAATGCTATCTTTTAATCATGTTATTCTAATTTTTTGAACTACTACAAATACAAATTGTGCACTGCTTCACAAAAGAATCAATGTTATTTACCAATTCTCTTGGCTAAAGCTGCTTTTTAATGACACCTGGACCTTTCATCTGCTTCAGTTCCTTCTCAGTTCTACTTCTGAGACATACTTGAAATTATTTCTTTGGTGCACATATCATTGTCATGGTATCTGCATTTATTTACTATGATATTCATCCGGCAAGCTGCTCAACTATGTAAACAAATCAGCACAAATATACAAGATATGTTATCTTTGACTCAGTACAATAACTGAGATGGCTCTGTTATTGTGTAACTGTTTTAGTATGCCTCTATGTTGTGCCTGTATGCTGTGAGTACTTTTCACTATGTCCAACTTCACCCAAGCCAAACATCCTAAAGCATTACATAAATTACCTTTCTGGTGCAGTGGTACCACCTGAAAGGGGATCCTATAACATTTGCTTGTTATATTCACATGCCAGTGTTTTTTTTTTCTTTTTTTTCAATCCAGTGGCTTTATTTTGAATCCTGAATTAGCCAGTAATGTACCTTTCAGTCTCGATCTTCAAAAGCATTACCTGACAAAACATTAAATTCAGCACCACTGTCTAATTTAAATTCAACACTTCATTTTGAGCTTGCCTTGCCACTTGTTCTCTCTTGCTGCACTTCTCTTTACTTCCTGGTTTCACTGAAGAATCTCTTTTCATTTCATCAATGCCAAAAACACTTTGTTTTAGTGTTTACCTCAGTAAAATACAAATTCTTTTAAACACTCTTTCTCTGTTTTATATTTTCACAAAACGGTTAAAAAATCCACCATCTAATAACAAGGAAAGACAACATTTGATCTTAAAACAAGTGAATAAATCTATGCTAATGACAAAAAAAGTTTTCTCACTGCTAACATTGATAAAATTGCCATAGAGTGCCTCACTGAGACAGATGCCTGGTGTCAAAGCCATGGCCTCAAGCTCAATGCCAAAAAGTGCATTGTCATCCCCTTTGGTAAAAACTCTGTACCTATGAACTACCACATAGGTGGTAGTCTACTTCATACCGAAAGTATGATAAGAGACCTTGGGACACAGGTGGACAGTAGTCTCTCCTTTGATAATCACATTGCCACAGTAGTCAGGAAATCCTTCTACATGGCACACCTCATCACAAAAGGTTTCTCATCCAGAAAAAAGAGGTCATTGTTCCCCTCTTCTCAGCATTCATTAGACCCATTATAGAGTACAATGCCCCTTTTGGTATGTACCTCACAAGACATCTACAACAACTGGAAAGGCCACAGAAATACCTCACAGAGAGGATTACTGGCCTCAAACAGATGTCCTATGCAGACCGTCTCAAAAAACTCCAGCTTTACTCAGTCACATATCGCCTACTCAGAAGTGATCTCTACCTTATATTTCTGATGGACAGAGGCAGTCAGTAAATCACTCCCTATATAAATCAAATTTGTGTGTCACATTTGGGTTGCACGGATAGGCTTACAAGAGCCCTGGCGGTCATTAGCCCAGTATTCACCTATGAACTCACAAGACAGCTACAACAACTGGAAAGGCCGCAGAAATACCTCACAAAGAGGATTACCGGCCTCAAACAGGTGCCTTAAGCAGATCGTCTCAAAAAACTCCAGCTTTACTCTGTTGCATATCGCCTACTCAGAGGCAATCTCTGACTAACATACAGAGCTATGTCAAACCCAGAGCTGTTGTACATGCTCCACTTAAAGAAATCCCAATCCCTCCACGCTACATGCTCTAGGGATCTAAACCTTGTCACCACAATAAACAGAACATGCTGGAGGGATAGATTTCTGTCCCAGAGACTTCCCATACTCTGGAACAAACTACCTATCTATATCAAACAAAGCTCCTCATTAGCACTCTTCAAGAAAAATCTTGATGATTGGATGGGAAATAGGAAATTCACCCCAGGGATCACTTCTGTGGCTCTGGTCGACAGGGGCACAAGAAAATAATTTTCTTGGGTGGCGAAAGCCAGGATACCTTTTTGACTAGGCTTATATAGGCCCTAGAGCCAATAGCCAAGTACCTACCTATGAACCTATGAAAGATGCTGCAGACCTTATTCCTAGCATTGAATATGGCAAATAACATCCAATGCTTAGAGTAAGTTATAAGAGTAAATTGATTCACAGATTCAGCTGTACAAGTTGTCTCTAAGTGCAGTAAAGTCATAGTTAAACTAGGTTTTGGCAATCAGATTTAGTAGAAAGACTGGTTGTACAACAGGATGGAGATGGTTTCATGATACAAGAAACTGTGTGAGAGAAATCTGGTTGAGGTATTTTACTTATTAAAGGATGATAATAGGGTCCAAATGTCTCTAGTAGTATAGGTGGATGGACAGATAAGAGGTGTCTTAAAAAGAAAGTTGAAGCGAGTTCTGGTCCAGAGGATGAGAATTAGTAGAAGTAAATGCTTAATAACAGGGTATTGTATTACACAAACAAACCATGTGTATGTTTGTGTGCGTATATATATATATATATATATATATATATATATATATATATATATATATATATATATATATATATATTCAGTGACTTATAATTAGCACTAAGACACTGATCTGAAATAAGATACAACAGTGATTGTGGAAAATTCCATCTTTGCCTTTCACTGTATAGCCTCAGTCTCAAAAATAGGTCCAATATAATGTAGACTCATCAAGCAATTGCTATGAATAAATTGACTGAATATTGGAGTAATAAAGTTGAGTCATGTTTGATATTTCACCTGTATGGTGGTTACATTTTTGGTGCAAAGGTTTTGTTTTCTTCACATACTTCCTATTGTTCAGAAAACACACATCAACACAAAATCTGTTGCTCTATTAACTTTTCGAGTGAATTAGAACAGCATTCAAACATTGTCCCTAATTCTTCTCTCTCTTTATTATTTTTGACTTTGCACAGAATTCTTAAGCTGAGATATTGAGAGGTATGGTGCACAAATACACACATACATACACGCATATATAATTAACAGGCATTTTTACATTAGTTTGAGCAGAGCAACTACCCTCATCACTTAGGTAACAGTTAACCCCTATCACCCCCTCACTGGTTTTCACAGTAACTTACTGTTAAACACCTTCTGCATTCCCCAAGAGTATGCATCCATCAGCATTGCTGAGATGTTGACACTAGAATGGGCTCCTGAGTTGCCTTCTGAATATGGTTGGGTGATATCCCTGTGGCTATGATCAACACCATCTCCTTGCCTGTTTCTACAGAGCATACATGCGAGAGGCACTGTTATCTTAGTGCTCAGCATACAGTCAGACTTTAGTTGGACTGCAGTCACATGTATATCTCCACCGTATGCCCCAGCCCAATTAGCTCTCTGCCTACGTAAGAGATGCACTCTCAACCAATGATGGTATTAGCAGTGGCAGCAAAGTATCTTCTGGGGTATTTACGAGAGCTGCGTGTGCTCAGAGAAGCAGTGGAAGGCATAGAAATCACTATAAAGTGCTCAGTTCAAAAAATGATGCATCTGTCCTTCTGCCTGAAGTGTCACTGTCTCAGGTACTGCAATTTTATTTCACTTTCCAAAGAAACTGCAACAAGTGAGAAAACACTTGAGCAAACTGAAGAAATTATCCCTACTTGAAATTTAATGCTGCAAAATTGGCAGTTATTATAAAATGGCAGTAGCAGCAGATTAGTCATATAATAAAGGTCTGTTAAATTTATTCTCTTTAATTAAACGACTGAAGAAATTATGGGGCTAAAAAATGTTCTTCCACAGTGCTGATTTATCTCATGCAGAATGAAGTATAGGTGCATGCTTGTTTCATGTCTATCTTGAATCAAGCTGTTGCACTTGTACTGAGTGTTGGAACAAGGTCATTAATGAAGTCATCTTGCCAGGGATTCCTGCCAGCCCTCTGACCTTATACTCCATCTTTTTTTCCACAACGATTGCATGCCCTAGCTATCCTACTCGGACAAGCATAAAAGGATACCTTACATGCCAGTGTGCTATACTAGAGCTGCTACACTGATTACAAATTAATAGTACTGCTAAATTTAGTTACGTTGTGTTCTTTCCATACCCTTTGATACTGACTCAAATTAACGTTTTCCTGTTTCTAGTCTTAATGATTTAAATGATCTGATTCATATAAAAAAAATCACACCTAGTCTTACAGTCCTCAGATATATATATATATATATATATATATATATATATATATATATATATATATATATATATGTATATATATATATCTATATTTTTTTCTTTTTTTTTTAAATATGGTTCCCAAAATTATGTCCTTCTAAACCACTTTAATCCAAAATAGGCAGTAGAAATATATGAAGGATAAACAGAAGATAGTATTTGTCACAAGGTAGGGAACTCCCTAACAAGGGATCAGCTTTTGGTGTCTTGCATATCTTGCTAAATGATGAATGGAGCCAAAAGTAGTGGATAATTAACGATTTTTTTCTTATGTGTACATTAAGCCACATCAGCTTGCATTAGTGAATCTGAATATTCTTTGCGGTGCATAGAAACATTTTGTGTAAAGATCTTTTTTTTTCATACTTATAAAGATCAGGAACAAGGTGATAATTTTAGGATAAAATGAAGCATGGACAGAATTCACAAAGGACTGCCATAAGCAGTAAGCCTAATATGACTGGCCAATCACATGTGAACACCCTTTCTGATTGGAGGCAGGCCAACCACAGTGATTCTCTACACAACTGGTTAAGTCACCAAAGTGAGCTATCTCCATGGCTGTGCTAATTGCTAATGAAGCAATCTAGAAGAGCAGCTAATTCTAATTAGCCATGTGGTCCCCGAAGAAATCTCAGCCAAAAGGGATTTATGCAGCTCAGTGGTTACGTAAATTAGCACAGCTGATTGTGTTAATTAACAGGGACAAAATGCTGTGTTTCCCCCCTTTTAATTAAATGGGACAGACTATGTTGCAGGTAAGGGATGGGAAGATCAACAGATATGTATCAATGTGTGGGGGGGTGAGTTTGTGTATGTGTATGTGTGTGGCAGTGTTTGTACATGCCTGCAGGAGTATGAATGGTCTCAGATGAGTGACATGGATTCAAAGACTCATCCTAATATCTGAGAAATTATATGAATACAGGTACTTTGGATTAAAAAAGGGAAATAATTCTAACATTGAACATTTTGGAGATGAACCCAGCCACTGGGGATGCACAAGCCAATGCATTTCTTCGTGCCAGTCCCAAGCCCGGATAAATGGGGAAGGTTACATCAGGAAGGGCATCTGGTGTAAAACCTCTGCCAAATAACATATGCGGGCAACAATACAGATTTTCATACCGGATTGGTCGAGGCCTGGATTAACAACAACTGCCACCAGTACTGTTAGCTAACAGGGTGCTGGTGGAAATTGGGCTACTGTTGGCCAAAGGAGAAGAAGAGGGGGAAGGCATGCCCAAAAGCAGAAAGAGAGGAGGAATGTTAGGAGTGTAGCAGTGAGGCTAGGAACTTTGAATGTTGGCAGTATGACTGGTATAGGGAGAGAGCTAGCTGATATGATGGAGAGAAGGAAGGTTGATATATTGTGTGTGCAAGAGACCAAATGAAAGGGGATTAAGGCCAGGTGTATAGGAGGTGGGTTTAAATTGTTCTATCATGGTGTAAATGGGATGAGAAATGGGGTAGGGATTATCCTGAAGGAACAGTATGCCAAGAGTGTTTTGGAGGTGAAAAGAGTGTCGGATAGAGTGATGATTATGAAGCTGGAAATTGATGGTGTAATGATGAATGTTGCTAGTGCATACGCTCCGTATGTTGGGTGTGCGATGGATGAGAAAGGAAAATTTTGCAGTGAATTGGACAAAGTGGTGGTGAGTGTACCCAAGAGTGAGAGACTGGTGATTGGAGCAGATTTCAATGGGCATGTTGGTGAAGAGAACAGAAGGGATGAGGAAGTGATGGGCAGGTATGGTGTTAAGGAGAGGAATGTAGAAGGTCAGATGGTAGTGGATTTTGCAAAAAGGATGGACATGGCTGTGGTGAATACATATTTTAAGAAGAGGGAGAAGTATAGGGTGGCATACAAGAGTGGAGGAAGATGCACACAGGTAGATTATATCCTATGCAGGAGGGCCAGACTGAAGGAGATTGGAGACTGTAAAGTGGTGAAAGGAGAAAGTGTAGTTAGGCAGCATAGAATGGTGGTCTGTAGGATGACGTTGGTGATCAAGAAGAGGAGGACAAGTGTGAGAGCAGTGCCAAGGATCAAATGGTGGAAGTTGAAAAAGGGTGATTGTGAGGTGGAGTTAAGGGAAGAGTTGAAACAGGCACTGGGGGGCAGTAAAGAGTTACTGAATAACTGGGTAACTACAGCAGAGATGGTAAGGGCGACAGCTAGAAAGGTGCTTGGTGTGACATCTGGACAGAGGAAGGAGGACAAGGAGACCTGGTGGTGGAATGAGGAAGTACAGAAGAGTATACAGAGGAAGAGCCTGGCGAAGAAGAAGTGAGATTGTCAGACAGATGAAGAAAGTAGACAGGAGTATAAGGAGATGAGGTGCATGGCAGAGAGAGAGGTGGCGAAGGCTAAGGATAAGGCATATGGAGAGTTGTATGAAAGGTTGGACACTAAAGCGAGAGAAAAGGACCTGCACCGATTGGCTAGACAGAGGGACTGAGCTGGAAAAGATGTGCAGCAGGTAAGGGTGATAAAGGATAGTGAGGGAAACATACTCACAAGCGAGGAGAGTGTCTTGAGCAGATGGAAAGAGTACTTTGAGGGGCTGATGAATGAAGAGAATGTGAGAGAGAGAGAGAAGGTTGGATGATATGGGGATAGTGAATCAGGAAGTGAAACAGATTAGCAAGGAGGAAGTATGGACAGCTATGAAGAGGATGAAGAATGGAAAGGCTATTGGTCCAGATGACATACCAGTGGAAGCATATAGGTGCTTAGGAGAAATGGCAGTGGAGTTCTTAACCAGATTGTTTACTGAAATCTTGGAAAGTCGGAGAATGCCTGAGGAGTGGAGAAAGTGTTTTGGTACCTATTTTTAAGAATAAGGATGATGTGCAGAGTTATAGTAACTACAGAGGGATAAAACTGATCAGTCACAACTGGAAGTTATGGGAAAGAGTAGTGGAAGCTAGGTTAAGAACAGAGGTGATGATTAGTGATCAGCAGTATGGTTTCATGCCGGGAAAGAGCACTACAGATGCGATGTTTGCTCTGAGACTGTTGATGGAGAAATATAGGGAAGGTCAGAATGAGTTGCATTGTGTCTTTGTGGACTTGGAGAAATCATATGATAGGGTGCCTAGAGAGGAGTTGTGGTATTGTATGAGGAAGACAGGAGTGTATCCTGTAGGATATGTATGAGAGTAGTGTGACAGTGGTGAAGTCTGCAGTAGGAGTGACAGATCTGTTTAAGGTGGAGGTGGGATTACATCAAGGATCAGCTCTGAGCCCTTTCTTATTTGCAATGGTGATGGACAGGTTGACAGACGAGATCAGACAGGAGACCCCATGGACTATGATGTTTGCAGATGGCATTGTGATCCGTAGTGAGAATAGGGACCAGGTTGAGGAGACCCTGGAGAGATGGAGATATGCTCTAGAGAGGAGAGGAATGAAGGTCAGCAGGACTAAGACAGAATATATGTGTATGAATGAGAGAGAGGATAGAGGAATGGTGAGGATGCAGGGAGTAGAGTTGGCAAAGGTGGATGAGTTTAAGTACTTGGGATCAACAGTTCGGAGTAATGGTGAGTGTAGAAGAGAGATTAAGAAGAGAGTACAGGCAGGGTGGAATGGGTGGAGAAGAGTGTCAGAAGTGATTTGTGACAGACTGGTACCAGTAAGAGTGAAAGGACAGGTCTACAAGAGGGTAGTGAGACCAGCTATGTTGTATGGGTTGGAGATGGTGGCATTGACAAAAAGGCAGGAGTCAGAGCTGGAAGTGGCAGAGTTAAAGATGTTAAGATTTTCACTCTGTGTGACTAGGATGGATAGGATTAGGAATCAGTATATTAGAGGGTCAGCTCAGGTTGGACAGTTTGGAGACAGAGAGGCAAGATTGCATTGGTTTGGACATGTGCTGAGGAGGGATGATGAGTATATTGGGAAAAGGATGCTAAGGATGGAGCTGCCAGGTAAGAGGAAAAGAGGAAGGCCTAAGGTAAGGTTTATGGATGTGGTGAGAGAGGACATACAGGTGGTTGGTGTGACAGAGCAATATGCAGAGGACAGGAAGAAATGGAAACAAATGATCCACTGTGGTGACCCCTAACGGAAACAGCCAAAATAGAAGAAGACAATATATGTGGAAAACCTGAAACTAACATACTAGGAAGTATACAAAAGCTCTGACTGGATAAACTGAAAACAATTCTTTTTCAATGTGGTTAGTTTAGTTTGAGAACATTATTCACTCACTTCCAAGTACAGACAATTGGAAACGTATGTTTTGTATTGCTTATATGTTTCTTCTCAGATGCTACCATTTAAGTAAGAGGTAATTCTGAGATCCTGTCTGCTTTCTGTCTTTTTTAGAATATTCAAACCCTATATTGTTTCTTCAGAAAGAATATTTACCAAAGTCTTTGCCTACCTTTCCTCTTACCAGTGTCAGCCAGAGAGTCTTCTGTACATGGACACATTCCCCCACACGTAAATAATAAAATGGAATGCTGCTGCAATCCATGCCATCAGAAATACACATATAAAGTGAAACAGTCTGAGAAAAATGACAAGCAATACTTGTGATGCAACAAGTCATATTACTGTATATTGTAGGACTGATAAGATGTGTCTACAGAGCAGTTAACCCGTAGAAATAAGTGATGCCTCAACAAATGCAGACCAGGTCAGTGGAATGGATAGTGGGATGCTGCAGATGCTACAGATGTTAAGAGGAAGGGCATCTTATAGCTACTTTTACATACTGGGCAGCTGTGCGATATGAAGAGGTACTTTCAGCCAGGTAAAAAAAGTGTGTGTGTGTGTGTGTGTATATGTATATATATATATATATATATATATATATATATATATATATATAAATATAAATATAAAATGGGTCCTGTTCGGAAGATTAAGTTGTCAGAAAGACGAATTTCATATGGTCGAGACGATATGATTGATTTTCCAAAATGTCAAAGCTTTTGTATGGAGATTGTGGTACAGTCGGGATCAGGAAATTTGCTCTTTTCCCTACTGTAGTGCAGTCTCAGACTTGGTATATATAATATGCAAGGGTGCAGGGCGGGGCTTGAACCCTTACAAAAACATAGATTTTTGTTGTTTTGTGTAGTTTGACTTTTCAGAATTTCGATCATATAGTCTCGATCATATGAAGTTCAACTTTGTGATGACTCAAGCTTCTGAAATAGATCCATAGATATACATATATATATATATATATATATATATATATATATATATATATATATAACACACACACACACATCACATGCATTTCCAGTCATGATTACTATGGGGATTTTTTAAATGTATTTATTTATTGTTTTGTTTTTCTAGAGCTTGACTTGCTCCACTGCTTCATCTTGACAGCCATCCCCACATCCATCATTGGGTCCAGCAGCTACTCCATTCAACCCCCTTACTATGGCCAGTGTTACAGCTGGTGTCAGTGTACAACTTAAGGGCATCATGAGGTGATTCTTATAGTTAAACTTTTTTTTTTTTTTTTTCTTTATGGTCTACCTGAGTGCCTCCTCCCTTCCCAAGAATGTGTAGTTATGTCTGAGAGGCAGACATGCAAGGGGACATGGAGTATTTTGCCCCCATCTCCAGCATCTCTGCCATTTTCCCATCACCATTCCACTCTTTGGACCATACCCTCCAAACAACATCCCCAGTCTCTGCCATGGATCATCATGGGCATTGCTAACATGACTGTCCTCTCCCTGGGATGGGCACTCCTCATCCCTTCCCTGCCAACACATCAAATGCTCCAGCCACTACTCAATAGTCAGGGTTTATCTCTGTACACCACTGACTTGGCTCAACTATGGAGATTTTAAAGATAAGGAAGGATATTTTTCTTTTGAAGTTGTAATGAATAGTTATGATTCATAAGGTACTCCTTTTTCTATCATATGTCTTACTCACGATCAGATATGCCATGGCCAAAAAAATGTTAGGGCACAATATATCTTGTTTAAAAAATATATAAAATGCCACTCTCATTCATAATGTCCTTGGTTGCATTTAGTATGACTTAAGAAAAAGTTATATTTATAGCAAGAGGAGAAAGAGGTCAAAAATAAGTGAGTATCTTGGCTATAAATAAATGTAGATATAGCTGAGCATATGGAAAAAGTAGGGACATTTTCCAAATGTGCTACAGATAATGCCACAAAGATGAGGCCATAGTCACTAACAATATCACTCTTCATTGTTATAAAACCAAGCTATGTCAAAACAAAGGATTTAAAGACTGAAATGAGACTATTTTACCAAGCATGGCATGGTTTAAATACATGATCTTGAATTAATTCTTATGAAATTAGGTCTTACTAAATTTGTAATCAAGTTCAGAGAGAAGGTGTCAAAGATGATTCAGAACTGCTAACTAAAAGATATGCTGTAGCATAAGGAACAGGAATTCAGCCCTTCGCTGATGTAAAATTACAGATATCTGGCCAAAAGGAAGCTGCTTGAAAAACTATGAGTAGTCATTTTTGAAAAATACATTTTAAAATGAATGCTCGCCCACTTAATGGAAGAGTATTGAAATTTCATTGCTGTAAATCTCTTGAATTTCATATAAATTCTATTTTATAGGGCTAGAAAAAAACATCTTTAGAAGACTAAACTGTTGCTAAAGAAACTGATACACCAGGCATTATGTTTTGTTCCATAGTAGGTGTAGCTATTATTACATGTGGACATACATACACACACACAAACCTATAATACAAATGTGAGAAACACAAATGAGTTACAAAAACAGAGCAGTAGCATAAATGTGTGACTGCACATTTGTAAGAATCATGTTTGGTTTAATTTAAGCTTTATATATTGTAGGCATGTAGGACTGTGCAAGAAAATAAATGTTTGATTGAAAAGGTGGTGATTCTGAAAATGTGCAAGCCCTTGTTATAGTGGATAGTGTGCATGCCACCGTTCATGGGCAAATGTTAGGGTTAGGTAAAAGGACAGATTTAGTGTTGTGCACTACTGGTGTTGTGGGTGTTTTGTGTTCTTTTGTCTTGATTAGCAGTACTGTTAGGGAAAAGGTTTTTAGTAATGTGATATGTAGCATTAATGGTAGGGAGAGGGGGGGATTAGGAGTAGCACACAAGATTAAGGTGGCAAGGAAATTATAAAGGTAGTTAACACTTTTAACCTTAAATAGGAAAAAAGGGCCAAAAATCAGGGTCAGAAAATTCAAGCATACTGTGAGTGAAATAAGAAACCAAGTATGTGCAAGGCATTTATTTTTAACATAGAATCAAGTGAGTTGGAAGTTGATCGATGCTTATGTGACTGACTGAAAAAAAGGGCATGGGACTTTGAGCTTAGCAATATGTTTAATTCATTATTAGCGACAGAGTTATACGTGGAATCAGAAATACAGAGGTTAGACTCAGACTACTCAAAGCAAAACAGACATTAAATAAAATTATTGAAAAATGCAGAGTGAGTGGATAGTCAAATATTGAGTTTAAAGAACTCCACACTGCTGATGTTGTGCAAATTGTCAGTTTTGTAGGTGGAATAATAGAAGAGTTGGAAGTGAAATGTAAAAATTATGGGCTGTAAGAGTGAAGGAGAGTAAAACAAACCCAAAATCACTGAAATATTAAAAACAAAAAATCATAAAAGGCATGCCATCTGGACTTCAAAGGCATCAAAGATGGCATCTGGTAATAAACTTTAATTAGGGTCCTTTCCTTTTGCAAAAACCTGTAGTAAGTGACATGAAACATTGACATGAGATATGATTTTTTATAGCTGAAAAAATCACTAGCTACAATGACACCAGTACATGCTTCATACGGTGTATAAATAATCAATAACTTCAGTCATGATGGTGTACATTTATGTCAAGTTGCCACTGCTGGTAGCAAGAAAAAATGCAGAATAGAAAAAGTAATGATTAATGGTGTATTAGTTGTATTGTAGTTGGATACAAGAGCAAAATGTAACACAGTGAAGCAGACTCTAAGACACTATATTTAAATAGTAACATTTACAAGTCATTGTACATGCTTCTGCCATATTTATGGCATACATTAAAATGTGATGATCAACTGTAGCTAGATTCTTAGTACAGTTGTAAAATATGTAGATTTTTCCACTAAATATCTCTGCAAACTCAGTTAAAGCAGACAAATATTATGGGGTGAAATACTGTGAAAAATGTAATATAGTAAAAAAAATGAATGCATTAACTAATAAGGATTGTAACACAGGGACAGGAAAAGTGACAGTAATTTGTCTAATAATGCTGAAAAAACAGAGACAGAATATGCACTCAATCACAAAGCATTATCCCAAATGTGATCAGCAGAAGTATCTGTGCAGTTGTTCAACTAGCACAGAATAAAATTGACTATCTGCTGTGTTTGATGCTCATATTGGTAGAAAGCATGCAGAAATGCTTGTGAGTGTCAACAAAGAACATAATGTGTCAAGCAGATGTCGTAAAATAGTTTCTGTAATTATTACAGTGCTGCAAGTTCAGAAACATGCCCTAAACTGATGACTATACATTACAAAGCAGTAATGCTACTTTGTTAAAATATTACATTTATTTGAAACCTTAGGTTCTCTATCAGGTGAAGATCCTGCACAGATTTTTTTTCTTAGGTAATGTCACTGATTTGTGCTTTGAGAGGAGCATCAGATGTGTTCAGTACTAGAATGAACTAGAACTAAGTACAAGGAAGATGGGGGAGATACGGTCACACACTCACCTGAAAGAACATGTGAATGTGATTGTAAGGCTTGCTATGCAGAACAAATTACAGGTATGCATATATACTCAAAGCTTCAGCTAAACTAACGTGGATCATCATAAAATAAGTTGCATTTTATTGATTTTTTTGTAAATGTGCAAAATATAAATAAGTTAAAATCAACAAAAACACACTAAGAAAACATTTTTTTGCAAGAGTAAAGCATCCTGCACCCTGCCATGTGGAATGTATTTTCCCACAATCCCCTTGCACAAGTATGTACCAATTTCACAGTCAGACAACAGTGGAAAAAAGTGAAAAAAAAAGTACTGTCAGTGCACAGTAATCTCCCACAGACGGGTAAAGTACTGATTTTGTGAGTGGTATGTGGCCACAGTGGTGCAGTGGTTAGCATTGTCACCTTACAGCAAGAGGTTATCCGGTTCAATCCTCGGCTGGGGTGCCTTCTGTGTGGAGTCTGCATGTCCTCCCTGTGGTCTTGTGGGTTTCCTCATGGTGCTGTGGTTTCCTCCCACATCCCAAAGACATGCTGCATGTGGATTGGACACTCTAAATTGGCCCTAGGTGTGAGTGCATGTGTGTGTGTGCCTTCTGTGGAAGGTTGGGCACCAGGCTGGCAACTTGACACTGTAAAACTCCACTGCCAATCATGAGGAGACAGGTGATTCACTGTGGCGACCCCTAACCAGGAAAAGCCGAAAGAAGAAGAAGATTTAACAAGGTATACGTGGACTTCTGACTTACCTCCCTTGCAGTTTCTATGATCCTATGCTAATAATAGAAGTAAAACTGATATAATTCACCATAATAACTGTAATCAAATGACAGTCTCAGAAACAAAATAGCTGAGTATAATACTATTATTGTCAAGAACAAAAAAGTTAAAAAAGGGTCAGAAGGAAATGCTGTTCATTTCAGCCACTAGCAGAGATAGTAGTAGGAATGTTTAATGTGAAAATCTTCATTGCACCTGATACTAAGCAAATTAAGTTGAAAGAAGCTGGTTCCAAATGGTGCACCTTTAATACACCTTTTGGCAAATACAGATGTTTAAAATTGCCAGTTGGAATCTTGCTGTGACTCCAAAATGATTTCAGAGAGTTGCAGTAAGGAGAGTTGAGAAGCTTGATGGCGTGGTCAGTATTATTGATGATATTGTTGTCTCCAGTACTACAAAACCATGCATGAGCCACGTTTACTGAAACTACTTGCAGAATGAGACTGAAATGTTTAAAGTTAAGTAAAAACAAATGCCAAGTCCTCATGACTGCTCTGAGTCATGAGGGTAATTGGTTTGTCCTCAGAATGGCTTGAAATTGATATAGCAAAGTGAAAGCAATTATAAGTATGTACAAGAGTCACAATAAATCATTTAATATAGATTTCCAAGGTGTGGTGAGATACAGTTCTGTTTTTTCCCAGCTTATCAAATGTAATAGCGTAATTCAGGAAACTAATGGAAATTAAGGTAACCATTTGAAATGTTCAGACCTATTAGAGTGAGTGCTGAAATACAGAAACTGAATGGCCGAATGATCTGACTTGCATGTACTTACATATACTTAGTCTGAGATGCCATTTCTCGAAATATTCCATTTTCTCCAAAGCATGGAGATCTCAGCAATGGCATATGTAAGTTTGGGGGGGTGGAGGGCTTGCTCCCCCACATGAAGGTTGCAGGAGGGCCTGCCCCCTTGCAAAAAGTAGTTATAAGGAGAACAGTGATTTTCAAGATTGTCTTCTCTGGGTTTTCGGTCCTTTTTTCGACTTTTCAGCACTCTGCATTTTGACTGCCACCATTTAATGGGGAGCCAAAAACAGACATAGCAGGGTTTTTGTTAATGAAATGAGAAAAGCTGTGAGATGCCTAAACATTTAGCTATTCCAATTATTACAGCCACCACACTCAAGTTGTATGATGTCATGCAACTTACTACCCTGTAGACAGGCGCTTTTCAACAAAGTCTTGGTGTGTGATATTGCAGACGGTAGACCATTACCTTAGTCCAGACCTTTCACTAAACTGTAAACAAATATGCCCAAACAGAAATGGAATCATTAGCCATGGCCTTTTTTTTTTTTTCAAAAGTTCCAGTATTATATCTATGGTAGGATAATCACTATATAATTAAAGTATAAACCACTTAAGAACATACTTAAGAAGTCTCTACACAAGGTACTAATTTAAAGAATAATAGTATCTTTGTCAAAGCATGACCTACAAGTTCAGTGTATAACTGACAAGCTTATGAACATACCTGTATTAGCGTGAGAAGGATTTGCTTTGAAAAGCTCTACAAGTCCTATGAATGATTTTTCAGGGATGATAATATACCAAAAACCTGCTGGGGTTGAAGTCTTGTATCAAGAATGACTATACACTTTAGCCAATCTGGTTGTGTAGAGAGAGAAAGCCCTGACTACAGCCCAGCCAATCCAGGTTCAATTACAGGCGCAGGCAACTGATGGGGTGGCAGGGAGGGAAGAATGTTACCATCCCCGGGGGGGGCCTGTAGGTGTCCCTTGCATCTGTCTCAGGTGGAGCCTGGAAACAACATGTTGAGAAGCATGTCCATGGGGGGGGGGGGAAATGACTATGAACTTCATTTGCTACATGAGGTACTATAATCTATCATTAGAGCTTGCTTTCCCTTTCAATATGAGAATCTATATATTTAAAGGTTTATTACCCAAAGGAGACTGAGTCATGATTCCTCCTTAGCTGTATGACAGAATGCTAAATAAAAGTATTGCTTTATATTTACAATGGCCTAACATTTCTACATAGATGGACCAAGTGGTGCCAAACTGTAAGGTGCACCGCATATTCAGAAATCAAAATAAGAAAGGGGAGATGATGCCCATAAAATTTCGTCTGTCTTGCATGAAAATGGGAAGTAGTTTATTTTAATATGAGAATTCACATTTCATCTGTGTAGACTTACTCAAAAGTCATTTTAAGTTGTGCAGTTAAATTACAAGACAGATGAACATATTTTTATTGTACTAAAATCAGTCTTTGGCAAGGTGTGACACTCCTTAAGCAGTAAGGATTAGTAATGGTCTGCATTTTGTGAGCCAGAATTGTTTTTAACTTTAACAAGCAATGCAAATTCATATAGCTTACATTACGACTTTGATACGCTCAGAGCAAAGTCGAGTGAAATATATGGTACAGACTGTGAAATGTCTTCTCAATAATGTTTAAACTCTAATTTATCAGAGTGTTAGTATATAGTCAACATTGTTATGTCTGTCACAACATTTGATTGGTTATCATCTCGGATCTAAGCTATTTTTTTTTTGTCTACAAGAACCTGATAATACACAGATTTTTTTTTTCAGGAAAAACAATGCAACTAGAAATCCACGGTGGTACAGTGGTTAGCATTGTCGCCTCACAGCAAGAGGTTCTCTGGTTCGATTCTCGGCTGGGGTGCCTTCTGTGCGGAGTCTGCATGTCCTTCCTGTGGTCACATGGGTTTCCTCCCACATCCCAAAGACATGCAGTAGGTGGATTGGACTCTCCAAAATGGCCCTAGGTGTGAGCGTGTGTGTGCCTTCTGTGGAAAGTTGGGCGCCAGGCTGGCAACTCGACACTGTAAAATGCCACTGCCAATCATGAGCAGACAGATGATTCGCTGTGGCGACCCCTAACCAGGAAAAGCCGAAAGAAGAAGAAGAAGATCAAAGAATCTTTCAGTTCACAGAAAAATGACAATTAAAAATGTCACACTCAAAAAAGTTAGAGTGGCAAACAAAAATCAAAAAAGACCCTAGTAAACCAGAGTTATCACTATGTTAACACCATGCTTTGAAGGATAGCACAGAGAGTATGCAAATGACCCCTTAAAGACTTACAAGTGTTCCAGCCAGATAATATCTGAATGCCCACTGCATTTTTACTTTGTCTTTATTGAGACATCTGAGCCAATAAAACAAAACCCCATTAGCTGTAGACATGACACGTCAACCTTTTCATGAATGCATTACTGCAGCAAAAATTACCAGTTTAGCTGTTTTCTGAAAAAAAAAATTAAGGTGACTTCAACATTTTCCAAATAAGTAATAAAATGTCAGGTACAAAGGTCATATAGAAAGAAACATATAAAGAAAAACATCAACAGTATGTTGACAAACCAGAGCATTCACTGTGTTAATACCTTAAAACTTCTTTGAAGAAAACCAAGAATAATATGCAAATGACTCCTTAAGGACATATGCACGTCCCAGCTATATGGCTTCTGAATGCCCATGGACTTTTTGCTTTTTTTAAGTCTTTATTAATGCATTGAGGCCAATGAAACAAAACTCCACCAAATGTCTTGCTCTTTTTATGGCCTTATCACTACAGCACAAGTGATGATTTGCCATTTTATGAAAACATTCAGCTTTTAAAAAAGATTATGTCAGTAACATTAAAGTGACTATAAAATCTCTCAAATAAGGAACAAAACCACAACTAATAAGGTCATTCAGAAAAGCTACACAGACAAAAACATCAGAAAGACCATGACCAAGGTAGTTACATAGTGAAGGGTCTGGTTTACTGGGGTCTTTTTGATGTCCTTGCCTGTGGATTTTCTGGTTCAACTATAGGGCTACAGTCTAAATGCTGTTTCTCTATAGCTAGAAACTCAGTCTATAACAGAGTGCAGTATTGCAGAAATGAATCTCAGCTTTATAGACTTTCCTCGATGTCATACTGCAGCTCTTCAGAAAGCCTGTACTACCTGGACTCGCTCTGCGTTCAGATAGCGATGACACCGCTATTGTTTAAATGTTTGCAAACAGGTATGTCTGAACCTTAAAAGTGAAATCTCAGATGCTGTCCTTCAAGGACAGTTACCCTTCATGTGATCTTGGAGATCTGTGTATGTGGGGTAAAGTTCTACATATTATGGGAGTGCAGGAGCCCCGCCCCCAACACATTCATGCTCATTTTTTATGAGTATATTTTTGAATATAGCTATTTGAACTTCATTTGAAGTTTTGTTTTCATAGTTCGTTGAAGTGAGATTTTTGGACTTGCCGTATAGAACACTGGAAGAAACATGATCTTCCATCTAAGGCAAGTGTAACTCAGTAACATCAGCCATGTAAGCTATTTTAGGAAATAAGCATTACAACCATTAGTAGGGCTACCACTCCCCTCCTTAGTCCTCGCTTAACTTACTCCCTCTCTAATACTCTAGCTTCTCTTCCTCCCATTGCCTGCTTCTTTCTGATATCCTCCGGCAACTGTTTCTATAGCCCTAGAACATTCGATCTTCTGTCTCACATGTTTATTATTGCATTACCTAGTCTAACTAATTTTGTATTTTTTATCCTTTTTTTCTACATTATGTATTTCATGTTAATTTCACATTATGAATCTTACATGAATGTTATAGTATTATACATTATGTATCTTATATGAATATTGTACTGTTACAACATTGTACTCTCTGGAGCTTTTCTCCCCTGGTGGCCCAGTTAGACTTTCCCTGTAAACAAATTGAAATAAATAAATAAATGCCTACCTTACAGAGCAACAATGGGACTATTTTAGATCCCTATTTAATGGTTACCACTGAATTTAGTATTATTCTTTCTTACAGCCTCTACTGTTACCAGAAAACTCTGACTCATCCTGAATGCCTCCCTTTTACTACAAGCTTTACACAAACAAAAAAAGCAGGGAAATGAACTTCTAGGAAAATACCAAATATAAGAAATTCTTAGTGGGCTCATTGAAGCCTTGCTTTTTTTTTTTTCAACCAGTGACTGATGTCATGTCAATGCCACTGTTTTTGCTAACAAATTCAAAATATTACTAAATTAGTCTGTATTTTTCTGTCTGCAGAAATAAGCTATTCGTTATATCATAAGGCTTTCCTTTGTAGACTATCACAGGTCTACTCTATTTTGCTATGCCTAGCCAAGCTCTTCAAGAAACTTGTTACTTCACAGCTGTAGTGCTTGTTTATAAAAATATATCAGCCTTTCACTACCTCGTCATAGTTTTAGGTCTAGTAGAGATACCCCTAAAACTTTTTAGTTATTAATGGATGCCATTTACTGTACTACACAGACCGCAGACTACTCACCAACAGAATATTTCTAGATGCTTCAAAAGACTTCCTCAGTGTGAATAACTCACAGATACTTTCATTTTTGGAAGAGTCTGACTTTGGCAAAGATGACAACAAATGAATTAAAGATAATTTGCAACAAAAGCTCTTTCGGATCAAATTGGGTAAACATCTTTCCTTTCAGCATCTATGCCAGAGTTCAAACAGGCCTTGGTCTGCATTTACTTATAATTGCCCTCACTTTCCCAGTTTTTATTATTTCCCTGTCGATAGTAAAGCCTGCACCGAATGCCACACTTGACACTGCATTAGTCAACTGGCAAACCTTAGCCAATACTGAGACATCAAAACCATTACCTACATTTCTTACTTTATGGCCTTATCAGCATGCTCAAGTGTTTCAATAATTAAACATACAGACTTTTTTGAGTCTCTAAAGCATTAAACAAAACAGCAGGAAACTGGACTCTGCAATGTCATGACAGCACATATCTGAACAAAGTGGGTATAAATAAATGATTGCATTAACACCAAGAGTTCACCACCTTATTTGGAACTGCATGTTTCCTCTGTCAAAAACAAGAGCAACAAGTAGCAGAATTTATCTGACAAAAATGTATCTGTTGTTTCTATACACTGAAGAAAGGAAACCTAAATTCTGCTTCACAAAATGTATATGATGTTCCTCTTGTTGTCAACATCTTATCATCTTGCAAATATTAATCAATAAGGTTTGCAAATTCATTCTACTGCACCTAAGAGGGAACACTGTTATCAGACAGTAGCTGCTGCTAAACGGCTTCCAGACTCTCTTATGTACCTTTTAATTAAACAACATTTTTTCTCTGTTGCACTTCTAGTGGAATACAGATTGCGTATTGATGACAAGATTGCATTTTAGGGAATATTAGGGATAAGGCTTTCCTCCTTGCATTGTTCTAAAGCTACAACAATCAGTCATTTAAGAATGAGAATAAACCTTGCAAAATCAGACATTGACAAAGTGTTCCTTTTCTCCTTTGGCTGGTCAGCACTGCCACTTAAAACTAAAAATCAGGATAGCCTGAAATGTATTAGAAAGCACTTCCTGTATCAGGTTTTCCTTCTTAAAAAATGCACCCAGCTACTTCTGCTGCCCTCATATAAAAATCTGTATTTCCAAAATGTTTTGACAGATTCTCATAAAAATTTCAATTAGTTATTCTTTGACAACTGCCTACAAAATATCCCTACATTTGTTGGTTCAGCTTCAAAAGACAATGCTGAATTTTAACAAAAAGTTATTTTTAATTTCATTTCATGGCACAAAGTTATGAATTAATGTTTTCAGTGTTATACAGAATTGCATATTTGTGTAGGCTTGAAGTCACAATAATACTATGTTTTTGAAAAAAAAAATTTGGTTCTCTTATGAGAACTGATGGCTACACTTTTAAACTTAATGTTCAGCAAATATTGCAATTTGTTAGTTAATAATGGAGTACCTTAAACCTATTTTTAAGGAGGACCTTCAGATATATGCAAATGATCCCTTAAGGACATAGAAGTGTTGCAGCTCCATGGCTTCTGAATGCCCACTGATGTTTTACTTTTTTTAAATCTTTACTTATGTATTTAGGCCAATAAAGCAAAACCACAATAGGAGTAAACATAATGTTTCACACCTTTACAGGCTTATCAGTACATCATAAGTAGATAGTCTGGCCATTATCTGGAAGCACTGAGTTTATTATAAGACAGTATGCAAAAAAGTCAGACTGGCAAAGCTTCAGTGGCAAAAGCAAGAGAAAGACCCAGGCAAACCAGAGTCTCCACTGGGTAGTAGGTTAAGCCTCCTTTGAAGGAGATCCTTGGGATATATACAAATGACTGCATCAAAGGAGACAAAAACTCATGAGGTATTCAAATGCCACAGAGCTGGAACACGTGCTTACCCTATACAGAAAATCTGCATATATCCCATGGGTGCCCTTCAAAGTAGGTTTAAGATATTATACAGTTGCGACTCTTTACCTGGGTCTTTCTCTTGTTTTTGCCTGTCTTACTTTTCAATGTGACTCTTACTTATTTTAGTTGTCATTTGACATACGTTGTGCTCACCATAATGTTATGGATGTCAGACTATTTTATAAGCTGAGTGGTAACAGAGAATGGGTAAACTCTCCATGTATGCTGTACTGATGAGCCCATAAAAGGGGTAAACTATGTCATAACTACAGTTAGTGGAGTTTGGCTTTATTTCCCTGAATGTATCATTAAAGACTTAAAAAAATAAGAAATCAATCACTATTCAGAAGAAATGGAGCTGGACCCTTGTATGTCCCTGTGTGGCGATTTGCATATGTCCTATTGGGCTCCTTCAAATGTGGTGATGTCTATTTGCATAGATCACTTTGTTGTGTTCGCCTGTATGTTTTTCTATGTGACTTTCCACTTGTTTTTGCCAATATTCATTTTGACTTCAGTATGACTCTACCTACAAACGCCACTAATTCTAGACAGCTTTCAGGTTTTCCTATAAAATCTACAAGATAAGACCCCATGACACCCAGCTTTATGCAACATGCTACATGGTCTTATAGTATGAAAGTCAAGGTGAGAACAGAATCTGAAATGTGTGTATGTCTGTCTGTCTGCACCTATGAAAGCTGTAGTTTTCTTACTGCACTCAACATTTAAAAAAAATATTTTTTTGTGTGAAATATTATTTTTAGTTCCCATTTTATAAGAAAACACCTGGGATAAGACTCTGTCATTAACCAAACCAATGAGTTGGAATAAAAATACCATGTGCATACACACGCCTGTTATAAACCAAATTAAAAAAAACTGAGGAAACAAGTCGTGCAGTATTTTTTGGGTATAAGAACTATTAATCCTATGACAGAAAACTACCAGTGCAGGTATGTATGATCAAGAACTTGTACTGCAATGATAGCTAATTAAAGACATATTCCAGCTGTGTACAATACTTCCTACTCTGAAGAGAACTCACCCCAAAGGGAAAAACACAAAAGTATTTACATGTACCAAACTACTGGCAAATAAAGTCAGATGTAAAACCTTTAATATCACACTGTCCTACCACTTCCACAGTAAATGTGGTATAGTCAGTCAGATAATTCAGAATGAGCACATAAAAGACCTATTCAGTAACACTAAAATGTATAGAAAGCACTGCAGTTATTTATTTTGAGGTTACTGTTCGTAACCTGGTATATCACTCTATCAACATGCATGTAAATAAGAGGCTCTGGTTTCACGCATACCATTGCAGTTTACAATTCCTTCTCCTTCTCTTACACTTTATTGAAATGGTGTTTGCTTATATGACTCCACTTTGATGCTACCAGTGTTACAGAAATACACTGTCTGTAAGCAGATTTCCTTGAAATTATTGCGTTTGTAACTATCTTGCTTTTGTTATCTCATCTCTTTAATGGTTGAACAAAATATGTTTACAGGTGCCTATTAGGTTAATGACCACAAGGGCCTTTTTAAGCCTAGCCATGCATGTCAACTTTCTGACAAATAATCCTTGATAAATGTAAGCAGGGGCTTGAGAGATGAAACATTTACAAGCTAGGGCCTGGGAGATTAACCATTTACAGGCTACCTGTGTCCATTAGAGACAAAGGTGCCAAACTAGGGATGTATTTCCTGTTCCACATCCAATTGTCAGGGATGCACTTGAATTGGATTAGGGAGGAACTCTGCTTTATATGGATTGGGAGCCTATCTCCAGCAGGCCCTATTTATATCACAGGCAAGGTTTAAGTCTTTAGAATGAGTAATTCTGGTGCTGTTTGCTTTGTGGATATGCAGGAGGTCCATCAGAGTAGGGTCTGACAATGTCCTTTATGTCAGGCATAGATCTCCCCTCATGTTTATGGAAAAGGTAGACTTGGAGGATGTTAAAAATCTGGTCATCTACAGCAAATTAAATGTATAAATGTCTCTTATTCTAAGCTGAGTTTATTCTTAATGTTTCTGGCTCTGTCATTAATAAGAAACATTGGAGTCAACAGCCATAGAAAGAGAGAGAGAGACTAACTAGCAATAAGCATAGCTTTCTTGTAAGACATTGTTCGTGTGTGTGTCACTAACCTGTTAAAGTGTTCCTGCCATTAATATTTTGCACCAACTTGAGTTTTATACCAACTTGTGTGTGTCCATGAAAAAGTAAGCCTCTTAAAAAGGCTCATGTATAGAAATGGGGTATAAATATTTTCTGCAGTCAAACTGCCCTTTTATCACACACACACACTGGGATTTTTAAACCAGGTGATATTCATATGAAGATGTCTGACTCAGAATACAAGGGCCACCTATAAAAAATGTATTGACTGACTGAAAAACTGAACTTCTTCCCTGCATGACATTACAGTTAAGTATGCCATTTGGCTGAAGTGTTAGGCATGTCATTAGCTGACACTGCAATGTAGCATAAGTGTGTGGGGGGCTGCACTCCTGAGTGAGTTCTCCTTTAGATGAGTTGTTAAACTGAGACCCCATCTGCTGAGTTGGCAGTAGCTCAGGTGGATGTAAAAGATCCCATGGCACCTTTTGAAATGAGTAAGGGAAGTTCCCTGATGCCTTGGCCAAATTTCTCCTTATAGTATAAATACTGCCTCAGGTCTCTCCGAAAAGAGGCTACAAGTCTAGTGGGATTAACACAATCAACATAGGAAAAATAAAATATCTAAGATGAATGACTGTATTACAAAGGAGATACATTAGTAAAATGGAATAGGACAGGATGCTACAGACTTGGAGACTTGAGACTCTTTTTATCTTATGCTTTTATACTGTACGATCAGAAACGTATAAATTACTAACCCCTAGATATCCTCTAAAAAAAGTATTTCTGGTTTAAACATGCCTCTAATTATCAGATCCATCCATCCACAGCCCCTTTTTTCCCATTTTATACATGGAGTCAGTGTGTCACTTCAAGAGTGACAATCATCTAGAGTCAAGGTTCATACCACTGGGTGGCTAGCCCTGCCACCACAGTTCATCCACACTACACACTCACATCTATGTCCAGTTTGGAGTGTCCAATCCACCTACTGCATGTCTTTGTAATGTGGGAGGGAACTAGAGGAAACCCAGGCAAATGCAGAGAGGACATGAAGAGTCCACACAGAAGGCACCTAGATATAAGTAAATAAATGAAAACTTCGCAGCACAGTGTGGTAGTTATTTACAACTGCTTGCCTCTTTTTTAAGTATGCAACATTTTTTTTGCAGTCTGCCTGCAAGTAACAATTTAAATGTGTAACTTTTGTGTTTTTCTTGGTAAGAGACACCCCCCCCCCAAATATTTGCCTTGCGTACTGTCAAACAGTAGTAAACTGCAGAGATTAAAGGGGAACCAGCAGTCTTTATGCATTAACATAAAAGTCGTACATTACTAAATAGTATTTATGGAGTATACTTTGGAAAGAGGACATACAGTTGGAAATCACTACTTAGAATGCAGTTTCATACATTATCAATATATTGAGGAACTCCTTTAAAAAGACACTCTATAGGTTCATAGGTAGGTACAAGGCTATCGGCCCTGGGGCCTATACAAGCCCAGCCAAAAAGGTACCCTGGCTTTTGCCACCCAAGAAAATTATTTTCCTGTGCCACTGTCGAGCAGAGCCACAGAGGTGATCCCCGGGGTGAATTTCCTCTTTCCCATCCAATCATCAAGATTTTTCTTATCCTAACACTGACATATGAACCTATTAGTGCTACATAAAAAAATCCAAATATAGTGAAAGTAGAAACACTTGTAGAGTAATGGATTTTTCTCACACATTTATCTTTTGAAGACCGTCTTTACTAAACTCATCCAGACTGAAGACAAAACATAATTATGAATGTTCATAATGCCAGCAATGCTGTTTTTACATTTCTAAAATGATCAAAGTGCAAATACAGACATAATGATGAGGATATTTTACAATTGTTGGCTCTAGATCCAGTATAAATCATTTTTAACAATCACTTTTCCTGATAAGGCCATGTCAGGAAATGTATTATTTACCTTGCAGCCATTCTAATATTAAAGGATCACTATAGCTGGATTTTTTATGTAGCACTAATAGATTCATATGGCAGTGTTAGGATAATTGCTCTTCTGGGCCATTTTAAGTCTAGCCATGTTTCCATTTAAAGTTGAGATTCAAACCCTGTACCTTATGACTGAGAAGTAAAAAACCTTAACCATTATACCAACTCCACCCCCCCCCCTTTAAAAAAAAAAATATATATATATAGGTTCATAGGACAGCATGTAGCTTCTGCACTACTCAGAGTCACTAGTCTTATTTTATAAACTGCTCTGACCCAAAGTGGAATTATGGGAACTTGAATAATGACATAGTTTTGTTTCCCATCTGAGGGTTATGTCTTCATCATTGCACTGTTTATCCTAATGACCTTTTCCCCTTCCAATTGTATCAGATTGTCCTGTCCATCAATTTCAATTCAGAATCCTCTGAAATGAAATTTTATTTGAGTTTCAGCAGAGAATATTTAAAGACCTTTAATGTGACATAATTTATATTCCTGCCTTCTTCTAGCCTACCCTGCCTGTCTTCTTTGTTATAGTTGCAGACTGCTTAACAGGTACCTACTCTGTCCTTTACCTGTGACAAATGCCCATTCCTTTCCTGTCATATGGAATGGTATATCCTGCATGTACACTCAGAAGCTGTAATAAATAAATAACCCCCTCCCCCAGACTGTCATAATGACTAATATTTCCCCATTACAACATGAGAAACCTGAGATAACCTCCCCCCTTTTCTAAGAGGCAATGCTCTCTTTAATGGATTATCTCTTCCATTTCCCATAGTAACACACCCACCTTAAATAAATACTAATAAAAGTATAAGCATTTTCTGTAGAATTTCCTAACAGTCCTACAAAGAAACTTGTAGAAGCTGTCAGTTCAAACTCCAAACTGCACATTTATTTTTGTCTGGTAATCACATGTAAATATTGTAATCCGATCCATCTATACATGCATACGAGTTGCATCTGACTCCTGTACTGACTCTGTCAACAGCCATCTCCATCCAGAATTTACTAGATAAATAAGGAATGGAAGCAGATGACCAGGCCTTTTTTTCTATATCACAAATTACAAGTGCGCCTACTGACCAATTTAGACAGCCATATATATCAAGGTTGTATGTATGGGACCTTTTCTGTAACCGTATATGAATGTGTGTTGAATTTTATAATATCTATTTAGTATTATTTCTTTCAATGACTGCATAAATGCTATACCACTATTGGAGTTTTACTCTTGGTTTCTTAGTGAAAATAGGTTTTGCACAGTTGGATTTCCCATTCAGCAAATATTATAAATACATTTAAAAAAATGTAAAAATGTTTCTGACTAATGGTATCACCTTGTATGTGGCCCTTTCCTAGATCAAACAAAATCTTTAATGTAACAAACAAAATATAAGAGCAAGTGAAACCCCAAAGTGTAAAAGATTTAAGTAAACCCAACATAATCTAAATGGAGAAAGGTGAACAACATGAAAATGTCACACGCATTTCACACTGAGCTGATCAAAGGAAAGACACTGAGGAAACTCGGAGCTGTAATATATAACATTAAGTATCCTGTTTTTTTGTTTATTTTGTTCTTTATTTCTTTGTTATTTATAGCACTTTGTGTACTGTGTATTTTTCTAGCTAGTTTCACTGTGTGTGAGGTATTTAACTGGAAATTGTCCACTTGTATTAAGCATCTGCTGGGTTGTTTGTTTCTGGTAACTTGTTGCAGTTAAACTCTTTTTTCTAGAGGCTCCTTTAGCTGTTTAAAACTGTTTTAAAGCTGTTTAAAACTTTCATTTAAAGGCTCACTGCTGCTTTTCAGCTGTGAGAAACATTTCTGCAGTTTGTTCTAAGTAGTGGGATATTTGTAGCATTTCCATATTCAGGCTTGTATTTGGGCCTAGTGTTTGTGGAGGCTGTGTGTCTGAGCACATATTCAGGGACATCTTGGTTTAGCCAAAGCCATCAGGCATTTCACTGAGAGAGAATTGTTTGAGGTCATTGGCTGACTGAGGTCACCTGGACTACAGCTTAGACTAAGCACCTCATTGGTTCTTTTGAGATTTCTTTCTTAAAAGCTGTCTCAGGTTTCAACTTTCTGTTACCTAAGAATTTCAGTTCTGAGTGTTCTGCCATTTCACACTGAGCTGATCAAAGGAAAGACACTGAGGAAACTCGGAGCTATAACATATAACATTAAATATCCTGTTTTTTGTTTATTTTGTTCTTTATTTCTTTGTTATTTATAGCACTTGGTGAACTATGTATTTTTCTAGCTAGTTTCACTGTGTGTGAGGTATTTAACTGGAAATTGTCCACTTTTATTAAGCATCTGTTGGGTTGTTTGTTTCTGGTAACTTGTTGCAGTTAAACAATTTTTTCTAGAGGCTCCTTTAGCTGTTTAAAACTGTTTAAAAGCTGTTTAAAACTTTCATTTAAAGGCTCACTGCTACTTTTCAGCTGTGAGAAACATTTCTGCAGTTTGTTTCCCACCCTCCTTCCCTGTTGGTATAGCGTTTTTTATAGTTGGTGGCTTTGCAGTTGCCCGCCCCTAGTGTAAATTTGATCTGGGACCCTCTTCCCAGTCTAGTGTCATTACCTCATTCTACCCAGTACAGGGAGAACATTTGAGAAGGCCAATCAGCTTAGTTTCTGCTACTCCTTTCTCTCTTTCCACTTAAATTTTTTTCTTTTTTTTTTTATCTGCTTTCACTGTATTTGTGTTTCTTCCTACTTTATTTTGCTTTTGCGTCATCTTAAAAGTACTCAATTGTATTTATTACTGCTTGGTGTAACTCATTCTAAGCCTTTTAGTTTAAGCACTTGGGCTTCAGACCAGTTGTTTTACATTAGGAAGGTTTGTGGAAGTTGGGAACTGCTGATTGAGGGCTCACCTGGGCTTCAGACCAGTTGTTTTACATTAGGAAGGTTTGTGGCCTGCACTGTGGTGGCAGGACAGGTAGCTTACATCCTTCTAAGTTGGGAACTGCTGATTGAGGGCTCAGTGTCTGTTATTCTAAAAGTGTATTAGTTCTGGTTTAAGCACTTGGGCTTCAGGCCAGTTATTTTACATTAAGAGGGTTCGTGGTCTGCACTCTTGTGGGAGGAGAGGCTGGACTCTGTCCTTCTGAGCTGGGAATTTCTGGCTATAGGGCTTATAGTGCCTGCATATTTGAACTGCTTCTTACTGAAATTGAAGGAAAATATATACTTAAGGGGTGAAGTGCCTCCAAAATAATTTGCTGGACTCTTACTGAAATTGGTACACTTTGTTTACTGTAGCATAGACTAGATCCAGGCCTGCTTAATCTAGCTTTGTTTGTATGCTTGTTCTTTGTTTGCTTGTTATCTCCCTGAAACGCTAATTCCACCTAAAACGCGGCTTTTCAGCACTTTTGTGGATCCCTAGTGATCATTGCTTACTGTACTTATTTCTATGTTCCACTTGAAAGAAAGTTACTGTTTGTCATTTTTGCATTTAAGTTACCTGTAACGCATTGCATTTAAGTTACCTGGCATTTGCTCACTAAGTCAGCACTAAAAAATTAAAAGCACTACAGCCTCACAAACTCCCATTGAGTATCTTGTTACCCATTGGCCCTTTTTTTCAATTATAAAGCAATTCCCAATACTATTCTAGCATGTCCAAAGGACAGTTGTCAATCTCCTCTCCGGTCCAGCTGGTGAATCTGGGAATCTTGAGGCAATGTTACAACTGCCTCATGTACACAGACAACCCTCTCCTCCTCCAAACAAATTCCAACACATGTGAGAGATGCAACCATATAGCCAAACTGGAGGCTAAGCTCTCTCAACTCAGTACTGGCATAACCAGTCAGGAGGAGAAGGAAACCACACTCACTACAATTCCAGTCTCACATAGACCTACCACGACAGCAAACCAAACACATAAACACACAAAAACATACTTGGAGGCTCTAAATAACAATCTGCCTAAGCAGCAGAGACCTCCAAAGCAGACACCCAAGCAACCGCTACCCCAAAACAAAACACGTGCAACACATAGCTCACAAAGCCAACAGTCACAGCCCTTAAGGCTAAACAACACACCTGATACACTTGTAATAGGTGACTCTATCATCAGGCACACTGACATCCCACTCACCAGGCTGAACAAGGAGAAGGTCACGGTGAGCTGCCTGTCGGGCGCTAGGATCCACCACATAACACAAGCACTCAGGTCACTCCAAGGCAAGTACAAATATGACTCAGTCATTGTCCATGCTGGTGTGAATGACCTGAGACGTACCTCCCTGGACTACATGAAAAGAGACATAGAGGAGCTCTCTGAGCATGTAGCCCAGGCCGGTATGACCCTGACCTTGAGTAGCATCTTACCCTCACCAAGAATGATGCCACAATATGAAGACAAGATGATCAATTTCAACAATTGGCTTAAGTATTGGTGTCATTCAAAGGGGATCCAATGCCTGTCAGCCTGGGATGACATGCTCAACAAGCCACGATGCTTCGCTAGGGATGGCTTGCACCTCTCAACCCTGGACTTTCATATATTGGCAAAGGCTCTTGCTACCCGCATAGTGCCTTTTTTAGGCAAAGCTCAAAAGACAAACCCACCTCCATAGGTATCACAAGGGATAAGAAACTAAAAGTAATGCTACTCAACGCCAGAAGTCTAAACCTCAAGATGAACGCACTCGAAACTCTCCTTAGCATGGAGAACATTGATATATGTGCAGTAACAGAAACCTGGCTCAAGGCTCCCGAGAGCACCCCAGCACTACCAGGTTATACCTCATACCATGCTTTTTGGCTGCAAAACTTGGACCGAACCACAAAAGGAGGGGGAGTATCAATATTCGTCAAAGATACCCACAATCCAAGTTGGTGACGCAGCACGAAGCATCAGAGACTATCCATGTGCAACTAACAGTGGATAAAACTGCCTTCCTGTTTATAGCCTGCTACAGACCACCCTCCCAAACCCAGGAACCCCACTCGGCCTTCCTGAGAACACTGGAAAATATGAAGATCTCCCCAAACACCATTATATTGGGTGACTTCAACTACCCAAACATAGACTGGGAGCATTACTCTAGCTCCAACACCATAGTCCAAAGGTTCCTAGAATTTATAAACTCAAATGCTATGGAACAACTTGTTACCACTCCCACAAGAAGGGAAAACATACTGGACCTGATCATCACCAACATGGGGACTTTATGCTTCAGACCAGAAGTGTATCCCTCACTGGTAAGATCAGACCATAAACTAATCTCACTGGATATTCACATCCGACCCCACCCCCTGCCCAGAAAACCACAGTGAAAAACTTCTCTAAAGCAAATTTTACACTCCTCAAAACCAAGGTAGAATCCTTCAAAGCCCCCGGGCCTGTGGAAAATACGGCCCAGACCACAGAATCCTTTATAAACACATTCTATGAACACCTTCAGGAATGCATGGATCTGATCAGTATTAGCAAAAAACTACAGGCACTCATAAAATCGTCTAAGGCCAGCTTCGAGAGAAAAATTGCACAGGACACTAAGGATAATCACAAGGCTTTCTTTAGTTATGTTAGGAACCTGGGTGGGAATTCCCAGATATGTTCAGAATTAGTCCAGTATGACAAAAAATACACCGAACCCACAGACATTGCCAACATCCTAGCTGACAGGTTCAGCGCAAACATCTCCCCCCTCCCCACCAAAAGGGCAAATATCTTTCCCAGCAGAGTGCTGCCCCCCTGACATCTCAGATGCTCAGGTAAGAGCCGCCCTAGCATCAATGGGACCAGACGGTGTCCCAGGCTGCGTCCTTCATGAACTCCAAGAAGAGCTAAACCCAAACATAAAACTACTGTTCAATCTCAGCCTTACTACAGGATATGTACCCAAAGAGTGGCGTACAGCAACAGTGGTCCCTCTCCACAAAGGTGGTGCCTCAATGAATCCTGGAAACTATCGCCCCATAAGCCTGACTAGCTTGGTCTGCAAAGCTATGGAAAGGATCATCATGGACCTCATAAATAAAGATATTGGGGACCTACAGACACTGGATCCTACCCAGTTCAGCTTTGTTAAGGGCAGATCCTGCCTCTTAAACCTGGTCGATTTCTTTGAAACAGTCAACAAGGCCATTGACGAGGGGAAGGTGGTCCACACAGCCTACCTGGACCTCGCAAAAGCCTTCGATACAATACCCCACTCGGGCATTATAGATAATCTCACCAGCTTAAATATAAACCCCTATGTCACTAGATGGGTTGCAAACTGGCTCAAGGACAGAACACACATGGTTAGAATTGCTGGAGTCATGTCAGACTCCAAACCAGTTACAAGTGGTGTCCCACAAGGCTCATTCCTGGGACCTCTCTTGTTTGGTATATATTTCTTGGAGGTACAAGCCAACACGGAAGGACTGTGGCTGACCAAGTTCGCAGATGACTGCAAACTGGGCACCATAATCAACTATCCAGCCAATACAAGCATCCTCCAAAAGGGCCTCATAGAAACAGACAACTGGTGCCAGAGCCATGGCCTCAAGCTAAATGCCAAAAGTGTATAGTCATCCCTTTGGCAAAACAAAGTGCCCACAAATTACCACATAGGTGGTAATCCATTAAGTACAGAAAAAGTAATTAGGGACCTGGGGACCCAAGTTGATAGCAATCTCTCATTTGACAACCACGTGGCCAAAGTGGTTAGAAAAACATTTTATATAGCCCACCTAATCATGAAGGGATTCACATCTAGATCAGGGGAGGTCATTGTGCCTCTTTACTCATCCCTCATCAGACCCATAATTGAGTACAATGCCCCTTTTGGGATGTACCTTACCAGACACCTGCAGCAACTGGAAAGACCCCAAAAGTACCTCACCAAGAGGATCAAAGGGTTCAAACAGATGCCATATGCTGCCCGGTTAAAGAAACTCCAGCTCCACTCAGTGGCATACCGCCTGCTCAGAGGCGATCTGTGCCTGATGTATAAAGCCATGTCCATCCCGGAATTAATGGACATGCTGCACCTCAGAAAATCCAAATCCCATCGAGCTACGCTCTCGAGAGACTTGAACCTCAGCACTGAAATAAATAGGACATGCTGGAGGGACAGATTCATAACCCAGAGGCTCCCTTCACTCTGGAATAAAATCCCAGTCCAGGTTAGGCAGAGTCCCTCATTGACTCTCTTCAAGAAGAATCTTGATGAGTGGATGGGAGATCGTAGGTTTACCCCGGGTATCACTTCTGTGTCACTGTTAGAAAGAGGCACAGTATACTAACCTCGAAAAAGGGCATAGCAAAATTAATTTAAAATGGGTGGCGAAAGCCAAACACATTCTGGCTAGGCTTATAAATGCCCTAGGGCAGATAGCCTAGTATGAACCTATGAACCTGGTAAAAACAATTAAGTCATGCTTTAATTAAATGGAGCAGTTTGGGGATCATTTGTAAAGTGGAAATATACTCTCTGGAGACTAAATGTTTTTTTTTTTTTTTTCACAATATTTCTGTCCTTCTTTAGGCAAAGTGGGCTGTGTGAGCCAATCATCCTCATTATAATACTGATCACGTCTAAGAAAGGATGGCTAAATAGCCATATATTGCATATTTACATTTCAGACAGTTTATTATGGCTTTTATAGCAGTGAGATTGTTTGCATTGCAATAACAAGTATTTCCCTGTGCTGCTCTCTAGAATCAGTTCAGACTTAATTCTCTCATCTCAGGACGTCTTTTGTATGACGTCCCCTTAATCTCCTTCACTGACAAGTATTGTCCAATTAAAACATAATAATTGTCTGTACATAAGCTGTCATTAAAAGTTGGCATGTACTGTTATTTATAATCCTCTTCCCATCATGAAGCATGGCTTATTAGCATATTTTGCCTATTTTCTTTTAATCACACTCCATCAAAGGCATCCAGTCATCATTGCTAGTATTACAGAATGATTTCCGCTTTGTAGGGGGGGGCTGCCTCTTTCCTAACCCCCTCATATAAAAATATAAAGCATCCCACTCCATATTATGAGTTCAGAGTAAGTCCAAGTACATTACAGAGCAAGCAGATCATTTAAAATAAATGAGCTCATGTCTATTTATACAAATAGTTACAACATTTAAACAACAAAACGTTCACAAATACAGGTCTGTTTTTATTTACTCGGTAACACAAAATACCATTTCTTGCAAAGTATATGTTCCGCCTGCAAATACAGCCCTGTCTTCCTTCACATACACATGCCTTTTGGGCTTGCCCTAAGAGACTTAAAGAAAATGCCATAACATTAACAGCGCAATCTCATTTGCCAGTGATCAAAAATATATAATTCTGTGAAATTCAATACATGTTCCTGTCAGTTATTTTTGTGAATGTGAGCACAGGACTTGAGAAAACATTTATTTACTATGAAACTTTAGGCATTAAGAGTAAAGCAGCTGTTGCCTGGCACGATAACTGATTTAAAACTACAAAAACACGACATAAACTTTAGAGAAGGCAAAGCAAGCCGAGAGGAAAAATGAAAAGAAACGAAACAATAACTCTGGCTAAAAGAATATTAATCCTCCACCATAGCACATACCAACTGGAAACCCACAGGTTTCACTTCATGTCTGACCAGAAAAGCTGAGAAAACACTTACGTTATTATGGTTGAGGATGGATGGATGGATACTTTCTTAAGGTATCTATCAATAAAGTGGTAAAATAGTTGTGCATGTTATTCAAGAGCCAGACTTCCAAACTACTGCGCTTTCCACAATTACGAACCAGCTTTCCAAGAACTGTTTACAATGATAGCAAAGATAATCAACTTGTGTAGTGCAATGAACGCCCAAAGTGCAAGAGATAAATGTATTAAATGTTACAAAGTAACATGACAGATTTACTAAATGTTACAAAGTTACAAGGCAGATTTACTAAACGTTGCAAAGTTGTTTCCTGACCTTCTCTGAGCTGTATTTTTTTCTTTTCTTCAGTTTACTCTTAGCCTCACTGGCTTAGAACAACTTGTAAAACGTTTGCTTCATGCTCCTTTTTTAATCATAGGAAAAAGTATGCGAAGAGCCAGAAATAATAAAAAAAAAACAGACAGAACCAGGGACAGTCCAACGGACGCAGTTTTCAGAAGCAAATACCTGATCGGGATTGATACTGAATAATTCCTAAAGAGAGCATTCAAGAATAGTCTGACTTACTTCGAACTTGCCGTGCAAAACCACATCCTTCAGCAGATCCTTTTCCAGAGGTGCGTGATCACCAGTATTTCCCAAGCGTTCGTCTCCTGTAGTTGCCATTATCCCATTTCTCTGGAGTTGGTGCTGTGGTAGGAAGTGAAAAGGTAGAGCTGGTGCAGGTTGCTGTTTGTGCACAGCTTGCTAGATTCAGCTGTTAGTGCTAAGCCTATTGCACGCACTTGTGCTGCTGCTAGAAGCGCGCTCAGCAAATCCCTGTTCCCAGTGAAATCCTTCCACAACACTTGATACGTTGAAGGGAAGCGTCCATGGCTGAGCTAATATTAGACAAAAGCATGGGGCTAAGCATCATTGGCATGTATACCAACCAAGCAAACCCTGCATGCACTTTCTCATGTTCTTCCTACCTCTCCCTGTCTTCCCACGTATCAGAAAAGAAGTGGAGGCAAGCAAATCCCAGTCCTGAAGTTTTCACCCTGAGCAGGCGGTACACAGCAATCCCCCTGTGGATGAAGTGCTTACTCACAGGACTTACTATTGCATCAGAGAAGCAAATTAGTTTCACATTGGCTTTTGCATTTGCTGCCGCCAGCCGCTGACCCTGTTAATTGTGGTTAAGAGAGTCGCCCAAAGGAGTGCAGGTGATCGGTGAGTCTGAACTCAAAACACAAGTGCAAAATGCTAATAGCATACCGGTAAGGAGGATGGGGTAACATAAGTGAAGGCTGACCACCAGCTCAAGGTAAATCTAGGAAGTGTTCAAATCAGCAACAAGAGATACACGTTAAAAAAAATCAAGGCATCGATGGTTGCTGTGTCCTTAACAAGTGGCATATAGAACTTGCTTTAGCAAATGTTATAGAAAAATGCAAGAATAATAAGGGCATTGTAATGCTACTATGCCAAAAAGCCCCTTTCTCCGACTCCCCCCCCCCCCCCAAAAGAAAATCTGGATAGGTTTTAAAAGTAAAATCTAAATAGCTGATACCTGCTCAAGTCAAAACTTCTAAAATCACAGTGAAATAATCCAGAAACATGGTCCATTTTTTATTTATTATTGGGAGGATGACTTGATCATAGGTTGTTCTTATTAAATCTCTGCTCTGTTATCAAGTCCATTTTCTGCCAGTTCCCTTCAATGAAGACAATACCGTAACATTGAGCCTGACATCTAAATTCTTGGCTTCCACCGAGTCCGATTTTCTTCTCCAGAAATTTGGGAGGTGGGGTAATCTTCTGACGTGGGAAGCTGTCTTTTCTCTCGTTTCACAATGATATTGCATTGCCACTGTTTTGATCTAGTTGAGGATGACATGGTAAGGAACCGCAGTGGTCACCACTTACTGATTTTCTTGGGAGGGTTGCCCGTCTGAGGCAAGTAGGGGCCAATTTCAAGGGGGCTATAACGTCTATTCGCTTTATTATGGGAATTCAGATTATATTTTGGAGCTGCTCGTGACAGTTGCATAAAGATATTTGTTAAAACGCCGCGTGAGTGTGTGTGCGTGCGTGCGAAAAGAGAAATGAACAAAAGTTGGAAACTCGTCCTCATGCATATATAAATGTAAACAATAATTTATATCCACAAAAGGAGACTTAGTAGGTCCCCTTTGAAATGAATTCAAAACAAAGTTCAATGACCTGGTAGCCTTTGTTATAAATGTCTGCAGTTTTGAAATAGATACTTACAGTAGAGCCAGCCTGGAGATATCCGAGCTCGTCAATAGCTTTAATGTTGATAATACTTACACCCTTCTCTTCTGAAGGGAGGTGGCGTTGCAAGTCGTTACGTTTCATCGTGTTCTCCTCATCCACTGCCCCAGCAATCCGCCCCACGTAAACTTCTCCCCAAGAATCTGAAAAATAAAACCCCAAATTAGCGGAGCAAATAAGGAGGGGTCCTTTACAATCAGTTCATTGTATACAGAGTGGCTGAAACCAAATGCCTTTTCGTACAAAGACAAGAGTACATTTGTTTATTTTATTATTATTTCTTTATTTCCAATGCCTCACTTATGAGTGTATGTGTTTGTTCCTAGTATTGTGTGAAGTTGGAACACCTGAGGGCTTGTTTACTGTTGTTAAAACCTCCAGAGGATTTACAGTTCATTTCTAACAGAAAAACACTGCAGCACTTTTGTATGTGTGCTGAATGTTTTCTACTACTTGGGTAGGAATCCGAAAGGGGTTCCTTTCTCTCCTGACACAAAGTAATACAACTTCAGGATACCTATCAGTGGAACAGTGGGAGTTTAAATACACTTTAAAGCGCAGGTTGTATTCTATTAATGCAAGGGTGTTGTAAAGTTATAATGTTTCGATCGCCCCCGTTATGCACTGTACACACTATATCCAGCTGCTTATTTCAAGCTACTAGACGCCCCCTCCCAAATCATGCCGTTTACCAAATGGGAAATGCATTATATGGGGGGGGGGGGGTAATCAATACCTGTATTTATTATAAAAAAAGGTTCAAAGCAGCAAAATACTGTACTTGCTTAAGAATGCTTGGTCATGTATGACTTGGTGGTTTGAAAATAGTTATGCTTAGTTCACATCCTGCAAAGCTGCCCCAGAGAACTCCTTTTCTCTGCCCACCTCCGTTTTGCTACAACCATGTTTGCCCCCAATATGTACGTTTCAGTTGTCCTTTCCATTTTAGAGTTACAGATTGTCTGTGATATCCACTAAAGGGAAGATGATACTTTTGTATGTTTTTGTGAAACGTGCCTTAGGATGATAATATTGTAGATATGCTTTTTATTAACAAACATAGACACTCACACAACTGGTTATATTTGGAGAGAAATGGCCATAGATAGGCACTCATTTACTTGAAGCCAGTGAATCGGTTAACTAGCTGTTCCCATATGTGTGTAGAAGACAGTGCAAGGAAGGAATGTTGATCTTCAGCATGAAATCACCTCTGTTACACTAAAATAACCACAGAAATATGAACTCCATTCAAATAAACTGTCATGGTTTACAGGCTATTTTATGTAGAGCAGATCCCTTAGTGTTCTGGTCTAAAATACTATATCAAAACCATACCAAATGGCTTCTTGAGGTCTGCAGACAACCAATTACAGGATCATTTATTTTCCTATGTTTCCCATGTAAGTAAAATGTCTTATAGTAGACCATTGAGAACCATAGGGGGCATTATATACTGATTACCTTGCCATCTTTATCTCTCACCACTTGTCTGACACCCTCAGCACAACGTTAAGTCTGGTTCTAAAGAAAATCAGCAGGTGGTTCCAGCAAAAGCAGCTGCAGACAGAACTATGGACAAGCAAAAGTTTTGTTTTTTCGTGTCACGGTCCATTCCAGTTCTTGCATACCTAAGTTATTTTGTCAAAGCTATGGATACAACCAGTAAGTTTTAGCTTACTGCAGAAAAATAGTAGTAGCAAGAGAGAATCTATCCTGTCCCTTACCTCCTTAATACACAGGCCATAGCCACAACTAGTCAAAATATTTTTAATCTCTCACTTGTATTCTGTCCCAATAATATTGTGTGCTTTTTTGCACCATATGATTCTATTTGTAGAGACTCATAAATAGAATAAACCAATTCACCTTCTCCATGACCCCCCATAACCTAGCTGAAGAGACTCATAAATAGAATAAAACAATTCACTTTCTCCATGACCCCCCCCCCCCCAATAACAGGGCACTATTATACCACACTAGTGAGGTTGAAATGCCTCCCAGCAGTTAGAATCCAAACATCTTTTTTGCATTTTCATCAATAAGTTTTTGAATCACACACACGACCCTCCCAAAACCAGTGCCTCTTCGATCAGTACCCAGTCAGTTCATTCTTTCCTCTTATGAGGGTAAGAGTCAGAATCATTCACTGACTGGATGAAAGCCCTAAGGCACATTTGGTCCCAGACTTGGATAGAGCCTGTTTGATCCATTCATTCTCTCTGAGGTTAGAGTTAGGTATTAGGGAATGACCTGTATGATGTAATTGTTGTTCACCCCAAACCCCTTTCGTATATAGTTGGAATATTGTTGAATGCTGCTGCCGGGAGGGCCTTCTGCATGATCTCATACAAAAGCAGATATCCTAGCTTCTCTGCGAAACTGCTTCTCTGATTGTTCTTCTGACCTAAAACTGCTACCTGCAATTCTTCAACACTCCTGCAGAGGTCAGTGGTGTAGCATCTACATCATCTCCTACTCCTGCATGACTGACAATCTGACAACAGCCCATCACTCCCACCTTTCCTGATATTGTCCTTCCAGCAACTCACCCACCCCACTAATCAAAGCCAGATCATCTGGATCATAGTCATGGCTGTATCTCTCTGTGTTGCATGGGTGTAGGATAACTCATTCTTAGTATGAACTGCACTATGAATTCCCACTTCCTAATCATACTAGAACATTCCACTCTTAACTTCTCTCACCTGTTCACTTCATACTAAAACAGAAAATATATTTTAATGACACACTTAGAAATGTTATTTGCTAATAAACAAATGATCTATTTGCAGCTGACTGAGATGGACAATATCTGAGAAAACTACTCCCTAATGGTTGTTATGCTTGTCTTTTTGACAATGTCTGCTGAATCTACCATACACTGATGATCATGTGTACTTCACCCATACTTGTCTGTATCTTTTGAATTAAACAATGCATTTCAATAGTTTGCATTGTCCTCTGAACTGTACTTACAAGCTGTTGTACTTCCTTAGTCATAGCTTGACAATTCATATTCTCATTTTTTCTAGATTCTTTTAACCGAGTACCTGCCTGCCATGAAGCGTATGACTACTAGACAGTCCCACAAATTTTCTTGGGGGGTCTTCAGAACCATGGGAAAGAGCTGTCCATAGGGGATTGTCATTTAAGTAGCCATGAGATTTGCTTGTGCTCTTTCCAGTGTCTTGGCTACAAGAGCATTTAGGATGGCAGTAACTCTACTCCAGAGTAATGGTCTGAGCATGAGGGCTGCCATCTAATGGTGTCTTTGTCAGCTGAATGTCCCACAAACTGTACATTTGCATTAACACTCAATGTCTATGTGTATGTGACAGCATTTGGCCAGCTCTGACTTATCCACCTCCACAGGATGTGCACACCCATCCCCCCTGCTCACAACATCGCGCTCCTATATCACTAATCAACACTCGGGTCACCTGGGCTATAGTCGTTGGCTCAGATGCATGAATTAACTTCCCCAAGTACAGTATCATCATCATCTTCTTTCAGCTGTTCCCATTTGGGGTTGCCACAGCGGATCATCTGTTTCCATTTCTTCCTGTCCTCTGCATCATGCTCTTTCACACCAACTGCCTGCATGTCCTCTCTCACCACATCCATAAACCTCATCTTAGGCCTTCCTCTTTTCCTCTTACCTGGCAGCTCCATCCTTTGCATCCTTTTCCCTATATACCCAGCATCCATCCTCAGCACATGTCCAAACCAATCTCACCTCTCTTGCTTTGTCTCCAAACTGTCCAACCTGAGCTGACCCTGTAATATACCGATTCCTAATCCTGTCCATCTGAGTCACACCCAGTGCAAATCTTAACATCTTTAACTCTGCCACATCCAGCTCTGACTCCTGCCTTTTCGACAATGCTAATATCTCCAACCCATATAACATAGCTGATCTCACTACCCTCTTGTAGACCTTCCCTTTCACTCGTATTGGTACCGGTCTGTCATAAATCACTCCTGACACTCTTCTCCACCCATTCCGCCCTGCCTGTACTCTCTTCTTCACCTCTCTTCCACACTCACCATTACTCTGAACTGTTGATCCCAAGTACTTGAACTCATCCACCTTTACCAACTCTACTCCCTGCATCCTCACCATTCCTCTACCCTCCCTCTCATTTACACACATATATTCTGTTTTAGCCCTGCTGACCTTCATTTCTCTCCTCTCTAAAGCATATCTCCACCTCTCCAGGGTCTCCTCAACCTGGTCCCTACTCTCACTACATATCACAATGTCATCTGCAAACATCATAGTCCACGGGCCTCCTGTCTAATCTCATCTGTCAACCTGTCCATCACTACTGCAAATAAGAAAGGGCTTAGAGCTGATCCTTGATGTAATCCCACCTCCACCTTAAACATATCTGTCACTCCCACTGCAGTCCTCACCAATGTCACACTACCCTTGTACATATCCTGTACCACTCTTACATACTTCTCTGCCACTCCCGACTTTCTCATACAGTAGCACAACTCCTCTCTAGGCACCCTGTCATATGCTTTCTCTAAGTCCACAAAGATACAGTGCAACTCCTTCTGACCTTCTCTGCATTTCTCCAACAACACTCTCAGAGCAAGTATTGCATCTGTAGTGTTCTTTCCTGGCATGAAACCATACTGCTGATCGGTAATCATCACGTCCCTTCTTAACCTAGCTTCCACTACTCTTTCCCATAACTTCATGCTGTGACTGATCAATTTTATCCCTCTGTAGTTACTGCAGCTCTGCACATCACCCTTATTCTTAAAGATATGTACCAAAACACTTTTTCTCCACTCCTCAGGCATCCTCTGACTTTCCAAAATTTCATTAAACAATCTGGTTAAAAATTCCACTGCCATTTCTCCTAAGCACCTCCATGCTTCCACTGGTATGTCATCTGGGCCAACAGCCTTTCCATTCTTCATCCTCTTCATAGCTGTCCTTACTTCCTCCTTGCTAATCTGTTTCACTTCCTGATTCACTATCCCCACATCATCCAACCTTCTCTCTCTCTCATTCTCTTCATTCATCAGCCATTCAAAGTACTCTTTCCATCTACTCAACACACTCTCCTCACTTGTGAGTACGTTTCCCTCACTATCCTTAATCACCCTTACCTGCTGCACATCTTTCCCAGCTCTGTCCCGCTGTCTAGCCAATCGGTACAGGTCCTTTTCTCCCTCTTTAGTGTCCAATCTCTCATACATCTCTCTATATGCCTTATCCTTAGCCTTCGCCACCTCTCTCTTTGCCATGCACCTCATCTCCTTATACTCATGTCTACTTTCTTCATCTCTTTGACAATCCCAATTCTTCTTCACCAGCCTCTTCCTCTGCATACTTTCCTGTACTTCCTCATGCCACCACCATGTCTCCTTGTCCTCCTTCCTCTGTCCAGATAGCACACCAAGCACATTCCTAGCAGTCTCCCTTACTAGCTCTGCTGTAGTTACCCAGCTATTCGGTAACTCTTCATTGCCTACCAGTGCCTGTCTTAACTCTTCCCTGAACTCCACCTCACAATCACCCTTTTTTAACTTCCACCATTTAATCCTTGGCACTGCTTTCACACTCCTCCTCTGCTTCTTGATCACCAACATCATCCGGCAGACCACCATTCTATGCTTATTAACTACACTTTCCCCAGTCACCACTTTACAGTCTCCAATCTCCTTCAGACTGGTCCTCCTACATAGGATATAATCCACCTGTGTGCATCTTCCTCCACTCTTGTACGTCACCCTATGCTCCTCCTCTTCTTAAAATATGTATTCACCACAGCCATGTCCATCCTTTTCGCAAAATCCACAATCATCTGACCTTCTGCATTCCTCTCCTTAACACCATACCTACCATCACTTCCTCATCCCCTCTGTTCACTTCACCAACATGCCCATTGAAGTCCGCTCCAATCACTAGTCTCTCACCCTTGGGTATACTCACCACCACTTCATCTAACTCACTCCAAAATTTTTTTCTCATCCATCGCACACCCATCTTGTGGAGCATATGCACTAACAACATTCATCATTACACCATCAATTTCAAGCTTCATAAACATCACTCTATCAGACACTCTTTTCACCTCCAAAACACTCTTGGCATACTGTTCCGTTAGGATAACCCCTACCCCATTTCTTCTGCCATCCACACCATGATAGAACAATTTGAACCCGCTTCCTATACACTTGGCCTTACTTCCCTTCCATCTGGTCTCTTGCACGCACAATACATCATCCTTCCTTCTCTCCATCATATCAGCTAGCTCTCTCCCTATACCAGTCATACTGCCAACATTCAAAGTTCCTACTCTCAGTACTACACTCCTAACCTTCCTCCTCTCTTCCTGCCTTTGGGCATGCCTTCCCCCTCCTCTTCTTCTTCGGCCAACAGTAGCCCAATTTCCACCAGCACCCTGTTGGCTAACAGTACTGGTGGTGGTCGTTGTTAACCCGGGCCTCGACCGATCCAGTAAGTACAGTATATATAATCAAATAAATAGAGTTGCAAAAGGAGGCTTGCCACTGTATACATACTGTGACATAATGTAGTTTTTAAAAATGCTAATCGTTTTGGTCTGCATTTCTCAAGACAGCCTGAAGCTGAATATACTCACATTACTATGCTTTATTTTCACCGCTGTAATTTTTTTCCAGAGCTTAGCTGGTTCAGTGTGCTAACTGCAAAAATAAAAGTACCAATTCACAAATCTCTCAGTTACAGGATGTGCTTGGTATGATTGTATTGTTTAAAGTCCTGCAGTGATTGTGATATTACTCTGAAATGTTCAATTGTAGCACTTTTCAGTTTAAAAAAAATAATATGTTGCATTGTAGGAATAAACAGGTCAGAATTATTTTAGGAGTGTTTCAGAAATTGAATGGAGAAGGATTATAGTCGTGGGAAATGACATGCTTTCAAAAACTAAAAAAAGCTAGTCTGATGACAACATACTCATGAATTACTGGCTTGCAGTATAGTCTTAAACAAGGTGATACTGCATTGCAATAGTTTAACAAGGAAATGTAATTTAAATGCTGAACAAGACATAGTAACTGTGGCAATAAAGACAACACTGGAACATATAACAACTGTTGGAGTGTATAGACCACCAAAGTCAAGTGCAGATGACCTAGAGGAATTCATACATTTCTTGCATGAAACACAGGCAGGAAGAATAATATAGGCTGGGTATTTAAATTTACCTGAAACGGACTGGATTAATATTGATTCAACAACATCAGTAAGGAAATTATTCACATCTATTCAAGAACAGCAATTGCTTCAGATTGTAAAAAAAAAAAGAAAAAACTTTCAGGGGATGGAACATACTAGAAATTGTTTGTGTTCCTTAAATTACTGTTGCTTCAAGTCAAGTTTTACCACTGTTGATGTGCTGAGATCATGGGGTTATAAAAGGTTAATTCATTGGTAGATAACTCTGCTAAACTGAAATCTAAGCCAATGCACAGAAGGTTAATTACATATTATATGGAAGCAAAACAGCCACTATGTAAAACTAACTGGATTGAGGCATTCAGTGAAAACTACAGATGGAATATGGAAAGTTTTGAGAGCAAAATTGTGCAGAAAAATCAAAAAATGTTTAACATTAGGAGCTAGGCATGCAACATCAGGGGAATATATTACCATAGAACAAGATATCTGATTAAGGTGAGAAGCAAAAAATATAAGAAATAGAAGACCGGTTGAACTACAACTTTGAAAACTAAAATAAACAAGCTAGACAAACAGATTAAGCATAGTGAGAGACAAGATCAAGAAAAATTTGAAGAAAATTTATATAAAGATATTGAACATAATAGGAAACCTTTTTATAGATACATAAGATGTGGAAGGAGTAAAGACATACAAATTGATAAACTGTATGCAGATTCTAAAATTTATTCTGAGACATAACAGATTATAGATATATTTACAAAATCTTATGCAAAAAAGTTTGGCTCCACAAAAGGCATGATAAGTTGTCCTAGTGACATCCAGGTAACCCCAGATACTGGAATCAAATTAGATTATATTGAAAAAGAACTGTGCAAACTGGATCCAACCAAAGCACAGGAAGGAGATGGAATTAGTAGCAATGACCTGAGAACTCTTCGGCAACAACTTACGGTACCATTATATCTATTAATCACTAGGTCCTATAAATATGGGGAGATTCCTCAAGATTGGAGACAAGCACTTATTAAACCTGTCTTTAAGGGAAAGGGGTATAGGACAAACCCAGAGTAATATAGACCTTTAAGTATACTTTAATGTTGCAGAAAAACTAATGGAGAAGGTGATATTGGATAAGTTATTATCAGAATTGGATAGGTTAGGACTTGAAACTGTATATCAGCATGCATATGTTGAAAATAAGTCTATTATCACCTGTAATATGATGTTCTATGACAATATAATATCTATGAATGAAAAATTGTGATGTGATGTAATTTATATAGATTTAACTTCAGCATTTGACAGGGTCATACACAAAATACTGATCAGTAAATTAGAACTACTAGGTATTGATATACTCTTGATAAGATGAATAGCTGCATGGCTTACAAATAGGGCATAGCAAGTATCATACAGCAACTGGACAGGTGAAATTCGTGGTTACAGTCAGGGTGTCCCACAGGGCTCTGTCCTAGGACTTTACTTGTTTAGATTGTATCTTTCAGACCGAATACTTTCATCTGAGGTATTCTACAGTTTATATGCAGATGACCTGAAATTGGGTCAACTGATTACATGTGTTACACATAAGGCATGTCTGCAAAAGAACTTGACTAAATTGACCATTTGGGTACAGGAGAATAATATGCTGATAAATATATCAAAAACTAAGTATATGAGATTTGGGAGACATAAATTGAAAGGTGAATATTTAATACAGCACACAGTGGTTGAAACTGTAGACTCATTTAAGGACCTGGTTATATGGGTAGTTCCAGCTATAAGTTTTTCTAATCATATCAACCAATTGGTTAATGGTAGTTATAGAACTATAGGTTGTATAAAAACATTTATAAAGTCTATGAAATCTAAAATGATGCGTCATTGTTTGTTAGTTACATTAGACCCAAACTTGAATATGAAATAACAATATGGCAACCCTATAAAAAATTAAGCATAAGTAAACTGGAAAGAGTGCAGCAGAAATATACCAAGAACACCCATGGATGTGAAAATTTAAGTAATTATGAAAGAGTAAAAAATTTGAACTTGTGCTGTGTCTCTTACAGATATCTAAGAAGACATCTTATTCGAGTAGATTGGGTATTTAGAGACAACTACCTCTGGGAATGTTTAGGGTTTTCAGAAAGTAGTAGAGAATCATCAGATAACCTATGTAGAAGATTCTATAGGAATGAGAAGTGTACTAATTGGTTCTCTGAGAGAACAGCTGATGCATGGAACAGACTACCAAATTACGTTAAAGCAAGCACTAATTTAGATATTTTTAAAAACAGCCTGGACACTTATTATGGGAAGAAGTGTTTTGGTATATTGGCAAGCTAGAAGAGCATTAATGCCCATGCTTGAGATATTTGTATGTACATATGTATGTATGTATAGTAGAGAGAGAGAGAGAGAGATGCCCAAGGGTTGTATATGTTCATAGGTAGGTGCTAGGCTATCTGCCCGAGGGCATTTATAAGCCTAGCCAGAGTGCATCAGCTTTTGCCACCCCATTGATTAATTAACTGAGCCTCTGTCAAGAAGAGCCAATGAAGTGATCCCAAGGGTGTATTTTCTGTTACCCATCCACTCGTCAAGGTTTCTCTTAAAGAGTGTTAGTGAGGTCGCTCTGCCTAATGTAGTCAAGAATTTTGTTCCAGAGCATGGGGTGTCTCTGTGACAGGAATCTATCCCTCCAGCATGTTTTATTTATTGTTGTGGCGAGGTTTAGCTCACTAGAGCTATATCAAACAAAGCTCCTGATTAGCACTCTTCAAGAAAAATCTTGATGATTGGATGGGAGATAGGAAATTCACCCCGGGGATCACTTCTGTGGCTCTGCTTGACAGGGGCACAGGAAAATAACTTTCTTGGGTGGCAAAAGCCAGGGTACTGTTTGGTTAGGCTTATATAGGCCCTAGGGCCAATAACCTAGTACCTACCTATGAACCTAGAGCGAGTGGCTCGCAGTGACTTGGATTTCTTTAGGTGGAGCATGTCCATCAATTCTGAGTTGGACATGGCTTTGTAAGTCAGGCAGAGATCACCTGGAGTTTTTCCAGTTGGGCTGCATAGGACATATGTTTGAGACCAGTAATCCTCTTGGTGAGGTACTTTTGTGATCTTTCCAGCTGTTGGAAGTGTCTTGTGAGGTACATCACACATGGGGCATTGTACTCTATGATGGGTCTAATGAGTGATGAGTAGAGGGGCACTATAACCTCTTTATTTCTAGATGCGAACCCTTTAGTAATTAGATGGGCTACATAGAAGGATTTCCTAACTACTTTGGCAATCTGATTGTCAAAGGAGAGATTACTATCTACCTTGATCCCCAGATCTCTTTTCACCTCTTCTGTATTAAGGGGGCTGCCACCTATGTGGTAATTCATGGGTGTTTTGTTTTTCCCAAACAGGATGACTATGCATTTTTTGGCATTTAGCTTGAGACCATGACTTTGACACCAGGTGTCTGTCTCAGTAAGGCCCTTTTGGAGAATGTCTGTGTCAGCTGGAGAATCAATTATGGCTCCCAGTTTTCAGTCATCGGTGAACTTGGTTAGCCATAGCCCTCCTGTGTTTGCCTGTACTTCTGAGAAGTATATGCCAAACAGTAGGGGTCCCAGGACCAAGCCTTGTGGGACACCACTTTTGACTGGTTTAGAGTTGGACCTGGAGCCCACTATTCTTACCGTGTAAGTTCTGTCTGTAAGCCAGTTGGCAATCCATCTCGTGAGGTAGGGGTTTATGTTCAGGCTGGTGGGTTTTTCTGTAATACCCAAGTGGGGAATGGTATTGAAAGCCTTGGTGAGGTCAAGGTAGGCTGTGTGAACTACCTTCCCCTCATCTATGGCCTTGATGACTGTCTCAAAGAAGTCAACAAGGTTTAGTAGGCATGCTCTGCCCTTAACAAAGTCGAACTGGGTCGGGTCAAGTGTTTGGAGGTTCCCAATGTCTTTGTTAATGAGTTCCATGATGATGCGCTCCATAGCCTTGCAGACCAGGCTAGTCAGGCTTATGGGGCGATAGTTACCAGGGTCAGTTGTGGCCCCTCCTTTGTGGAGCAGAATAACAGTTGCTGTGCGCCATTCCATGGCCACATAGCCTGTGGAGAGGCTGAGGTTGAACAGTGTGTTTAGGTGGGGCATTAGTTCATTCTGTAGTTCGTGCAAGACGCAGCCTGGGACACCATCTGGCCCCATTGACGCTGTGCTTTTGGCTTTTGAAAGGGCTGTTTTCACCTGTGCATCTGTGATTTCTGGGACACTACACTTTTCCGGTATCATTGTGGGCTCTTTTGGGGTTGAGAGGGGGGGGTGAAGTTTGCACTGAATCTATCTGCCAGGATGTTGGCAATATCAGTGGGTTCAGTATATTTTGTGCTATTTTGCACTAGCTCAGAGCATATCTGTGAATTGCCACTTAGATTATTGACATAGCTAAAGTAGGCTTTGTAGTTATCTTTCGAATCCTTGGCTATTTTTCTTTCGAAGTTAGCCTTGGAGGATTTTATGAGAAACCATAGTTTCTTACGGATACTGATCAGGGATGTCTTTCCTTCATGGGATTTGCTTTTTTTTTAACTAGTTTCCTCCTCCTATTGTATAGCCTGTTTATGGCAGGGGTCCACCAGACTGGTTTCCTTCTCTTAGGGGAGTGAGTCTTGGTTTTGCTAGGGATGGCACGATCCATGCATCCTTGTAGGTGCTCATAGAGTGCATTTGTAAAGGTTCCTGCATCTTGGACACTGTTATCCTTTAGTGTGGGGGCTGTGAAACTTACCACCTCTGTCGTAAGTAAAGTGAAGTTTGCTATAGAAAAGTTTTTCACTGTGTTTTCCATGGTTGTTGGTGGTGGTGTGGTGTGGACATCCGGAGTAATTAGTGTATGGTCTGATCTAACCAGTGACAGGTCGCCCATGTTGGTGATGACCAGGTCCAATATGTTTTCACCTCTGGTAGGGGAGTTTACCAGCTGATCCAGGACATTTGAGTTGATAAATTCCAGGAAGCGCTGGACCTGGGAGTTTGTACTTGAGTAGTTTTCCCAGTTAACAGTAGGGTAATTGAAATTGCCCAATATCAGGGTGTTCAGTAGGACCTTCATGTTTTCCAGTGTCTCCAGAAAGGTGGAGTGGTGATCCTGGGTCATGGAGGGTGATCTGTAGCAGGTCACAATTTGCATTGCAGATTTGCCTGATGTTAGTTGCACATGGATGATCTCAGAGGTATCATGCTGTGCCACTAACCTGGAGGTGAAGGTATCCTTGATTAATATGGATACACCCCCTCCTTTTGTGTTTAGGTCCATGTTCTGTGGCCGAAATGTGTGATATGAGTTGTAGCCTGGTAGCGCTGGGGTGCTCTGTGGAGCCTTGAACCAAGTTTCAGTTACTGCACATATGTTGACTTTCTCCATACTGAGGAGTGCTTTGAGTGCATGCATTTTGAGATTTAAACTCCTGACGTTGTGTAGCATAACCCTCATTTTTTTTATTTGTGCTGTTTATGGAGGTGTGTTTGACTTTTGAGCTTTGCCTAAAAAAAGCACTATGGGGGCAGCAAGAGCCTTGGCCAGTATTCAAAAGCCTGGGGTGACAGGTGCAAGCTGTCTCTTGCAAAGCAACAAGGCCTGTCAAGCATGTCATCCCAGGCTGACAAACACTGGATCCCCTTTGAATGATACCAGAAGCTTAGCAAATTGTTGAAATTGATAATTTTTTTCTTTATACTGCGGTATCATTTTTGGTGAGGGCAGGATGCTACTCAAGGTCAGGGTCATACCCGCCTGGACTACATGATCAGAGAGCTCTTCCATGTCTTAATTCATGTAGTCCAGGGAGGTACATCTCAGGTCATTCACACCAACATGAACAATGACAGAATCATATTTGTACTTGTTCTGGAGTGACCTGAGTACTTGTGTTATGTGGTGGATTCTGGCTCCCGACAGGCAGCTAACAGTGACCTTCTCCTTGTCCAGCCTAGTGAGTGGGACGTCAGTGTGCCTGACTATAGAGTCGCCTATTACTAGTGTGTTAGGTATGTTATTTCGCCTTAAGGGCTGTGATTGTGCGGGGCACTGATTTTGTGTTTTATGTGTTGTCTGGTTTGTGACTGGAGGTGCAGGTTTTTGGGTGTCTGCTTTGGAGGTCTGTGATGCTTTTGCAGGTTTTTATTTAGAGCCTCTGAGTATGATTTTGTGTATTTATGTGTATTTTTTGCCAGTGCTGGTTTAGTATGTCTCTGTGAGGCTGGAGGTGTGGTGCAATTGTTAACCTTCTCCTCATGACTGCCTGTTCCAGTCTTGGGTGGAGAGAGCTTAGCCTCCAATTTAGCTATATAATTGCATCTCTCGCATATGTTAATGTATTGTGGTAGGAGGAGAGGGTTGTCTGTGTACATGAGGCAGTTGTAACATTGCCTCAGGATACCCAGGTTCACCAGCTAGACTGGAGTGTATACCTGAAATTGCCCTTTGGTCATGCCTGAATAGTAGGGTGAGCTGCTTAGTCACTTGGTTGGTGAGGGGTGAATAATGAGCCTTGCCCTGCTGGGCAATCAAGTGTCAGGGTATATTAGTGCTTGCTATTAGGTCTGAGCAAGTGCTGGACTGTAGGATGCTTTTTAAGTGCTTAGGTTGAGAGTTAGAATACTTTCAAGGGAAAAACTGAAGAGGAGACTTGGTGGAGCCGGGATAAATTTAGCACTAGCTAACCGACACTGCCCAGAGGTGCAAAACCGTTTTTTAGAGCAGGGAAATGAAAAAGATAGAAATTAGCCCAAAATGGCCTATAAACCACTAACTTCTGGGCTGGAACCACTCCTCCAGGGACATATGGCTGCTCAAAGCTCCCTCTCTCACAGGTGAACAGAAAAACCTCCATCTATCCAAGTAAGGTATGGGCAACTCAGAAAATTGTAACAGCCCTGAATTCAGCACTAGCCTGAAAACTGGACTATACTAGCTTAGAAAGGTGGTAAACAAGGAAAAATGTTTTTTTTTTGAAAAGATAAGGCAAAAGCAGTAAAAAATACACTTAAAACAGCTTTAGATGACTACAAGCAATCAGAAAAGGCTTTTAAACAAATTATCCAATTAACCAGTAAAAAAATCTAAAATCTGAGCCCTATCTGTCATCTTTTGTAATGCACTATTCCTTATATTCCTTAACAGACATCCATGCTTATAAATTGCATCCAAATCATTCATTGCCCCATGACCAGCTGCTGCTATCCATGCATCTAGGTAAGTAGAGAGTGGAAATAGATTGCCAGGCCTTTCTGTATCATATACACACAAACAAACGCATATGCATGTGTTCACACACACACACACACACACACACACACACACACACACACACACACACACACACACACACACACACACACACACACACACACCCCAACACATATACATACACACATACATCTGCATGCACACTGCCACTATATATATACTTAGGGACAATTTAGAGTCCCCAATATGTTTACAGCATAGCTTTGGAAAGTGGGAGAAACTGGAGTACCTAGACAAAACCCATGATGCAAATGCAGTGAAAACAAGAAGGTTCAACACAGAAGGTACTCCAGCCAAGAATTGAGCCAGTGTTGCTGTTTCGTAATAATGCTACTCATTGTGTCACACTGCTTCATCACCAATCACATATGTCATCTATTTAGCCCCTCCATTACTCAGTAATCCTTTTGCTTTTCCAATAAACTAGCCACCATAACATCAGGACCTGAAAAATCCCCCTTCTAATCCTTTAGAATCCTCCCACAACTTGACAAACTCCTTGAAAAAGCTATTTTCAGACCACTAATTTTCTCTAGAAATGTAACAATCTTTCTCTTAATCAACATAGTTTTACCAATGAGCATAGCACCCAATTCATTCTTATTCTAATATAAGCAGTCTTCTCACTTTTATCAGTTGATTCAAATTATTCAGTATAGAGAACTGCTTCATCCATTTCAAAACCATATACTTGAACAGGTTTATACAGAGTTTAATGCCCCCATTCAGTAGCTGGATGATTTCAGGTTTTCATTTCCGGTTTCTCAACCTATAAGTTATCCTCTGGGTTACCAACAGCTCAATACTTTGCTGCCCATCCCTGATCAGAACTTCCAGCATTGTAACTTATGCAGATAATCTCCTATCTTTATACCAGATTCATCCTTTCATCCTTTCAATACACCTAACACATCCCCAATCAGATCTCAATACTCTTAATTATTCTGCAAGCCAGATAATTCATCCTAAACTACAATAAAATGAAATAAATGTTGTTCTACACTTTTCTATATCAGACACCCTTTACCCTTTCTCATCATTGTCTATTAATAACTTAATAAACAAACTCAATACAACCTTTAAATATCTATATCTCATTTTAGAGCTATTATCACTATTAGAGATCATACAAATAGACGTCACTAAACCCATGTGGATATATCTCCAGCTTTCTCATACATGAAGCCTAGGCCACCATAGACAAAAGTTATACTACAGGCTCAAATAAGATAGAATCTACCTTTATTAGCCCTCTCTTCTAATAACAGGGTATCAGACGTGCATATATTCTCCAACTATACATTCTCCATTTATTCTTCTTCTTTCCCATTCTGTCAATACCAATGCATTGGTGGCTGTGAGGTCATGAAAGGTTTGACCTCATGTTCATACTGGTCTGTATATGTCCTTGTGACCTTACCTGCCCACAAGTTCCCTCTTAACTTGACATCTTTACAATTACTTATCAGCTATGCTCTTGATCCAGCAGTGACCACCTTCGACAAAGGTCAGACTATCTCAATAACCACAGCAGAACATGCCTTTTTTCTTTGTAGACCCAAAGATCCTGGACAGCCTACCTCCTTGCATGAGATATTGCCCCTCTCACAAGGAATTTGGAAAAAAATGCTTATCCACCAATCCACTTTATCAACTTGTTCCTGTTTTTAAAATAGGTGAGTAACTTAGCTCTTTAAACAGTAGCTGCCTTTTATGTGACTATCGTTATTACCAATGTAATATTAGTTCTTGGATTTATGTTGCAGATATAAATATTGAAAATAGAGCAAGAAGTGTGACATAGAGCATTGCAATTCACTGTTATTGACCCACTTTCTTATAATGTCTCATTTGTATCTCTGCTGTATATTCCTGTAACTTCTACACAAGGAAATCGGGAGGCATACTCACTGGATGCATTTCAGTACAGTTTATCTGGAGCGGGGGTTAGAAACTGGCAGATACTAGAACTCAGGTGAAGAAAATAAAAATGTAAGAAATAAAATAAAATAGCCAATGGTGGGTTCATGGTATCAGACTGATGGGCTACAGCCCCCCAACTTTCTCTAAAAAGAAAAAAAGTTGAATTATTAAACTTTACACACTAGTAGCAGTTTGAACTGCAAGCTAGTGTGTAAAGTCAAATCCAATTCTAAAGGGAACTCAGAGCACTGCATGTGAAGTAACTGAAAACATTGTCATCTGTGTTAGTATGTCTGGCAGGAGATTTGTACATATTCTCAGATTAAATTGTATTGTATGCCAGCATGCCTAATTGTGATAATGCAAGTAAGTTTTGAAATGTTGAGTGTTTTCCTGTTTAAACAGAATGTTTAGAGAATCTGTCACTGCTTTGATATAGTTCTAACTGTGCATGTTTGAGAGGGGAATTCTAAAGTACAAACTTTGGAGAACAAGTTGAGCAGTAAGTGATGTCGTTGGAATATCCTTGGTTGTTAGGAGATTGTTTAAACAGCTGATTGACAGAAAAATAATATTTTTTTACAGATGACTATTATATTTTGAAATTAGACAGTTGAGACAGTTGAGACTGAGAAGCTGTGCAGTTTGTCAAGTAGTGAGTAGTCAGTGAACACCAAGAAAACTGTAAGCTTGCCTTGGCCTTGCTGTTATATCAGAGTAGATCAGGGACAGTACTCTTTAGTTAAAACAGGAAAGTTTAATTATTAATATAGAGTTTTTCTTTCTGGTGATTGAATTCTAATGTTTATTGTGAGTTATTGGTTTTTAATCTTGCAGTAATTTTACTTATTGTTAAATGTTATTCATTACTTTACATTGTGGCTGAAAACCAGTGTTTTTCTTTAGAGATTAGACAGTGCTTCTACATGTTTGATGTTGTTCTCATCATAGCTATCAATTATTTTGATAATTAATTTTCATAATTGGACACCTCTTTTGAAGGGCATGAAGACCCTCTGATTGATGGCAGTGTTTCTGTGTTTATTTTGTGAAAGAGACAAAGCTGGAAATCTATGTCAGGCTTTCTCAGAAGTGTTTGGATGTGTGAGACTGAGTGTGAGTGTATCAGAGGTCTTAAACTGGGACACTTTCCTCTGAAGTGTGTAATAAGAAAATACTTCTGGGTGGACAGAAGTATATAGTCAAGTCCCAGAAAATTAGAGCATGTTCCTTTTGTGCCCTTAGGGGACAATTGTGAAATATTTTTTTTGTTTAAGTGACAGTCTCATATTGAAGTCAGTAGTGAGGACTGAAGCTCCTTAGTTACTGACCCAGGATAGTAAGGGATGTCACATTAATTGGTGGCAGTCCGGTGGGATATAGCCAGATGTCAAAGCGCACGTGTGCTCAAGTTCTGCTTTAAAAAACAATATATACATATATATATTGTGATTGGGAAGACCATAGGCATCAATTAAGATGTCCAGAATCATTACAGTTTTAACCACAAGAAATAGGAAGTTGACTGATGGGACTGTGAAGCCAGAAGCTTGTCACATAAGTGACACAGCTGCTGATTAGTCCTGTTACTCTCGCATTCTCTTCCTGTGCTTGAGTTGTGAGACAGAGAGAGAGCAAGAGAGTGGAGACACAGAGACTGGGTAAGTTCTCTTTTTTTTTTCCTGGCAGGGCCAACCAGATACTGTCGACATTTTCTCCTGGCAGAGTCAACCAAATTCTAATGGTCTGTGTGTTTTGGAGGCAGTTGATGACTTTCTTTTTTCTTAATATAATATCCGGGCAGGGTTAACAAGATATCGGGAAGCAATGTGTTTTGGAGACTCTTGATGATTTTCATTTTACATAATACACTGGCAGTGTCAACCAGATTCTAGTGGTCTGTGTGTTTTGGGGCTATTGATGACTTTCTTTTTTTAATATAATATCCTGGAAGGGTTAACCAGATATAGGGTGGAAGTGTGTTTTGGGGACTGTTGATGATTTTATTTTTTTAACATAATACACTGGCAGCCTGGTAAGGGCCATGGTGGTGCAGCGGTTAGCGTTGTCGCCTCACAGCAAGAGGTTCTCATGTTCGATTCTCATCTGGAGCACCTTCTGTGTGGAGTCTGCATGTCCTCCCCATGATCAAATGATATCTAAAGACACGCAGGTAAGTGCGTGAATGGGTGTGCCTTCTTTGAAGCTTGGGCGTTGGGCTGGCAACTCGGCACCATAAAAATCAACTGCCAATCATTAGCGGATTGGAGTTCCACTGTGGCGACCCCTAACTAGGATAAGCCATAAGACATACATACATACACTGGCAGCCTGGTAGGGTCAACCAGATTCTAGTGGTTCCTTGTGTTTTGGAGACTGTTGATGATTTTCTTTTTTTAGCATAATACTCTGCCAAGGTCAAACAGATTCTAGTGGTCTATGTGTTTTGGGGTCTGTTGATTATTTTTATTAATATAATATCCTGACAGGTGTTAGAGGAATGGTGAGGATGCATGGAGTAGAGGTGGTGAAGGTGGATGAGTTTAAATACTTGGGATCAGTAGCTCAGAGTAATGGTAAGTGTGGAAGAGAGGTGAAGAAGAGAGTACAGGCAGGATGGAGTGGGTGGAGAAGAGTGTCAGGAGTGATTTGTGACAGACGAGTACCAGTAAGAGTGAAAGGAAAGGTCTACAATAGGGTAGTGAGACCAGTTATGTTATATGGGTTGGAGACAGTGGCATTGACAAAAAGGCAGGAGTTAGAGCTGGATGTGGCAGAGTTAAAGATGTTAAGATTTGCACTGGGTGTGACGAGGGTGGACAGGATCAGGAATAAGTATAGTAGAGGGTCAGCCCAGGTTGGAAGGTTTGGAGACAAAGCAAGAGAGTCAAGATTACATTGGTTTGGACATAGATGTCTGTGCAGTCACTGAAACCTGGTTCAAGGCTCCTGAGAGCACCCCAGCACTACCAGGCTATACCTCTTACCATGCTTTTCGGCCCCAAAACTCAGGCCAAACCAAAAAGGGAGGGGGAGTGTCCATTTTCATCAAGGACACCCACACCTCCAGGTTAGTGGCAACACATGAAGCATCAGAGACCATGCAGTTGCAACTAACCATAGGCAAAACTGCTATACAACTGGTAGCATGTTACAGACCACCCTCCCAATCTCAGGAACCCCATTCAGCCTTCCTGAAGACATTGGAGGATATGAATGTCTCACCAAACACCATCATATTGGGAGACTTCAACTACCCTAACATAGACTGGGTGCATTATTCTAGCCCTAACACCCTAGACCAAAGGTTCCTGGAATTCATAAATTCAAATGCAATGGAACAGCTAGTCACCTCTCCCACAAGGGGAGATAATATACTAGACCTGATCATCACAAACATGGGGACAAAGTGCTGCACACCAGAAGTATACCCCTCACTAGTGAGATCTGACCACAAACTAATCACCCTAGATATACATATCCCACCTCCACCCCCAACACAAAAGACTACAGTGAAAAACTTCTCAAAAGCCGACTTTACACTTCTTAAGACTGAGATGGTATCCTTTAAGCCCACTGGGCCAGTGGAAACCACATCCCACAATGCTGAATCCATCACAAATGCTTTCTATGGACATCTTCAAGAATGCATGGATCATGCAATCCCAAATAAAACCAAGACCCTCTCCACCAAGGGCAGGCGTCCTGTCTGGTGGACCCCAGCCATATACAAATTGTATAACAAAAGAAGGAAGCTACTGCACGTCAGAGCAAAATCCCATAAAGAAAAGGCATCTCTGATCAGCACTAGTAGAAAGCTACGTTCTCTCATAAAAACATCCAAGGCCAACTTTGAGAGAAAAATCGCAATGGACACTAAAGATAACCACAAGGCCTTCTTCTGCTATGTTAGAAACCTGGGCGGAAACCCTCAGATATGCTCAGAGTTAGTTCACAATGACAAAAAATACACTGAACCCACAGATATTGCAAACATTCTGGCAGACAGGTTCAGTGCAAATTTCTCCCCTCCCCAACACCCAAAAGAGGAAATACTTTTCCCAGCTGAATGTAACCTCCCTGTCATCTCAGATGTCCAGGTGAGAACCGCCCTCAGCAAAGCTAAAAACACAGCATTAATGGGACCTGACGGTATCCCGGGTTGTGTGCTACGTGAACTCCAAGAGGAGCTAAACCCGCACATAAAAATGCTATTTAACCTTAGCCTTACTACAGGATATGTACCTGAACACTGGCATACAGCAACAGTGGTCCCACTCCGCAAAGCAGGCACCTCTACAGACCCTGGTAACTACCGCCCCATAAGCTTAACCAGCCTGGTCTGCAAAGCTATGGAAAGAATCATTATGGAACTCATAAACAGAGACATTGGGGACCTACAGACACTTGATCCCACCCAGTTCGGCTTTGTAAAAGGCAGATCCTGCCTTTTGAACCTGGTTGACTTTTTCAAAACAGTCACTAGAGCCACTGACGAGGGCAAAGCAGTCCATACAGCCTACCTGGACTTGGCTAAAGCTTTCGACACAATACCCCACTCAGGTATCATAGATAAGCTCAACAGCTTAAATGTAAATCCATATGTCACAAGATGGGTTGCAAACTGGCTAAATGATAGAACCCATAAAGTCAAAATTGCTGGAGCCATGTCAGACTCAAAGCCAGTCACAAGTGGTGTCCCACAGGGCTCTGTCCTGGGACCCCTCTTGTTCGGCATTTATTTCTCAGATGTGAAAGCAAACATGGGAGGGTTGTGGCTGACAAAGTTCGCAGATGACTGCAAACTAGGTGCCATAGTCGATACACCAGCTGACACATACATCCTACAGAAAGGCCTCACTGAAACAGACAACTGGTGCCGGAGTCATGGCCTTAAACTAAATGCCAAAAAATGTATAGTCATCCCCTTTGGGAAAAACAAAGTACCCACAAATTATCACATATACAGTAACCCACTGAGTACGGAAAAAGTATTCAGAGACATGGGGACCCAAGTCGATAGTGACCTCTCATTTGACACCCACATTGCCAAAGTGGTTAGAAAGACTTTCTACCTTGCCCACCTTATCATGAAGGGATTCACATCCAGATCAAAGGAGGTCATTGTACCCCTGTACTCCTCCCTTATCAGGCCCATGATTGAGTACAATGCCCCATTTTATATGTACCTCACCAGGCACTTGCAACAGCTGGAGAGACCCCAAAAGTACCTCACCAAGAGGATCAAGGGTCTCCAACATATGTCATATGCTGCCAGACTAAAGAAACTCCAGCTCTATTCAGTAGCATACCGCCTACTCAGAGGTGATCTGTGCCTGACGTACAAGGCCATGTCCAATCAGGAATTGATGGACATGCTCCACCTCAAAAAAATCCAAATCCATCAGAACCACGAGAGCTAAAGATTTAAACCTCAGGAGCACAAATATGAATAGGACATGCTGGAGGGACAAATTCATAACTCAGAGGCTTCCCATACTCTGGAACAGAATCCCAGTTCATGTTAGGCAGAGTCCCTCACTGACTCTCTTCAAGAGAAATCTTGACGAGTGGATGGGAAATCGTAGATTTACCCCGGGGGTCATCTCTGTGTCACTACTAGACAGAGGCACAGTAAACTAATTCTATTATGTAAGGGGGTCTTCACTGTGTCAATACTAGACAGAGGCACAGTATTCTAAATCTATTCTGTACACTTTTGTACCATTACATGGGCTGGCGAAAACCACATCACTATGGCTAGGCTTATAAATGCCCCGGGGCAGATAGCCTAGTACTAAACTATGAATCTATGAAACTATGAAACTGTGCTGAGGAGGGATGCTGAGTATATTGGGAAAAAGATGCTAAGGATGAAGCTACCAGGTAAAAGGAAAAGAGGAAGGCCTAAGATAAGGTTTATGGATGTGGTGAGAGAGGACATGCAGGTGGTTGCTGTGACAGAGCAAGATGCAGAGGACAGGAAGAAATGGAAACAGATGATCCGCTGTGGCGACCTCTAACGGGAACAGCCGAAAGAAGATGATGATGATGATCCTGGCAGGTGTTAGAGATACTAGGTATGCATTGTGTTCTTTGGAGCTGTTTGTGGATGACATTTTGTTTAACATAATATATTTTTGCAAGGTTGGTCAAGATATATTAGGATGGTTTGCCAATATATTGTTGTTAAAACAAACAACTCTCTTGTGAGTAAAGTGTATATGGGTGAACTGAAGTAAGTTCCTGGCTATGTGATGTGAAAGAAGTACAGTATTGTAAGCGTGGTCTTTTATTTTCATTATTTTAAACCTTGTAGGCTCAAAGCAGATTCCCTGGGTAGGCAGTTGGGATGGGGGCAATGCCTATGTATGAATTGAATGACTGCAGTTCTGGCTTGCTTTTCAAGAGTAATGTGCATTTGAGTGAAGTGAGCTCGACCACAAACAAGTCTGAATATTGTTTGTGTGAAAAAAAAGAATACTTAGCTTAATGACAGTGTCATCTTTTTTGTTGTTGTTTTTAACCTTGCAAGATCAAATCAGATAGTGTGGGTGGGGTAGGCAGTGGAGATTGTGGCTATGTATGAAAAAACAACTGGTCTTAATGTTTACTGTTTAATACTTTTCTGTCTATCATTTAAGATGAATGTAAAATAATTAGCAAGTTTATGAGTAATTCTTAATGTATGTCATTACATACCTGTTCATGCATATATTGAATGTTTGTTTAAAAATGTTTCTAAGATGTTCGAGCTTGTCTCCCTCGACATCTGCTGATTTTTTTTTTCCGACTAAAGCCGGTTGCAGAAACCCAGGTAAATAAAAGTAATATAAATAAAATGAAATGTGTATTTGGCTGGCACACACAAGCTATAACTAATGTTTCTGTCAACAAAATGAAAGTAATACAAGTTTGCAACCCAACTGTTACTATTATTGGTAATTTCATCCTGACAGTGTAAAAAGCAGCTACTTTAGTTAGGTAATGGGGGGTATTTATGAATAAAATCAGTTGAATGGCCTTGCTGATTACTGTTGTAATTGTGGCTTTGCAAGATTAATGTGTATTTGGCTAAAGTCAGCTGTCATACAAGCCTGTAACTACTGTTTCTGTGCAACAGAGTAAATTAATGCAATTGTTGCTATTTTTGTTTTAAACCTGGCAGGGTCAAAGCAGATACTTTAGGCTGGCAATTGATATGATGGGTGTTTGTGGATGAAATGTTTGGCAATGTAGCTTTGGTGCAATAATTCTGGCTTTGCAGGACTAATGTGTATTTGGGTGAAGTAAGATATAATGCAAACTTGACTATTCACACACATCAGTTTAATACAGAAATGAAAACATTATTACTGATGCTGGCAAGGTCAAACCACCTTCTTTAGGTTGGTAATGGGTATGGGGGACTGTTTGTAAATGAAATGAGTGGTCCTACTATTTACTGTTATAATTATGCCTTTGCAGGACTGCTGTGCATTTGGTTGTAGTGAGATGGAGTGTGAGTACAAGCGCTGACCATTGGCTACTGTTTATGTGAAAGCAATACAGTAATGTAATTGTTGTCTTTTTTTTCTTTTTTCATCTTTTTAACTTTCTAGGTTCAAACCAGGTACTTTTAGTAAGCAATTGGGATGTTGGGGGGGGGGGGGCTATGTCAGTGTGAAAATGAGTGGCCCTGCTGTTTACTGTTGTAATTCTGGCTTTGCAAGTCTAATATGTATGAGGGGTAAGTATACAGGCTGGGACTACTGTCTATGTGCAGCACAAATTAAACGAACACAAGTGTATTATTATTTTAATTCTGGAACCATGGTCAGAGTTGATCCCACTGTATCATAGCTCCATCCCTTTCTAGTTTGCCCCACCCATTCAGCTGTCTCCTGCAACCTCCCTTTGATTTGAAGTCACCAGCCACCCTGAAAATAGCACATCCAAATACTATGATTGAGACTGCATAGTAAGTTGCAGTTCATCAGGCTTTTGCATTGTTTAGTTGACTGGGTGATAATTGCCCAATTAGCACAGCCCAGAAGATATGGGGAAAAGGTATGGAATTCAGCTGCCCTCATGGTTCTTTGATGTTGCTTTCCTTTCGTCTTTTACCTAGTATTGTGCACAGTAGTGAAGGGGGTATTTCAGTAATGTCAACAAGTGCAATATTGCAATTGGGGGGTAAGTTCTAATGGCATTCACTTTAAATATGCTTCAGCACAAACAGCTTTTTACAGAATTATTATATTCTGTACTGGCTGGTGATGCTGATTTGCTTGCAAGACATTTTTTTATTACTACTTCTGATCAGGTCTTTGTATTTCATTAACTGCTGTGGCTAATTCTTCTACTGGGTAACTGCAGATTATTGTGCTTGTGGTGTGAATTTCTGTCACTTTATAGTTGTTAATTTTTTTTTCCATTTATTGGAAAAGAGTGCATTACGTCAGTTCTTCAGTCCAGTTAACAACAATAAACTGCAACAAGTTTCACTCTGCTGACAACAAGGATTCATTTTGTTCACTTCCTGAATCAGGGGAAATAGGAGATAAACTAGGGTAAGTGGCACAAATATTTAATGTTTTAGCAAGTTGTAAAAAGATCAGGTATTTGCAAATGGCAAGTATTTAAGCAAAAAAAAAAAACATGGATGTGTTTTGCCAAATTAGCAAGAGAGAAGCTTTTTCAGATAAGGGGTTAGGTTAGAATAAATGGTATAGCAGTTACGTAGTCATTTTCTTCATGTTGGCAAAGCAAGTAAAATGTATGTCAATATGCTTTATTTGGTATAATTTTATTATGTTTTAGGTCTGCTCCTTGTAATATATAAGACACTGTCGAGCTGTTTTTTTTTTTAGGGGGGGATAAATGCAAGTAAATTGGTGTTGGACTTGGCAATGACAAGTATTTTAGTAGAGAAACAATGATTTATTCTTGTTTGTGCATGGTATTGTATCTTTTCTTAAAGTCTATGTATTTTCTGGGAAATCTATTGTGGTCTACAGTCACTAAACAAGGTACATTTTAGCTTTAAACGTCATATGATTCAGAAAATGTATATCATTACAAAACCAGCTATTACAGTAACTTTCTAAGTATATAAGAGCAACATTTAAAATATGTCCTTGATATTTCATCTTTGTATCTTAAACTAGAATTTAAGATAACCAGATAGCTCACTTTTTTGCAAGATTGTAATAGTATATATTCATTTATTTGTCATTGGTAATTATGGTTTACAAGGTTTATGTGACACATTTGGCAAGTAGTTTTCAGTGATATTGAATTGCCTTAGTAGATGAGTAAGCTAAAAGTAGGGTAACATTGTATGTGCTTGTGGATGTTCAGTGTTGCCTTGTGGTGCTTACTGGCACTTGGGACTATTTGATAATGTCTTGGTATTTCTATTAAACTATAGTGTGTGTGTGTGTGTGTGTCTGGGGCACAGCTCCACTGGAATGGAGCCTGCAAAAATTTAAATGGGAAGGCATTTTGTTTTTTTTTGATCCATGAAGATGCGTGAATGAAATGCTCACGTTGCTTCATCATGCAAGTAATTACCATCCTGGCATATGGTTGTCAATGATCCATTCAGTGATCAGCATTGTGAAAGGGGTGTGGCTTCATCAGCAGTTTAAGGACGTGCACTGACAGCAATGTGTTGATGTGGGTGTGGCTTGTTGGGGCAGCAGTCTATGCTATGCGAGTACAAATCTGAAAATCCTGTCTTCACCCCTGCTTCTACATACTATCTATCTAGCTACACTACAAATTATGACTAAAATTGATGTAGTATACATCAGTGTTTTTGCAAAATATATATATTAAGTACATATATAAAGACCCACACACTGACATATACATACCTCTGTTGTCAAATGCACTTTTCAGTAGTCTTATGCATTGCACATTCTGTTTACAATACACATTTGTAAATATTTTGCTTTGTGTGTTGTTTCAATAGTCTGCATAATATTTTATGGTTACAACTTATTTTGATTTCTAACACTGGTTGCTACCTGTTCTGCTTTGAATATACTTCATCTACTTTTGTATTTAGGGCCATGACTGTAAAGGCCTAAAGTCCAGCCCATTTACCCTTTTAAATCAAATGCATGCATACATACATACATGCATGCATGCTTACACAAATAAATAACTAATTATACAATAAAGGGTGATAAAAAACTGAACAGTCCTATCACCATGACCAGCATATACTAATAGAAATGAGTCCAGCTGCCACTTACTGTAAGTATTGTTCGACTGGCTTTCTATTGAAATATAGTTAAGAAAACTGTCCTTTTATTTTGCAACAGACAAAGCAAAATATGAGAAAACTGAGGGATGCTCTGCAAAATTCCACAGATGAAAGGTATGGTTATATATTCTATGATCAGCTATACTGCCTGTAGCCATACCTCTCAACGGTCCAGAGCAGAAGCATAGCTGGATCAACCAGTGCCCCATCTTGACCCACAAAGTAGCATTCCAGTTCAGTGACTGTCCCAAGTGAAGAGCAAAAGAATTTCTGCAAAACTGCAGGAATGCCAACTGGCTTCCTGGAGACACTGCTCAAACCACACATCATGCACCCCCAAAAAAGAAAAACTCCAAGATCAAGTACTTGGGGCTCCTGATATGCAGGAGTCAATCAGGTCCCATCTGCACCCTGTCCCTGAGCCTCTTTCTTCACATTTTATTTAAAAAAAGGATTTTTTTTAAACTGTAGCAAACTACTTGCTACAATTAAGCATGCAATTGCTACAAAGTTTAGACCACATACAGAGAGCTACAGTCCTCTGATTTTACTAACAAAAAAAGAAAAAGATCTTTTTTGGGTTTTAAAATGTAGCAAACTGCTTGCTACAATGTAAATTGCTACAGTTTAGTTGACACGCTAAGCACTACAGCATTCAGGCTTCATGTAAATGAATATCAGCTTTTAAAAGCACTAAAGAGCAACCTGGAATCAGTCTGATGGATCGGCTGGCCTATTATACCCCCCTAACACTTTGCTTCTAAGGCAGTTACCCCATTTGCCCCAACTTAGCTATGCTACTGGTCCAGAGTTTTGCAGAATGTCCCTCATTTCCTGATGCATTTGCCCTGACAATCTTACTTTTTTTTCCTGGTAAACTACTGAGGATCTCTGTGTTTGAGTATATCAGACTTGAATGGGTCATGCATGCTTCAGACTGCTGGGGATAAATGAAGGCAGAGAGAGACAAAGAGATAGAGAAACTGCTGTGGACCTACACTTTTGTCACATCCCCTAAACTCCACTGATTAACTGTGCAAGTGTAAAGATGAGCATCCTATATGCATGTGTGGAGGAACATTAAAGCGCCATTATACAATGACACTATTTAAAAAAGGTAAACATTTCTTTCTTCAGTAATGTCATTGTATGTAAGCAATAACCCACTTTTGGATTTGGGCATTACAGGATTTATCCATAGTTGGCTTTGTTTAATCACAAATGCTTCATCCTCATGATCAAACCACACCAACCATGGATAACTCCTGCGATATCCACTCCCATTTGTGGGTTATTGGTATTGCATACTGGGTCCAAAGTTACACTAACATGGAGAAAAAGTAAAAAGTAAATTTTTACCCCACGTCACCTTCCCTCACTTTTAAAAAGTTTGTTAACAAAGCATTAGCTGATGCACTGGAGTGTCAGCAGTGCGACACTTCATGCTATATGTGTAATGGCCTTCTGTTATTAACCATAGCAGCAGTGAACTCTTTAGAGCCAAGCATGAGACTAACATTTCTAATTGTGTAGGAGTTTGTACCTACACACTAATGACAGCAGTATTGCTGATAGCAAGCAAATTAAAGGAGCAACTGAATTAAAATACTTCCAGGAGATAAGCACCATAGACCCCTATCTAAGTCATTGCACTGGGTGAGCAAACTGGTCAACATAACCTTTTTAGCCATGACCTGGGACCAAAAGAAACACAAAAGCAAATAAAGATATGCAAGTTTACAAGAATCAATTTCAAAGGTAGCAGACAGGCATGAAAATAACAGGAATAACTTTAAGGTGGATGATAATACTTAACACAAAAGAGTGCAATTGTAATACTTAAATTCAATGTGCACATCAAAAGCAGTATTTCTACAGGCAAGTGCAACAGTGTATCACATATTATCTACTTGAAGCTAACTGAATGTATCAAAGTACTATGGCTTTTATATCTATTCTTTTTAAAGGCGATATGGGAAGCTTCTTTTAATTCATCTTTTAAAAAGTATGCAAAGACTGCTGCTTTCTTTCTTAAGCTGGCAGCTGATTCTAAACACCAAGGCCTAGATGTAGGAAAGCCATTTCTCCAGTAGATGTTCTGAAAGTGGATCTAGTAAGAAGTGTGACTTCAAAGTTTTCTCTAAGGGAATAGGTTTGTTGCTTATAATGAGTTTTATTTAAAGGTTTGGACAATGCCCTTCTATGATTATTCTCTCCAAGTGATATCAAATATGCAAAAAAACTTCATATTATTTAAAGTAAGTCTAGAGATACCAGTTATGCAAGAACATTCAAACTATTTAAAGCAAGTCTAGAAAACTACATTGGAAACGGGAACTATTTTAATATATTGGGTGATTTTTTTTTTTACAAATTCCACGTGTAAAATTATAGCATGATATTAAGTTTCCTTCATAAATATTACGGAGTAGTAGTTGTTACTTTGCTTATACAGCCTGTTATGTCATGTTTATGTTTGAAAGCACTTCCGTTATTTGACAACTTTACTTTGAAGATATGTCACCTTATTTGTAATGGCATTAGGGAGTTTAGATTCTTAATTCATTAACAAGCCCAACGGTTTAAGCAAAAGAGACATTTAAGTATAGATCATTGTTGTCTACAACCTGCCACTGTGTTAGCCAATTTTGCATGTGATTTTCCAGGCAGTCTCTTTGGATTCACCGTAAGCTGAATGCAATCTATTTACATGTTGTGCTAAGTTCTCACCCTAAGTATTGAATACTGCTAGATGTCCACTTGACCAGGGAAGTTTGTCATCAAGAAGAGGGAAGGTGCAACCTTCAAAAAGAACCTGAGATTTACTTACGTTGACACTTGGGCTTTAAACTTTTCCAGAGTTTTGGAGAATGTCTGCAAGTTGAATCACCCCTTTAAGTGAGAAACGTAAGAGGAGGAATAATGATACCACCAGCACCTTGTTACACCACACCATAGAGCTGTATAAGATTTGTACCATTAGTGTTTGTTAAATAATCACTAAATGCACCAGCACCTTGTTACACCACACCATAGAGCTGTATAAGATTTGTACCGTTAGTGTTTGTTAAATAATCACTAAATGCACCAACACCTTGTTACACCACAACATAGAGCTGTATAAGATTTGTACCATTAGTGTTTGTTAAATAATCACTAAATGCACCAGCACCTTGTTACACCACACCATAGAGCTGTATAAGATTTGTACCGTTAGTGTTTGTTAAATAATCACTAAATGCACCAGCACCTTGTTACACCACACCATAGAGCTGTATAAGATTTGTACCGTTAGTGTTTGTTAAATGATCACTAAATGCACCAGCACCTTGTTACACCACACCATAGAGCTGTATAAGATTTGTACCATTAGTGTTTGTTAAATAATCACTAAATGCACCAGCACCTTGTTACAACACACCATAGAGCTGTATAAGATTTGTACCATTAGTGTTTGTTAAATAATCACTAAATGCCCCAGCACCTTGTTACACCACACCATAGAGCTGTATAAGATTTGTACCATTAGTGTTTGTTAAATAATCACTAAATGCACCAGCACCTTGTTACACCACACCATAGAGCTGTATAAGATTTGTACCGTTAGTGTTTGTTAAATAATCACTAAATGCATGGAAGCCTTCATGATTATGATGAATAGTAGTGGTCAGCTTGTATAGCCCTACAGTGGACAACACCTTGACTATGTGGACAGAAAACAAGCATCTTTCTCTCCACTGTGAAAAAATATTGCCAGGACAGTTAGTTGTTTGGTGTCCATACTTATAGTGATAAGGGACATATTTAATGGATTGGCTCACTCAAGAATTCATGTGACCTTCATTATACCTTTCTGGTAGTGCCTAAATGGAATAAACCCAGACAATCTGAATGGGGCAGACCACTCAATATGCTGAATAGTAGTCTGCTGAGTGATGCATGTAGCCACCAATTTTGTCACTTCAGTAGAACCTACATTTATCAGACCAAGGTTGGATGTCACTTCATTTATTGCTTTCTTCACTGTAAAATGCTTCTGGAATGGGTGAGACTGGAATTTAAAGAGTGTGTTCATGTTAAAATCAGCAGTCCAGAGTAGGACACCCTCAATGTTATCTACAACTAATTCAAACACCTGGCAGAGCTGGGAAACGGAGACCTAGATAACATCAGAGTATGGCAAATAAACCATGAGAGGATGGTAAAAGTGTTAAGAAATTGCCTTCTGAGTAACTAAATACATTTGGATGGCAAAGCATTGTCTTGACATTGGAGCCAAAAATAGCCACTGCCTATTTATGATGGCTTCTGTAGAAAGAGCAGCCTAGGAAGGAATAGCCTGATGAAGACAACTTTTTGTGTTCTAACAACGATAAATATATTTATTGTCAACAGGCAATGTCTGGCTGAATATCTTTAAGGTGTCAGAACAGTATGGGGCATTTAATAATGTTAAAAACACTTTCTGTTTTATGATATAATGGTAACAGCCCTGATAATAATTGTCTGATGGAATCAACAGATTTCAATGTCTCACATGTGACAGCTTACTGCCAAAAAGAAGAAAACTTCCTTCCATATACCACAGATATAATCTGACTGTAAGATAGTGTTAAATGAACCAGGGAAATCTTAGCACTCCCCAAGCTGCATACAGAATAGATACTTCTAGTGGATAAATGGCTGAATGCCTGGCAACCAGGATACCTGCCTAGAGAAGACAAGAGAAGGAACATGTGGCAGATAAACATCCACTCACAGACAACGTCTTCTGCATAGAACTCTCTCACAATTCTCAAGGCCAGATCTTCTTCTTCTTTCAGCTTTTCCCAATTAGGGGTCGCCACAGCAGATCACCTGTCCGCTCATTATTGGCAGTATTGTTTTACGGTGTTGAGTTGCCAGCCCAGCGCCCAACCTTCCACAGAAGGCCACACATGCACATATTCATGTGTATGGCCAATTTAGAGTGTCCAATCCACCTACAGCATGTCTTTGGGATGTGGGAGGAAACCCACTTGACCACAGGGAGGACATGCAGACTCTACACAGAAGGCACCCCAGCCAAGAATCGAACCAGAGAACCTCTTGCTGTGAGACGGCAACGCTAACTGCTGCACCACCATGGCCACCCAATTCTCAACGCCAAATGAATACTGAAAAATCAAATTTAATCACGTAAACTTTTGCCTAACCAAATATTCCTGTTTTCTATTAGAATTAATCTCCAAACCAATTAGTCGAATAAATTAGGGAGCTAGCTAACTAACTCTGTCAAACCAATGAAACGTATTTAGGTTGGAGAAAGATAACATCTTAGGCTAACACGGTTATACTCTTAAGTTCTTGTGCACTTGTAAAGATAGACTAAGATAATTACTGAAATGCCTGAAAGTAATGTGTGCTGGTTCATAGGTAGGTACTAGGCTATCTGCCCGAGGGCATTTATAAGCCTAGCCAGAGTGTGTCAGCTTTTGCTGTCCCATTGACTAATTAACTGATCCTCTGTTAATCAGAGCCAATGAAGTGATCCCAGGGGTGTATTTTCTGTTTCCCATCCACTCATCAAAGTTTCTCTTGAGTGTTAGTGAGGGGCTCTGCCTAATGTAGTTTGGAATTTTGTTCCAAAGTATGCAGAGTCTCTGTGACAGGAATCTATCCCTCCAGCATGTCCTATTTATTGTTGTGGTGAGGTTTAGCTCACTAGAGCACGTGGCTCGCAGTGACTTGGATTTCTTTAGGTGGAGCATGTCCATCAATTCTGAGTTGGACATGGCTTTGTAAGTCAGGCAGAGATCACCTCTGAGTAAGTGATATGCCACTGAGTACAGCTGGAGTTTTTTCAGTCGGGCTGCATAGGACATATGTTTGAGGCCAGTAATCCTCTTGGTAAGGTACTTTTGTGGTTTTTCCAGCTGTTGTAAGTGTCTTGTGAGGTACATCCTGAATGGGGCATTGTACTCTATGATGGGTCTGATGAGTGACAAGTAGAGGGGCACTATAACCTCTTTATTTTTAGATGTGAACCCTTTAGTAATTAGATGGGCCACATAGAAGGATTTCCTAACTACTTTTGCAATATGATTGTCAAAGGAGAGAATATCTACCTGGGTCCCCAGATCTCTTATTACCTCTTCTGTATGAAGGGGGCTGCCACCTATGTGGTAATTCGTGGGTGTTTTGTTTTTCCCAAATGGGATGACTATGCATTTTTTAGCATTTAGCTTGAGGCATTACCGATCATGAGTGGACGGATGATCTGCTGTGGCAACCCCTAACTGGGAAAAGCCGAAAGAAGAAGAAGCTTAAGGCCATGACTTTGATACCAGGTATCCAACTCAGTAAGGCCCTTTTGGAGGATGTCCGTGTCAGCCGGAGAGTCAGTTATGGCTCCCAGTTTGCAGTCATCGGTGAACTTGGTTAGCCATAGTCCTCCTGTGTTTGCCTGTACTACTGAAAAGTATATGCCAAACAGTAGGGTCGCAGGACCGAGCATTGCAAGACACCACTTGTGACTGGTTTAGAGTCGGACCTGGAGCCCACTATTTTTACCGTGCGAGTTCTGTCTGTAAGTCAGTTGGCAACCCATCTCGTGATGTAGGGGTTTATGTTCAGGCTGGTGAGTTTTTCTGTAATACCCAAGTGGGGAATGGTGTTGAAAGCCTTGGAGAGGTCAAGGTAGGCTGTGTGATCAACCTTTCCCTTGTCTATGGCCTTGGTGACTGTCTCGAAGAAGTCAGCCAGGTTTAGTAGGCATGATCTGCCCTTAACAAAGCCAATCTGGGTCGGGTCAAGTGTTTGGAGGGTCCCAGTATCTTTGTTAATGAGTTCCATGACGATGCACTCCATAGCCTTGCAGACCAGGCTAGTCAGGCTTATGGGGCGATACTTACCAGGGTTAGTCGTGGCCCCTCCTTTGTGGAGTGGAATAACTATTGCTGTGCACCATTCTGTGTGCACATAGCCTGTGGAGAGTCTGAGGTTGAACAAAGTGTTTAGGTGGGGGTTAGTTTGTTCTGTAGTTTGTGCAAGACGCAGCCTGGGACACCATATGGCCCCATTGACGCTGTGTTTTTGGCTTTTGGAAGGGCTGTTTTCACCTGTGCATCTGTGATTTCTGGGACACTAAACTTTTCTGGTATTGTTGTGGGCCCTTTTGGGGGTGAAGTTTGCACTGAATCTATCTGCCAGGATGTTGGCAATACCAGTAGATTCAGTATATTTTGTGCTATTTTGCACTAGTTCAGTGCATATCTGTGAGTTGCCACATAGATTCTTAACATAGCTAAAGAAGGCTTTGTGGTTATCTTTTGATTCCTTGGCTATTTTTCTTTTGAAGTTAGCCTTGGATGATTTTATGAGGGACCTTAGTTTCTTACTGATACTGATCAGGGATGTCTTTCTTTATTGGGATTTGCTTTTTTTCTGAACTAGTTTCCTCCTATTGTATAGCCTGTTTATGGAAGAGGTCCACCAGACTGGTTTTCTTCTCTTAGAGGAGTGAGTCTTGTTTTTTCTAGGGATGGCATGATCCATGTATCCTTGTAGGTGCTCATAGAGTGCATTTGTAAAGGTTTCTGCATCTTGGGCAGCATTATCTTTTAGCGTGGGGTCTGTGAAACTTACTGCCTCTGTCTTAAGTAAGGTGTAGTTTGCTTTAGAAAAGTTTTTTACTGTGTTTTCCTTAGTTTGGGGTGGTGGTGGGGTGTGGACATCCAAAGTGATTAGTTTATGGTCTGATCTAACCAGTGACTGGTTGACCTTCGGTGTGGAACACCTGTCACCCGTGTTGGTGATGACCAGGTCCAATATGTTTTCACCTCTAGTAGGTGATCCAGGGTATTTGAGTTGATGAATTCCAGGAAGTGCTGGGCCTGGGAGTTTGTGTTAGAATAGTTTTCCCAGTTAATGGTAAGGTAATTGAAATCACCCAATATCAGGGTGTTCAGTAGGACCTACATGTTTTCCAGTGTCTCCAGAAAGGTGAAGTGGTGGTCCTGGGTCATGGATGGTGATCTGTAGCTAGCAGGCCACAATTTGCATTGGAGATTTGCCCAATGTTAGTTGCACATGGATGATCTCAGAGGTATCATGCTGTGCCACTAACCTGGAGATGTAGGTATCCTTGATGAATATGGATACACCCCCTTCCTTTTGTGTTTTGGTCCGTGTTCTGTGGCTAAAACGTGTGGTATGAGTTGTAGCCTGGTAGTGCTTGGGTGCTCTCTGGTTTCAGTTACTGCAAAGATGTCGACGTTCTCCATGCTGAGGAGTGCTTCGAGCGCATGCATTTTGAGATTTAAACTCCTGGCATTGAGTAGCAGATGTCTGTGCTGTAACTGAAACCTGGTTCAAGGCTCCTGAGAGCACCCCGGCACTATTAGGTTTTACCTCATATCATGCGTTCCGGCCCCAAAACCCGGACCACTCCACAAAAGGAGGGCAGGTTGGTGGCAACACATGAAGCTTCGGAAACCATCCAGGTGCAGCTAACCATAGGCAAAACTGCTCTACAAATTGTAGCATGCTACAGGCCACCCTCTCAAACTCAGGAACCCCACACAGCCTTCCTGAAGACACTGGAGGGTATAAATGTATCTCCAAACACCATCATATTGGGTGACTTCAACTACCCAATATAGACTGGGAACATTAACGTTCCTGGAGTTCATAAAATGGAACAGCTAGTTACTGTTCAGGACAAAATATACTAGATCTCATTGTCACAAACATGGGGACAAAATGCTCCCACACCGGAAGTATATCCTCATTGGTGAGATCTGATCATAAACTAATCTCACTGGAAATCAAAAGACCATAGTGAAGAACTTCTCTAAAGCAAACTTCACACTACTCAAGACTGGTGTGGTATCCTTCAAGGCCCCTGAGTCAGAGGAAACCACAACCCAAGCTGGAAGCCCTTACAAATGCCTTCTATGAACACCTCCAGGACTGCATGGATCAGGCAATCCCAAATAAAACCAAGACTCTTTCCACAAAGGCAGACGTCCTGTCTGGTGGGCCCCAGCCATTAACAAACTTTACAATAAGAGGAGAAAGCTATTACATGATAGAACAAAATCCATAAAGGGAAGTCACCCCTGATCATTATTAGTAAAAAATACTCATAAAATCAACTAAGGCCAATTTTGAGAGAAAAATTGCCATGGATTCAAAGGACAATCATAAGGCCTTTTCAGCTATGTTAGGAACCTGGGTGGAAACTCACAGATATGCTCAGAATTAGTCCAAAATGATACAAAATCACTGAACCCACAGACATTGCCAACATACTGGCAGACAGGTTCAGTGCAAACTTCACCCCTCTCCCCTATAGGAGAGATAACTATCCCAGCCGAGTGTAGCCTCCCGGACATCTCAAATGGTGAATGCTGCTCTCTCTAAAGCTAAAAACACAGCATCAATGGGACCGGATGGTGTCCCCGGCTGTGTGCTACACGAGCTAAATGAGGAATTAAACCCGCGGCAGCTGTTTAATCTCAGCCTTACCACAGGATTGGTCCCGACCCTGGTAACAAGTCTAGTCTGCAAAGCTATGGAGAGGATCATAATGGAGCTCATAAACAAAGATATAGGGGACTTGCAGACATTGGACCCGACCCAGTTTGGCTTTGTCAAGGGAAGATCATGCCTTTTGAACTTGGTCGACTTCTTCAAATAGTCACCAAGGCCATTGATGAGGGAAAGGCAGTCCATACAGCCTACCTTGACCTTGCAAGGTATTGTAGAAAACAAATGTAAACCCATATGTCACAAGATGGGTTGCAAACTGGCACAGAACCCACAGGGTTAGAGTTGCTGGCGCTGTGTCAGACTCCAAGCCGGTCACAAGTGGTGTGGTCCTTGGCCCCTATTGTTTGGCATCTACTTCTCAGAAGTACAGGCCAACATGGGAGGACTTTGGCTGACAAAGTTTGCAGATGACTGCAAACTCATAGTGGAAAGTGCATCGGACACGGATATCCTTCAGAAGGGACTCACGGAAACAGATAGCTGGTGCCAGAGCCATGGCCTGCAAAATGTATAGTCATAAAAACAAGGTAACTACCATATAGGTGGAAATCCACTAAGCACAGAAGAGGTCATCAGGGACCTGGGGACCCAGGTTGACAGTGGCCTTTCTTTTGACACTCACATTGCTAAAGTGGTTAGAAAGACCTTCTACATTGCCCACCTGATCATGATTCACATCCAGATCTAGTTATCAGACCAATGATAGAGTACAATGCCCCATCTGGATGTATCTCACCCGACATCTGCAGCAATTGGAGAGACCCCAAAAGTTCCTCACCAAAAGGATAAAGGGACTCCAAAATCTGTCATATGCTGCCAGATTGAAGAAACTCCAGCTCTATTCAGTCGCATACCGTCTGCTCAGAGGTGACATGTGCCTGACATACAAGGCCATGTCCAACCCGGAATTAATGGACATGCTCCACCTCAAAAATCCAAATCCACCAAAACCACTAGAGCAAGCGACTTAAACCTTAGATATAAATAGGACGTGCTGGAGGGATAGATTTATCACTCAGAGACTCCCTATGCTGTGGAATAAAATCCCGGTCCATGTGAGGCAGAGCACCTCGCTGACTCTGTTCAAGAGAAATCTAGACCTGTGGATGGGAGATCGTAGGTTTACCCCGGGAATCATCTCTGGGTCACTGCTGGACAGAGGCACAACAAACTAATGGGCACAGTATTTTTTCATATAAGGCTAGGCTTATAAATGCCTTAGGGCAGATAGCCTAGTATAAACCTATGAACCTATGAACCTATAACCCCCAGTTTTTTTCTAACTGTGATGTTTACAGAGGTGGGTTTGACTTTTGAGCCTTGCCTAAAAAAGGCACTATGGGGGCAGCAAGAGCCTTGGCCAGTATTCGAAAGCCTAGGGGTGACAGGTGCAAGCCGTCTCTTGTGAAGCAATGCGGCTTGTCGAGCATGTCGTCCCAGGCTGATAGACACTGGATCCCCTTTGAATGACACCAGTAGCTTAGCCAATTGTTGAAATGTGTTTTTATTTTTGCCTGCCCTGAGGTGAGATGGTACTCTGTACATGAGGCAACAATACATATACATAGAATATAGACATAGGTTTTGTGAAGGGTAGATCATGCCTGCTCAACTTGGCCGACATCTTTGAGTCAGTCACCAGAGCTGTGGAGGAAGGCAAGGTGGTTCATACAGCCTACCTTGATCTGGCCAAGGCCTTTGATACCATAAAGAAATTTGGTTACATAACAAACGACTCATGGCATTTTTTGGAGAAGCTTAGAGCTGTCAGGATAAGTGACCATACAATTTTGTTGGCAATTGATGTTTGTAACCTGTTTTCTGTTATTCCAAATGATGTTGGATTACAATGGCTAGAAAGCTAATTGGCAAAAACTGGGGTGTATGACCAGGATCGTATTAATGTATTTGATACCCTAATGGAAGCAGTGTTGGAAAATAATTATATCTTTTTTGAAGGGCATTATTATAAGCAAAACACTGGGGTGGCAATGGGGGCTGCTTGTGCCCCCATTTATGCCAATTACATAATGTCCTTCTGGGATCAGGAGTATGTTTTTACGAGCAGATATATGCAATATGTGCAGCATTACACCCATTTTTTGGACAACATATTTGTGATCTGGGAGGGCTGTGTTGAAACTATGAAAGCCTTCATAGATTACATAAATAGTACAGTGCAATTTCTCAAGTTTACTTTTGTGTTTAGTGAAAATGAACTCATATTTGGATGTCAAATTGAAAGTTGATAAGGTCAAGAAATGTTTGATATCTGGCTAGGAAAATAATAACTAGAAATTGGATTTCAGATACACCTCCTTCATTTAATGAATTTAAAAATGTTATGAATATAGTGTGCCATATGGAAATAAACACAATTAGGACTAGAACAAATAGAAAAACATCTTATTTTATTGTATGGGATAATTTACAAAATTTGTTAAAAAAATTTTAATTTCAATAGCATGGTATTTTAGTTTAATTAATTGATCTGATTGTAGTGGATGTCTTTGTAAATACTTTAGTTGTTTTGTTGAATATTATAATAATACCTATTTTTAATTACTTGTATAAAATTGTTATGATATTTCTCTTATATGTTAAAACAATAAACCTGTTTTGAAAAAAGAAATGTTTGATATCTGGAATTTATAGAAAACCCACCTTTTCAAACTCGTATTTGAATTATCAGAGCTGGCACCCTAACCATCAGAAAAAGGCCATAGTAAAAGGTCAGATGGTTAGGGCAGCCAGAATGGTTAGTGATAATCGGGATTTTCTTAGTGAGGTGGACTTTATAAAGAGTATGTTTGTTAAGCATGGTTATCCCATTTCCTTTTGTGACTCTATTGGGGATGAAATAACACGAGAAAGGGACAATGGAACTTATATGGCCTTATTGACAAAGAACAATAATGGGTCTCTCCTAATGAATGATAATTCAACAGTGGAATTGGGAAATGGTACGATTAGCAATACTACTGAAATGAGTGAGTCAATATTTCTTATAACCACATATATATTTGATGCTAATCCATATAGATAACATTATACAAAATAATTAGAGATTGTTTAAACTAGATAATAATGTATGGCATAAGTTACATAAAGCTCCGAAAAATGTGTTTAGGAAAGGAAGATCATTTAAAGAGTTGTTGGAAATGGGAAGTTGTTCCGCTGTTGAGACAGGTAATACGAATAGAATCAAGGGTAATTTTAGGTGTGGTAGATGTAATGTATGTCAGTATATTTTGGTCACTGGTCCAAAAATTGTTGTAGCGGGTGTATCCATTAACATATATGGACATTTTGATTGTTTTACCAAAAATGTTGTTTATTTAGCCAGATGTGTCTATTGCTCAGCATTTTATGTAGGAAAAACTTGTAGAACATTTAGGGAGAGAATTAGTGAGCACATTTTAGATATAAAGCACATGAGGAATACCCATGCTTTAGTTAGACACATTGAGCAGCATTCCGGGCATAAATTTAAGTTCTGCATAATACAGCACATTAAGAAGGACAGTCAGGGTGCTGTTTTGGATGTGCACCTGGATATATGTGAGATGAAGTGGCAGCTGAGATTGGATGCCACGGTGTTCCCAGGCATCAATGACAATATTAGTTTGATTCCCATTTTAAAATTGAAACACATTACAGGATGATCAGTTGTATTGAATATACTTGAGTTGGTGAGCTTTTTGTTGAAATATATTTTTTCATATCATTTTTTTACAACATTTTTTATTCATAGTGTGGGCATATTATATTATATTATATTATATACATAATATGTCAATGTTTTTTAAAAACAATTTTAAAAATTAATTTTTTCTAAAATTTTTTCTATTTTTAATTTTTGCAGTTCATATATGAGATTTGAAACATTTTAAATGTTTATGCATCAAATAGGATTATAGATTTAAAGTTTTTTCATAAGTATACACACACACACACACACACACACACACATATATATATATATATATATATATATATATATATATATATATATACATATATTTATATTTTTACTTGTAGTAGTATGTTTATATCACAAGTAATTAATTTCTTAGTAGTTTTTAGGATAAGTTTATTAGCCTAATCAAATGCATTGATTGATTAATGAGTATGTTAAGTGAATGTAATTAATGAGAAAGTATATATGGTTACAGGTGTGTTTATGGATTGTTTGTTCTGAAGAAGTCTGTTCATTAAAGACAAAACCTAGGTAAACTGCCGTTGCATTTTCTGTTGTTGGTGCAAGCTTGTGGTTCCAGTTTAGGGTCGGACCAGTGGTTCTTCCTTGTGGTTTAAGTAGTTGGTTGTGACCATTCCCCACTCAGGATTCATAGAAAAACTCAATAAGCTAGGCGTCAACCCCTATATCACTGGGTGGGTTGCAAACTGGCTCACAGATGGAACCCCACAGTATGAAAGTAGCTGACCAGTCACGATTGGAGTCCCACAGGGATTGGTCTTGGGTCCTCTCCTGTTTGGTATCTACTTCTCAGAAGTCCAGACCAACACAAAGGGACTCTGGCTGACAAAGTTCACAGATGATTGCAAGTTGGGAGCTATTATTAACTCCCCAAGTGATGTTGACATCCTACAGAAAGGCCTCACTGAGACCAACGACTGGTGTCAGAACCATGGCCTTCAGCTGAATGGCAAAAAATAAGTCGTCATCCCCTTTGGGAAAACCCCTGTTCCCATGAATTACCAAATCGATGGTAGTCCACTGAACACAGAAGGCGTTATAAGAGATCTAGGAACACAGGTTGACAGCAACCTCTCTTTTGACCACCACATTGCCATTGTGGTCAGAAACTCCTATGTGGCACATCTCATTACAAAGGGTTTTGTATCCAGGAAAAAAGAGGTCATTGTCTCCCTCTGCTCTTCCCTCATTAGGCCAATCATCAAGTACAATGCCCAATTTGGCATGTACCTCACTAGACACCTGCAACAACTGGAGAGGCCACAAAAGTACCTCACAAATAGTATCATAGGCCTTAAACACTTGTCATATATGGACAGACTCAAAAAGCTCCAACTAGTCTCTCTCTCATATCACCTACTTAGAGGCGATCTCTGCTTGACTTACAAAGACATGTCTGACCAAGCTCTGTTAGAAATGCTAAATCTAAAGAAATCCCTTTACACCACACACTCCAGAGACCTTAACCTCATTACCACAATCAACAGAACATGCTGGAGGGACAGGTTCATAACCCAGAGACTGCCATGCTATGGAATAGACTTCCCATACATGTCAAGCAGAGCACCTCTCTGGCCCTCTTCAAGCGAAATCTTGATGAGTGGATGGGAAATGGAAAATTCACCCCGGGATCACTCCAGTGGCTCTAATCGACAGAAGCACTGGGAACTAAGGTCGGGTAGCATGATGCCAGGGTAATCCTATGGGTTAGGCTTGTAAAGGCTCCAGGGCCATTAGCCTAGTACACACCTATGAACCTATGCCTTAGTTGGGGGTAGATGGCTCCATTTACTAAGGGATACAGGTGTTCTGCCTCAATTTATCTCTTTACTGTGCAGCATCTAAATTCCAGGGTCTTCATAAAGAAAGAAGAAAAACAGAAGAAGTGACAGGCAGAAGAAACACAAGGGTCTGGGAGCAAGGACTGTAAACTCCAAATATAAATTAAGGCAGAAGAGGTGAAAAGGGGAAAGGTAAGAACATTAAGGGAAACTGGGAGTTCCTTACCAGTTCATGAAAATCAAAACAGCAAGAGCATAGATGGATCCCACCCCAAAATGAGCAATCCATCTTTATCTTTAAGCACACTTTCTGTACTCCTCCCCTTTCTCCAGACACAAGAGTCAAATACTGACAACAGAGACATAAGCAAACATGTTGGTTGGCTTCAATATAAAAAGTTTGAAGGGAGAACCCTTTTCAGACTTAACACTCTTTAAGTACATTTTTGAACAACAAATGAATTGTTATGTGATGTTTAAATCACATGCGAGGTATCACTGGGTTAAACTGAACTATGGTCCAAAACAATAATAACGAAATGATAAAATGATTTAAAAATATTTCAGTACAGCCTGTTTACATTCCAGGTGTTACAAGAATGGAAATTAAGAATGCATAATTTCCAGTACCCCTTGTAGCATCACAAATGCAAGACAAAGACAGGTACTTTATATGCAAATAAAAATAATCATTTAGCAACAGAGATAAGACATAAATACATGTATCCACCTCCAGCTTCAGGCCACCGGTGTATAATCATAATTTCAAAGGCTTTTGCATAATTTGCACTTAAACATCTCTGGGAACAGATCGTGCTTATTACAAAATGTATTTATTCAGATGTGATCACAAAGTAGCAACATCAGTCTCACAAAGTATTATAATTTGTAAACAAAGGCAACCAGTTAAATATTTCTGGAAACAAATATCTGCAGTCCCAAATCATGCTTATGACAGAATTTATTTATTCAAATGTGATCACAGAATAACAACATCAGTCTCACAGAGTATTATAAGCTGCAGGCAGAGGCAACCAGTTACATCATCGTGTTAGCACCTAACTTTAAATGTTTAACAGGAACAGGTACATCAACAAATTAAAGTAGCCTGAAAATTAAAGAAGCATAAACAGAATTCTGCATAAATAAAGTCCAGGCTACAGTAATACTGCTAAATAGGTTATACATAAATGAGTTTTAGCAGACTGCATACAGAATTAATGCAACACACTTGTATTACTATCAAAAGTTGAGCTTACAACCATTTCACTTAAAGATAAAGGACACCATTACCTGCATTTTAACTCCCATGGTTATTTAATTCTCCTTAAAAATTGTTCCAGTGTTGTTAGTTACAAAAACCAGCCCACACTTTTTAAAATTTCAATTCCTTGCCTTGGAGTCAAAAGAAGGGAAAGTTCACCCACCCTTTTCAGTCTTAACCTATCACATGCTTTGACTAAGGATGTGATCTCCAACTGATGACATAGCACGCAAACAGGAAACTTTATTCTTATCAGATACTGCCCACAATCTTATCTGTGTCAACCTTGGTCTTGCTGATGTCTGTAGCTGCTATAAAAATCTGCACCATGTGATAAAACTTTTCTCTACTGTCTTTCTTGCAGAGAAGTATATTATTGATGCACAGTTAACCACATCTTTTTGGACATTGATCCACTTATTGAGGGTGTTTTTTACTGTAAGTGCAACATCTTTACAGGGGTGCACTTCAAAATGTTGAAACCAGAGATGATCGAAGACCACATCATTAAGATGAAATAAATGAAAACCCAGTTCATTGACAGATCAGATCAATCACGATCTTCCCAAGGGTAAGTAATCACTCAGTCAACAACACACAAAACCTAAACCACACCATTCTAAAGCCACCCAGATGGTGAGCTACACCCCCACCCCTAACTAAATATAACAACTCCAAGATTTTACTACAGTTGGGAAAAGGGCAAAGTTCACCTTCATGGCCAACAGGTTACTTACCCTGGAAAGATATTCGTTGATCCAGTCTGTCGTTGAACTGGGTTTTCGTTTATTTCATCTTGATGATGTGGTCTTCAATCATCTCGGGTTTCGATATTCTCAGGTTGACCCCTTTACAGATATTAATGTTTTAGCTTTGCACATAGTACAGAGAATGGCAATTAACTCATCATAATCAAGGATTATGTTTTTGATGAAGTGTTAGCGTGTAACAAATTAAGGAGGTAGCAGTGCAACAGCAAAAGTGAGAAAATATGATGCACACATGCATTTGTGTTAACAGAAATGTAAGATGAAACATTGTAGCAATTTGAATCGGTGCTTTAGTACGGTAAAGATAACATGATAAAAAATATAAAAGTAAAATACTTTTGGGCAAATAAAATGTTTCTACAGCATTCAGGATAAAAGAAAACAAACTCATATTCTACCTGCAGATACTGAGAATAGCAGAAATAGTTTGCGTCTCTCAAATGTTTGAAGTAAAAAGGTCTCCTATACAACCAGTGGAGAAAAAGTATTGCTTAAATAACAGCTCTTTAAAAGTGCAACTTTCAATTACTTTTTATGTATTTTACAAGTTGAGAGAGGGAGAAATTATGCAGCCAAAAAAATTAAGCCAGAATTCTCAGTGCTTAACACCATGGAGGTAACATCAAGAATAGCAGTGGATAGAGAAGAAACCTGGTAAAATTTTCATCAGTGACCAAAGCATTTGCAGCCAAAATCAGAGAAGAGATGACATCTTCCCTATAAATTCTTAATTGCTGTAATAACATTCAGAAGTAGAGTATATGGTTAATGATATCATTTGAGCATATAAAGTAATGAAGTAAAGCCACGTTTCTGTAGATGAGCAGAAGTTCAAAAGTTACCAGAAAAAAACAAAAACACCATGTAGCCAAAATCATTGTTCCCCTCGCCAAACCATGCCTTAATGGTCATGGCACAGATTAAATCTGAGTCAACATCTGTCTCCGTCAGTGCTAGATAGTGTGGACATAAAAGATCCCTTGCCACTTATTAAAAAGAGTAGCAGAAGTTCTTCCCTGCCCTGGCCAAATTTCCCTGGAATGAAAAACCCTTTGACTCTCCCCTGAAAAGAGGTCACTGTTCTAGTGGGACTAACATGGCCAACAATGTATAATTTAATAATTAATAATAATGATGTACATACTGACACAGCTTAGCATGTGAACATGGACAACTGAGGCATGCACATATTTTGATATCTAAGCAAGTAATGGAAAGAGCTTTAAGCACAAAGCTTTCTAGAAAAGTCTCTGAACAATACCAGAGATAGGGGATCACTGTCATGGGGCAGGAACGGTTCTCTACACTTGCAATTTCTTCTTTGGCACATCATGATGATCATCATTTTGTCGACGCTTGTTAGGTTTAATTTTTTGTAATTTTACACACACTCATGCTTAAGGACATCATTCAGATGGTGACTGGATCATTTCTTTAACTGCATGGAACTGAGCAAGTTGTATTCTACTATGTAGACACTACAGGGTACACTGTCAGCAAATATCTTTGACCCATGCGGCATATCAAGTAACCTTTGTCCTTGGCTATTTTCAAGAGAAGGGAGAACCCACTGTTGCCTGGACCATACAGGAGTCAGCACAATATTCTTTGCAGAATCCTTTATCTTTAGAAGAACACTGGCTATCAGATGAAATGGTGAAAAAGTATATAGAAACATTCCCATCTATAGGCATGAAAAGGCATCAGTCTTTTCTGCCAGTGAGAAAGAAGTCCTGTAGCAGAATTTCCTTAACTGTTTGTTGTGGCCAGAGACAAATAAATCTACTTGAGTTCCACACAGGTGGATCAGTTCCTGGAAGACCCCTGAGTTTAACTTCCATTTGTGAGGGTCTGTCGTGGTCCTGCTAAGCTTGTCTGTAAAAGTATTTTGTTTTGATGGAATGTAGGTAGCCTGAAGGGGGCAGACTGCACTGATTCTCTACCATGAGAATGGCTACCATATTTAGTCTGCAAAGAGAGTTCTCCCTGTAGTGCTGTCTGTGACTACTATCAGAGGGTATGAAATCCAAAGATGGTTCAGGGATTTGACAGCACTTATTAGAGCCATCATGTTCTGACATTGTGTTTTAATGTGTCTTGCTTTATCAAAAGGCCTTGTATTTTCACTCTCTTAGACAAAGCTACCCAAGCAAAGTCTGATTCATCTATGGTTACAGTCTGACTAGGGGCTGGAAAGGAGACAGGAAGGCCTAGACTAAGAGGCAGCTTATTCAAACACCAGAGGAGCTCCTTTTTCACAAATCCAAGCCCTGGAATCCGAAATGAAATTGGGTACTGGTGCTGTGTCCAGACTGATTTGACAATCTATTGAATCTGCCTCATGTGAACTCTGCCCAAAGGAATCATGAGAATAGTAGAGGCCATGAAACCTATCCCTGGCAAATGCCTGAGTACAGTCAAAAATATCATAAATTGCTTCTTAAAGCATTTCACTTTATCCTGAAGAAGAAAGACCATCATGAGGGATGTATCTAGCAGACATCACAGAAAGAGTAACCTGTGGGATGGAATGAGAGATTTCTCTATGCTGACCTGAAAACTAGGCTGTGAAAAGGGTTCATTACCCAAGACAGATTCTTGACAGCCTGTGAAAGAATCTACAAAGATAAGTTAATTGTCTAAACATGGGAAATGTGAATGCCCTGCAACCTGCAGTAGGCTATTACAGGAATCAGACAATTTGTAAACTCTGTTGGATATATTAAGGCAAAGAGCAAGGTGGAAAACTGAAAATGACCGCCAAACACAGAAAAGTACAAAAACTGTCAGGAATTTTTGAGGATTGGAATGGGATGATAAGCATCTTTCAAATCCAAAATTACTAGAAAAGTGAGAGATGGAGTGAAAGGTAAAACAGGCAGAAAGATCATTTTAAAATTTTGTGATTTTAATGTGAAGGCTTAGGACATGTTTTAAAGGTCCTTCTTTCTTTGGTACCAGAAAGATACTTGAAAAAAAATTGTTCCTCTGTTAGGTCTCAGAGAACAGGTTCTATAACCCCCTGAGACAGCATCATCTAGTATAGAGGGGAACAGGAAGGTTTGACTGGTCAGATACCCCTCAAAAAGAAGGAAGGAAATGAAACTTACCACCCCAAGTGTTTGATATCATCTGGTGCCAGAGAGGAAAATGAAGGTCTATGTTATCTGGTGCCAGAGAGGAAAATGAAGGTCTAGACTCTGGGGTAGTTTTGCAGAATTTCCAGAGTGGGGGGCACTTGAAGGGACATCTAGTCAGTCTGTTTTCAGAGAGTATCATTAGTTTTGGAAGGACCATCCTTTCTTCTTTGACCTCCCTGCCACTGCTTTTTGAAATTTTGTGGCTTCCTTGGTATGCTTATTCTGTTTCCTGAAAGAGAAACCTAAACTGGAAAAAATGTTTCCATTACATTTTTGAAAAGGGGGTGGGTGAAAAATCTGGGTACCCCCCCCCCAAATAAATTTCCCTCTTTCATCAAACTTTTTAAGGACCTCAGAAGAGGCAGGACAAAATAACACTTCTTTCTCCAGGGGATCATTCAGGATCTCTGCTTTGACATCATATGGTAAATTCTGAGAATGAAGTCAGGCAAATCTTCTCATCACACACGCTGCATCAGCTGCCCAGAAACCAGCATTAGCAGTGCCATAAACACATTTTAAAGAATGTTTGGTTACCTATGACAGAGAAGATACTACATAATTCATAGATCTTTAGATTCTGAGTAAGGGAAGTGAGCATGTCTGGCAGTTGATTCAGACAGCTAAGGCTATAAGCTGTAGTTCATGTGGTACAGGGTTTGATTCCCTTATCACTCATTTGCCTACAGTGTGGCCTTCAACAAGTCACTTAACCAGCCATTGCTCCCAGGTTGACCTGAAAAGGGATTATATGCCCAGTGGGCTTATCTGGTTAACAAGAGTATATCAATATTAATAAAATTATTCATACTGTGAAAAGAATCCAGCAGAACTTTAGACATGTGAGCCTGACAATTTGCTATTCTGAAGGCCAAAGTACAGGAAGCATTACACATGCTTCCTGAACCTAACAAAGGCTTTCCCCAATTTGCCATAAGGGATGGGGCTAGCTGCCAAAAGGAGTTTACCAGCAGTTTATCTTGACAAATAAATTACTGCAGAATCTGACCTGAGATTAAAAAATGGAATTTGTGAGTCTGAAGAACCTTATACAATTTATCAGATTTTCTGGGATCAAGTAACTGAGTATAGGGCAAATTGCTCATGGCCAAAAAGAAAATCCTCTATGGCTGACAACAAAGGAGGGACAGCTGTAAGTTGAGGAAAATCCACCTGCAACAAGTCATGTTTTTGTTTACACTGGAGCAATCCCTTCATTCTGGCAATATCATCATAAAAAGATAACTGTTAGTAACAGCCTGCATATCATTGCTGGAGCCTTCCTGTGTCCTGACAGTGCTCTTCAAACTATCTGGAGATATACAGAGCTAAGTATATTTTTCTGGCACTTCAAAGTTGCGTACTGTTAATTGTTGCTTGACTAATTTTATATCATTGCTGGCTGACTTCAGAGTTGTGCACTGTTATTTTTGCTTCACTGTATAGTTTTTCAGATCTCTGCTGAAGGTGTTGGTTTTCCCCCTATCCACCCTCCCTATTCCTGTCTTGTTTAAATTTGGAGGCTTTTGCAGTTGCCCACCCCCACTGTCAGGGGCGGCTCGTGGCATCAGGCTGCCGGACTGCAGCCCCCTCAAAATAAAAAATAGAAAGAAAAATAAAAAATATATATTTTTTGAAAATTCGCGGATGCTGGCATGATAGTCCCGACTACTGTCGGTCTATGCGCATGCTCAAGGCAGTCTGGCAGTCCCCATAGGGGGACACAAGGAGACGTCTGTGCACTTTTAAAGTACACAGACCCACTAGGATTATGGGTCACGTCCAGACTGCAAGAGCAGCAGCAGGACTCGGGAAGGAGCACTGGGATCTCGTCGGGCTTTCCTTGGGATCTCGCGGGTCTTTGAGTATTGCGCGGGAAGGATGTACGTTAGCTGGATATATTCAGGTAAGTGTATGGTGGTGCTTTTTACCTTTATTTTACAATGTTTATTTGTGTGTGTATGGTGATTATGCTTTACTGGAGTTTGTGTATGGTGCTTATGCTTTACTGGAGTTTGTGTATGGTGCTTATGCTTTACTGGAGTTTGTGTATGGTGCTTATGCTTTACTGGAGTGTGTGTGTGAAAATGCCCCAGGTGCTTATGGTGGTGTGGTAGGGAATACCTCAGGCTTGAACCCTGTACCCTGTATGCAGGTGTTAAAGACTTGAGTTCCCTACCCACCACCATTTTGCAGATTTTTGCCTCATATTCGATCTGATCTGTTCCTCATAATATCTGTGGTTTGTAAATGTTGCAATGCTTGATATTTGATGGTGTAGTAGTAGCATTGTTGCCTCACAGCTGCAGGTTCTTGGGTTTGATTCTTGGCTGGGGTTCCTTCTTTGTGGGGTCTGTATCTTCTCCCTTTGTTTGTGTGGGTTTGCTTTTGTGTCCTCCCATGTTACAAAGACATGTCTGCATTATTTCTTCCTGGGCCTCTGCTGAAAATTGTTTATTTGTTCCAAGTCAGACTGTCCTGATTAAAAAATGTTAAATAAAATTGACAGGCATTTGAATTTCAGACTTAAGGGTTTCTGAATGTTTAATTCCTTGCATATTTGATGGTGCAGTGGTAGTATTGTTGCCTCACAGCTATAGGTTTTCTGGTTTGATTCTTGGTTGGGGTGGCTTCTGTGTGAAGTCTGCATCTCCTCCATGTGTTTGTGTGGATTTGCTCTGGTGCCCTGCCATTTTACAAAGACGTGTCTGCAGTTTTAATCCCTGCTGAAAATTGGTTTTGTTCTGTCCAGTAAAATTGACAGGCATTTGAATTTCAGACTTCAGGTTTCTGAATGTTTAATTCCTTGCATAATTGATGGTGGTAGTAGTATTGTTGCCTCACAGCTATAGGTTTTCTGGTTTGATTCTTGGTTGGGGTGGCTTCTGTGTGGAGTCTGCATCTCCTGCCTGTGTTTGTGTGGATTTGCTCTGGTGCCTTGCCATTTTACAAAGATGTGTCTGCAGTTTTAATCCCTGCGTCTCTGCTGAAAATTGTTTTTGTTCTGTCCGCAGTAAAATTGACAGGCATTTGAATTTCAGACTTCAGGTTTCTGAATGTTTAATTCCTTGCATAATTGATGGTGCAGTGATAGTATTGTTGCCTCACAGCTATAGGTTTTCTGGTTTGATTCTTGGTTGGGGTGGCTTCTGTCTGCATCTCCTCCCTGTATTTGTGTGGATTTGCTCTGGTGCCCTGCCATTTTACAAAGACGTGTCTGCAGTATTAATCCCTGTCTCTGCTGAAAATTGTTTTTGTTCTGTCCGCAGTAAAATTGACCGGCATTTGAATTTCCAACTTCATGTTCTTCAGAATACATAGTAGCACAACCTTTTTTTAGCAATTTTCTAAGTTTATAAGATGAATATTTTAAATTTGTCCCTATTTTTGGGACTGTATTCCACCATTATTGGCTTCATCCAGGTTTTTGTGCTAAGGTTGACAGCTATGGCAAGAACTGAATTCACTGAATATGTTTGAGGACTGTATTCCCTCATTACTGGGTTTGTCCAGGTGTTTTGTACTAAGAGGTTGACAGCTATGGTGAGAACGGAATTCACTAAATGATAGCCATTTAAGTTTCAGTCTTCCTCTCTTTTACAAAGCAGCTGATGTGGCGTAGTGGTATGTTACTCTGACTGTTTTTTGCTCAGGGACCTTGGCAGTAAAATATATGGTGGCAACACAACATTTTATTCTAGCAACTTTCCAAGATTATACAAGCAATGTTTAATGTGTCCCTGTTTTGGGCTTTTGACCCCCAATACATTTTGGCTTTTCCAGTTTTCTTGAGCTGCAGTTGAGATGCAGTTGAGTATTGAGTAGATTTTACAAGGAACTGAGAGCTGCAGGGGAATAGAAGTTTAGTGCTTTGCCAAGTTAATACTATAGCACAACAGGCTGTGTACTTGCTTTTGATGCAGAAGGTTGTGGGTTCTACTCCCACAAAGGGTAGATGCTGCCACTGAGAATTTTCTCCTTGGTGAAGATACTAACTATGAGTTTGTTATCAGTTTGCCATCCATTTCCTCTTGCAATATTATTACTAGCTTATCATTTTTTAATGTAATATAGGCAATTTATTCCTGAGGGCAACAGACACTTTATTTTTCGATGAAACCATGAAATATACAGGTGATTGCTAGCAGCAACCGCTTCATTAGTTACAGATTTCTTTAATGTGGAATTATTTAGATGACTGACTTCAGAGATTGTGCATATTTACTGATAATGGACTGTAGAATTGTGCATATTTACTGATAAAGGTGGACTGTAGAATTGTGCATATTTACTGATAATGGTGGACTGTGGAATTGTGCATATTTACTAATAATGGTGGACTGTAGAATTGTGTATATTTACTAATAATGGTGGACTGTGGAAGTCTGAGTAGACTTTTTATGATAAATGTTCTCAGCTGGGCAGTTTTGCCATTATGGGTGCATATGGTTTGTTTCATTGCTTACTGGAAAAATGTTCAAAACAAATTTAAAACACCCTGTAACAAGTGTACTGTATTGTACAAGGAATATAATTTTAGTACAATGAGGAAGGTGTATCAAAGAGCACATGTATGTTTCATATGCAAGGAGCCTATGATTCAAAACAGCCCAAAATTAATCTTTATCTGCCACTGGCAAAATGTATTTTCTTTGAATGTGGGTTTCAATGAATGTGAGTTTCAAGGGCAGAGAAGTTTTAATGCTAAGTTTTCATTGTGAGACTGCATTGCTTTGTTTAACAGATGACTTAGTGTGTGTGCTGTAAAATACAAAATAAAACTTTCAAATGAAGTCCAACTCATCATAGAAGTAAAGCAGTATGCACATTAGTGTTTATGGTAAATGGAGTGAAATAGCCAAGTATAATGGTTCATTGGAATGGCTGCAGAGGCTCCATTCAACCATTATTTTGTCAGGGGAAGGGCAGCAAACTCAGACAGGCCCAGCTGAACTATACCTCCCAACTGTCCAGATTTTCAAAGAATGAATAGATTTTGCTTCTTATTTTTGGTTTGTTGTTCATAAAATTTGTAGTTTTAATTCCTAAATGATTTGCCAGAAGTCACTCAATAAGTTTCAGACTTCATAACCTTCAGAAAAATGCATGTTAAAGTAAGAGCTGTTCTATCAACTGTCTCAATTTATACAAGAGCAATTTTTAGTACTGTTTATATGTGCCCCCAATATATTTGGCCTTGTTCAGATTTACTGCATTAACAGGTTGAGAGGTACATGCAAATAAATTGCTTTATAGAATTAGGCATAGTCAACTTCTCAACTGTCCCCAATTTTTGGCTCAAAATGTTGCTCTTCCCCCTTATAATCCCTCCGCAAAATAGCAATTTTGGAAGAAAACATGGAGGGTTTACAATTAAGAAATAACTGTAATAATCAAAGTTATAGATTACTTGAAATGCATGTAGATTCTTTTATATTTTGTCAGCTGCTCAAGGTAGCAGTACTAATATTAAAGTGTCCCTTCTTTGACAGGTAGCAGCTGTATTGTGTGTCTATTTTATATTTTTGCATCACATTTTTGTCCATTTTTCATAAAATTGTTTTTTGGCAAATTAGTGACATCACTAAAGACTGAAGTTAGAAAATGACAGACATTTGAGTTTCAGATTTTATACCCTTCAGAAAATTCATGCTAATGCAAGACCTATTCTATTATCTTTCTAAGTTTATTAGAGCAATATTTAAAATTGTCCTTATTGTTGGGCCTTTGTCCCACTTCTGTGTATGGCTTTGTCCAGATTTCTTGCTCTTGAGGTTGAGAGGTATGACAAATGTGTCAGGGCCATCACAGTCAGCCAGAGAGATTTCAAATTGTGACATGCTTGTTGCACCCCCCATGTAGTGACTCTGGATGTGTCCAAGCAAGGCAAGGAGTAGTTGTATCTACCTTGGATGGGGAGGACACACTGCATAAGTACTACAGTGGCTTTTCATCTGTCCTTGATTTTGCAGAATGGTCTGGTTTCTGTCATATTTTTGTACTGTTGATTTATGCTTATTACTCAAAGTGCCTGTTGCTCTGTGTTTTAAGTAGCAATGCTTTAATGACCATAAGGTAAGCTTGTCTGAGATCGTAAGATGCAAGTAAGCTTTAATAAGCATACTGTTAAAGAATTGCCAACATTGAAAGCCTTTCTGTTGTTGCCATGCAGAGAATACTTGACTAGATAATGTATAAGCCTTGGGTATTAAAGGACAGGATTCCATTATTTTAAAAGCTCATTACACTTGTTGGAGACTTCCAGTCATCTCTACAGACTTTACCCGTAAACTAAACAGAATGCCAATCATGTGTGGTCCATAACCTGTACAGTAATCCTTTAAGCAATGTATCTTGAGCTTGTTTCTTGTTTGCTTTTCATTTTTACTTTTATCATGTTTTCCCATGAAACAAGTTGTCAGGCAGCAGGTCTTTTTGGATAAGAAACATTTTTACAAGTGGGGGCATCACATAGATTTCTACTTTCAGAATGTTACTTGGTAGTTCAATAAAGCTGAATATATTATAATTAGGACTGCAGTGCAAGGAGAAGTGGTTTGAGTTGAGTGCTTCTGGTTTTCTTATACTTGATTTTGACTGGCATTCCAGTAATGTATTTAAAAAGTAATTTATTTTTTCATGCCTCACAACCTTTTGTTTCCATCTAGATATTAAGTAAGCTGTCATGCAGCCAATGCATTGAAATATTTTTATTCTTCTACACTTATTTGTGTCTTGATTGGACTTTCATAATGATGGTTTGCCACCCAGGGCAGCATATTTAATTAAAGTTAGTTTTTTGTGGTTTTGTGCATAGCTCCTCCCCTTTCTGGTTGACCACACCCCTCCTTGACCCCACCCATTCAGCTGTCTCCTGCAGCCCCCCTGTGATTTGAAGTCACCAGCCGCCACTGCCCACTGTAGATTTGATCTGGGACACTCCCCCCAGAGAGATCTCTTTACCTCATTCTACCTAATAGACTCCTTCTGCACTTGTTTCTAGTAATTTTTAATTTAATTGCATTTTTTTAAACTGTTTGGTCTAACATTGCTACATACTCAAGTATGCTAGCTTGCACTGCATTTGAATTGTTTTTACTGCTGTTTTAGCTACTTTCCTGTATTAAAAAAATAAATCTAAGCCTGTTTCCTACCTTTCCTGTAACTAGTGTAGTCCAGATTCAGATTTGCTGTATCCAGGACTATATATAAGCTTCTAAGCCCCCCAATATTTCTGTGTTGGAGAGAAGCCTTCTAGCTTATCAGTGGGAGTGGTAAGCACTAGGTAACCTATCTACCACACAAGGAGTGGTTTTGGCCCAAAAATTGTAGTTACTGGCTGTTTGGGCAGTTTTTCCATCTCTCTCAACTTTCTGATTTAAAAGCTTGCATTTGTACTTGTTTCCCCCCTTTCCTGTAACTAGATTAGTCCAGATACAGATTCTTAGCTTTAGCACTTGAATTTGCTTATTCATGATCAGCACTTGTTCAAAACTTGTAAGCACTAAATAAGCTACTAATTACTACAGCACTCAACCTTCCTCATTACCTAGAGGAAAACAGTTTTGGTACTTACTTTCCTCACTTGCTTAGACAAAAAACGCTCTTGTACTCACTTTCCTCACTTATCTAGAGGAAAATAGTTTTTTTATTCAGGCATGTCCAAGGGTCAGCTCCCATTGTTCTCTTCTGTCTATCTGATGAATCTGGGCATCTTGGGGCAATGTAGAAATTGCCTCATATACACAGACAACCCTCTCCTCCTACCACCCAACACTATTTATTTTATTTTATTTATTTAACATTTGTTGACTGGGAATGTCCGACTAGGTTCCAGAGAGCCTGTTTTCAGCGGAGGCCCGGGGAGAAACGCTCCAGATGCATGTCTTTGGAATCTCTCTTTTTGGAATCTTTCTCTCACTACAACCTGTGAGAGATGCACTTATCTAGCCAAACTGGAGGTAAAGCTCTCTCCAACCAAGACTGAACTTGACAGTCAAGAGGAGAAGGTAAACACTTGCACCACACCACACTCATCACATAGTCTCACTAAATCTACACCACCAAAATCCACACATAGAAACACAAAAACATTCACGGAAGCTCTCAATAATAATCTGCTCAAGCAACAGAGATCTCCAAAGCAGAAATGCAAGCAACCTCTACCCCCTAACACAACCCAAATGACATAGCCCGCAGACTCAGTGTGCCACTCAACCACAGCCAATAAGGCAAAACAACGTACCCAACACACTAGTCATAGGTGACTCTATAGTCAGGCACACTGATGTCCCACTCACCAGGCTAAACAAGGAGAAGGTTACTGTCAGCTGCCTGTCGGGTGCCGGGATCTGCCACATAACTCACACACTCAGGTCACTCCATAACAAGTACAAATATGACTGTCATTGTCCATGTTGGTGTGAACGACCCAAGACGTACCTCCCTAAACTACATGAAAAGAGACATGGAAGAGCTCTCTGATCTTGTAGCCCAGGTAGGTATGACCCTAGCCCTGAGTAGCATTTTACCATCCCCCAGAATGATACCGCAGTACAAGGACAAAATTATTGACTTCAACAATTGGCTAAGTTTCTGGTGTCATTCTAAAGGGATCCAGTATCTGTCTGCCTGTAATGGCATGGTCTACAGACCACGATGCTTTGCCAGAGATGGCCTGCACCTGTCACCCCTGGGATTCTGGATACTGGCTAAGGTTCTTGCCACCTCTATAGTGCCTTTTTTAGGCAAGGTTCAAATGACAAATTCACCACCATAACAGGAACAGGCAAGCAAAAACTGAGGGTGATGCTACTCAATGCTAGAAGTCTAAATCTCAAAATGCACTCACTTGAGGCATTCCTTAAAATGGAGAACATCGATATCTGTGACTGAGACCTGGTTCAAGGCTCCGGAGAGCACCCCTGTACTACCAGGCTATAACTCTTTTTGGGCACGTAACCTGGGCCGGAACCCCAAAGGCAGAGGTGTGTCCATATTCATTAAGGATATCTACACCTCCAGGCTAGTTGCTCAGCATAAAGCATCTGAGGTTATCCAAGTGCAACTAACTCTGGGCAAAACTGCAATCCAAATTGTAGCTTGCTCCAGATCCCCCACCATGTCCCAGGATTCCCACTCCTCTTTTCTTGATGTACTGGAAAATATTAGGGTTCAACCAAACACCCTAATAATGGGTGATTTCAACTACCCCACCATTAACTGGGAAAACTACTCATGTACCAACTTCTTTGCTCAACGCTTTCTGGAATTCATAAACTCTAATGCCCAGGATCAACTTATCTACACCCCCACCAGGGGCAACAATATCCTAGATCTAGTCATTACCAACATGAGTGACCGGTGTTCCACACCTGAAGTCAATACCTCATTGGTCCTATCCAACCATAAGCTAATCACCCTAGATATACACATCCTGCCCCCACCCCCCCATTAAGGAAACCATGGTAAAAAATTTCTCCAAAACCAACTTCATGCTTCTTAAGACAGAAGTGATGAACTTCATGACACCCATGCAAATGGACAATACAGTTAAGACTACTGAATCCTACACAATTGCACTTTATAAGCACTTACACGAGTGCATGGATCGTGCTATCCCAAACAGAACCAAGATGCTATCCTGCAAAAAAAGGAAGCCAATTTGGTGGTCCTCTGCCATAAACAAACTGTACAACAGAAGGAAGAAACTGTTGCAAAAGAGAGTAAAATCCCATGAGTGAAGGAGCTCCCTGGTCAACCTCAGTAAGAAGCTGCGATCCCTGATAAAATCCTCCAAAGCTAGTTACGGAAACAAAATCACCACTGATTCTAAAGACAACCACAAAGTATTCTATAGCTATGTCAAGAATCTCAGTGGCAACACTCAGATCTGCTCTGAGTTACAGCACAATGGCACTAAATATAAAGACTCTACTGATATTGTCAACATTATGGCAGATAGATTCAGTGCTAACTTTACCCCCCCCCTCACCCCCTGAATGCAAAGTTCCTGTAATGATGGCTGCACAGGTAAGAACCACACTCTCTCCAAAGCCAAGAAAACAACATCCATAGGACCAGACAACATCCCAGGCTGTGTTCTACACAAACAGAATGAACTGGCACCCCACGTAAATATCATGTTCAATCATAGCCTCACCTCAGGCTTTGTGCCCGCTGAATGGCACACAGCGATGGATATCCCACTCCACAAGGGGGGAGCCACCACAGACCCCAGGAACTACCGTCCCATTAGCCTGATGAGCCTGGTCTGCAAGGCCATGGAACATATCATCATGGAACTTATAAACAAAGACATTGGTAATCTCCAGACTCTGGACCCCACCCAGTTCGGGTTTGTAAAAGGCAGATCATGTCTCCTAAGCCTGATACACTTCTTTGAAGCAGTCACCAAAGCCGTAGATGAGGGTAAGGTGGTTCGCACAGCCTATCTAGATCTTGTCAAGGCTTTCAACACCATCCTCCACTCTGGAATTATAGATAAACTCACTAAACTAGGTATAAATCCCTATGTCACAAGATGGGTTACCAACTGGCTCACTGACAGAACCCACACTGTGAAAGTAGCAGACTCCAAATCTGACTTCAGTCCAGTGACAAGTGGAGTACCACAGGGTTCAGTCCTGGGTCCTCTCCTGTTTGGTATCGACTTTTCTGAAGTACAGGCTAACACAGAAGGTCTTTGGCTAATGATGTTCACAGATGACTGCAAACTAGGAGCCATAATCGAAACTCCTAACGATGTGGACATCCCACTAAAGGGCCTCACTGAGACAGATGCCTGGTGTCAAAGCCATGGCCTCAAGCTCAATGCCAAAAAGTGCATTGTCATCCCCTTTGGTAAAAACTCTGTACCCATGAACTACAACATAGGCGGTAGTATACTTAACACCAAAAGTGTGATAAGAGACCTTGGGACACAGGTGGACAGTAGTCTCTCCTTTGATAATCACATCGCCACAATAGTCAGGAAATCCTTTTACATGGCACACCTCATCACAAAAGGTTTCTCATCCAGAAAAAAGAGGTCATTGTTCCCCTCTACTCAGCAGTCATTAGACCCATTATAGAGTACAACTCCCCTTTTGGTATGTACCTCACAAGACATCTACAACAACTGGAAAGGCTGCAGAAATACCTCACAAAGAGGATTACCAGCCTCAAACAGATGTCCTATGCAGACCGTCTCAAAAAACTCCAGCTTTACTCCGTCACATATCGCCTACTCAGAAGTGATCTCTGCCTAACATACAAAGCTATGTCAAACCCAGAGCTGTTGGACATGCTCCACTTAAAGAAATCCCAATCCCTCTGAGCTACATGCTCTAGGGACCTAAACCTTGTCACCACAATAAACAGAACATGCCAGAGGGATAGATTCCTGTCCCAGAGACTTCCCATACTCTGGAATAAACTACCTATCTATATCAAACAAAGCTCCTCATTAGCACTCTTCAAGAAAAATCTTGATGATTGGATGGGAAATAGGAAATTCACCCCAGCGATCACTTCTGTGGCTCTGCTCGACAGTGGCACAGGAAAATAATTTTCTTGGGTGGCAAAAGCCAGGGTACCTTTTTGGCTAGGCTTGTATAGGCCCTAGGACTGATAGCCTAGTACCTACCTATGAACTTGTCAGGAGGGAATCTGAAGAATAATTTTCCTTTGAATTAGATTCTCCATTCTGTGAAGTGAAATCCCTGTCCCTCTGACTGAGAATCAGTATTTGAGAAAGAGGAAAATCTTTTTCTTTTAAAGTGAGGTGAAGGCTCAGCATTTAAAGACTGACAGTTTCTAAGCAAACCCTCAACAAAGCCCGGCCAATCCTCCTTATCTGTTTTAGAAGGGGAAATATGTCTAGCTTTAAGTTTTCATTTTATGGAAGACCCATGCAGAAAAGAGTGGCTTGAAGGGCAGGCCATTTTCCAAAGATGAGGCTCCACAGAGGGGTTTAGTGAAGGAGCATACCTCAGTACTTCCCCAGTGCTGGCAAGACTGGTTCTCCTGTACTGACAAGGACATCTGATCAGCCACACTGGATTTTAATAGGGCTCTAGTGTCTCTACTTAGCCATGGTGCATAGTTGGTTTTTACTCTAATTTTCCTAGCAGGGGTGAGACTGTTAAGGATATTGGTAAAAGTAGTATTAAAGTAGTCAAATGCCTGTTCTTATCCAAGGGTTTTTAGTGGTTTCCAGTTACAATGGCTTAGTACAGTATTAAGATCATAAGAGTTTAGGTTTCAGTCATCTCGTATTAGTCTATGAACTATGGGCTTGGGTAGATTAGAGCATTTGCGTAGTAGGAATGTGGGCAGGTGGTCACTGAGTCCATCTGGTAGGCAGCCTGTCTGGTAGTTTTGTTTGGGGCAATTGACCAGTACCCAATCCATAATGGATTGTTTTTGTGATTTTTTTTTATCTGTTCTAGTGGGTTCTTGAATGAGTTGAGAGAACCTATAGAGATTAATGTGGTTAGTGGGGTTATTGGATTTCTAGGCTAACCAGTCAGTATTTAGGTCACCTATTAGGATAGTTTCTTGTGGTAAATTATCTCTTGTCCTCTGTAAGATTTCCTCTATTATGGGAGAGTTATTTCCTGGAGGTATGAAGCAGCAGAAAATATTCATTTTTTTTTGTTTTGTTAAAGCATAGGACTGAAGTAAGGGTTTTGGCATTATTAAACTTAGGCAGAGGGGTTTTAACGGGTTGGAGGTTGTGTATTTTTAAGCAGAATGGGTGCCCCACCTGCTTTTCTAACTACTCTATCCAGTCTTAGGATATTATATATTATAGCCTGGTATGTATATTATATATTATGTATATAGTAAGTATATTATGCATTTTTTATATATATATATATATATATATATATATATATATATATATATATATATATATATATATATATATATATATATATATATATATATATATATATATATGTATATATATATATATATATATATATATATATATATATACACACATATATATATATATATATATATATATATATATATATATAGTTCCTATCAGAAGTCTGAAACACTATAAGCCTGAAAATCAAAATCCTGAAAACTATAGACTGAAAGTTCAAAATCCTGAAAGCCCAAAATCCTGAAACTCAAAATCCTGAAAACACAAAATGGACATACTGACGTCATTGTGGCTTTGCTATTGTTAGCCCTGTGGTGTTGGGTCATGCGTTGGGTTCAGGTAAGTCTTGATTGGTTTTATGTTAGGGTTAGGCGGTTTAAGTGAGTTAGGGTTAGAGCAGGTTAGGCATGTATGCAATAGTGACAAATATTGGGGTTAGGGGCGGTTTAAGTGAGTTAGGGTTAGGGCGCGGGTCAGATGAGTGTGCAATAGTGATGGACCTTAGGGTTAGGGTTAGGGTCAGGGTCAGTTGGTAGATATTAGTGTCTTTATAGTGACATATTAGCATTATTTGTGGTTTCAGGATTTTGGGCTTTCAGGATTTTGAACTTTCAGTCTATAGTTTTCAGGATTTTGATTTTCAGGCTTATAGTGTTTCAGGCTTCTGATAGGGAACCATATATGTATACCCCCCCATATACACACACTCACACACATATATATATATACATATATATATATATATATATATATATATATATATATATATATATATATATATATATATATATCCCTCCCGAGTTCATGTGTTAATTACGACATCCCTGATGGGTCTAATGTTACTGTGCAGCAGTGTATGGGCCAAGCAGATTCTTTCAGACTTGAAAGTGTCGCTGATATAGTTTCTGAAGATAATGAGGCGTGCTTGAACAGCAGTTCAAATGCTCATGTTATTGAAGTGGCAAACCACTTTGGGGGAGCCTGTGAGAGTAATGGGCTGAGCAGTTTCAGCCAACATGCCATTAATTATTGTGAAAGTGCCCTCAGTCATAATGATGCATCCCTGGACAGTGATGTGAGCCATTTATTTGTTTGGGGACTTTGACCATAGGCAGGACATCACTGAACCGCTTGCCGGTAATGGACTTTCTAACTTGAATGATCTGGAGTATTTTGCTGATAGACACAACATTAGTGAGCAAATTATTTTAGGACAAGTAAATGTTGGAGACGCTGATGGTGTTATTGGCAATATATATGTGGAACAACATGTCTTTTCTGCCAGAAATTTTAGTACTTATTTTTTTCAAATGTTAAATAGTAGTATGGGAGCGCCTGACAGTAACGGGCAGGTTGACTTTAGTCAACAGGCTATTAATGGTGAAAGTGGTCTGGATAGCAATGATGCAATCTGAGTTTTTATTCAGTTCAGGATTTAAATGTTAACACTGAAGGTATTGTTGAAGCGAACACTGTTAGTGGACCCGCTAATTTGGATGACTTGAACAGTTTCATTTACAAAGCGAATATGAATTCATCTAGTGATAGTGGACAGACCGATATTAGTGTGTCGCTTAATGTCATGGCTGAAGTGAATAGCACATGTGACAGCAATGGTCCAAATATTATAGTCAACTCAGCGGTTGACTATAAAGTTTATAACTACTCAAAAAACAGTATTAATACAACACATGCTGATTTATTAGCAATGAGATTTACCTTTGTGCCATGCAGGTGGGGTGATTTGGCAAACATCTTAATAGATTTGAAGCTATTTACACTGAAAATCAACCTAAAGGCATGGTTTAATGGGGCAAGTCACGAAGAACCAATCAAAGTGTTGAGGAGACCTAGCTATTTTAATCCTCCCTCCCCCGAATGGAACCATTGGGACATAAGAGAAGGTCTGTGAAACAGACATAAGGAATGGTAGTAGGCAGAGATCGTATAAACTATCCAGCAATCTGTCACCTGAGGAAAATGATTTATTATTGGAATTGGCCAGGGATGCCAGTATCCAGATAATAAAACCAGATAAGGGTAGTGGAGTTGTGATTCTTGATAGTAATGATTATTCTGATAAGATGAGTGCATTGTAATCTGAAGACACATATTGCGAAAGCAATCTTAACGAAATACATGTAGCCTATAGCAAATTAGACTTGCTGATAAAAGATATCGGGGCAAATTAACGAAAACGATTATCATTATCTAAAAAACGACTACCCAATTATACCCGACATGTTTGGTATCCCTAAAATCCACAAGGGCCTTGAGTTTTTGCAATGCAGGCCCATTGTGGATGCCAAAAGTGCCAAGACTTGCTTTATTAGTAAATATTGCGACTATCACCTACAAAAGGGGTCCTTCTCTTATATAACAAAGGATTGTTGGCAATTTTTAGAACATTTGAATGGAGTTACTATTACTGAGAATACATACTTGGTTACTATAGATGCATGTAACCTATTCTCAGTAACACCCCATGACACTGGGATAGAATGGCTGGGGACGCAATTGGGCATGACCAACCTTTTTGATCAAGATTAAGTCAATGTCCTTACTACAGTAATGGAGGTAGTGTTAAACAACAATTTTCTACACTTTGAAGGACAATACTACAAACAAGTGACTGGTGTAGCTATGGGGGTGGCTTGCGCCCCCATATATGCAATGTTCATAATGTCCTACTGGGAGCAAGAACATATTTTCCCCAGTGAATTTTGGGCTTACATAAGGCATTACACCAGATTCTTGGATGATATTTGTATTGTGTGGAATGGAGATGAAGAGATATTTTTGCAGTATATCAACCACACAGTTGAGTTCTTCAAATTTACCCATGAGTACAGTAGGGTCAATGTATCGTACCTGAATGTTAGCTTAACCATTGGCAATAGTGGTAACACCTTGAAATCCAACATTTTGAGGAAGCTCACATTTTTCAATTCTTATTTAGAATTTGGTAGTTGGCACCCCTATCAGAAAAAATCTATTGTCAAAGGACAATATGTAAGGGCTGCCAGAATGATGACAGTGGACCAAGATTTTTTATTGGAGCTTGAGTTCATGATAGTTATTTACCAAAAGGGGTTATCCCGAGGCTCTTTGTAAAATTTTGGCAGAGGAGGTTAGACACAAAAGAGCGGAGGGTGTTTATAGGGCCATTTTGAGAGGGAATGTGGACTGTGATAATAGTAATGGGTTTAGCATGCCACGTAATTACCAGGTTGGTACAAGAAGGAAAATGAGAAATTATTTATTGTTTATAACCACCTTTTAACCAAGATGGCGACTGGGTTGTTCGTATCATTCTAAAAAAGTGGAGGATGTTAGTGGCTGATGGTTCACTTGTAAAGGTAGGGGGATCCCCCCAGATTGTATTTAGAAGAGATAGATGTTTTAAGGAAATCTTGGAAACGGGGGCGCACATTGATTCGCATCAAAGCAGTAGAGTGCCTGGTAATTTTAAGTGTGGTAGATGCAATATATGTGCATATATCTGCAAGACAGGTGGTACTGCATTTATCAATGGGAGAATGTTTTACTTCCATGGACACTTTAATTGCACCAGCAGGAATTTAATTTACATGGCTAAGTGTCAGCATTGTCCTGCCTTTTATGTTGGCAAGACCAGCAGGCAATTTAAGGATAGAATTAGGGAGCACAATGCTGACATTAAAAGTATGAAGTCAACTAATGCCCTAGCCAGACACATAATGCAAAATCCAAGCCACAAGTTTAAATTTGTGGTGTTACAACAGTTGAAAGATAGGCAGGGCAGGGTGATTGACCTGGATTTGGATGTATGTGAGTTGAAGTTGAGATGGCAATTGAGATTGGATGCCACCATTTTTCTGGCATCAACGATAGTGTTAGTATAGCAGCCATACTAAAAATTAAGAACATTTTAGGGTAACATGCATATTACTAGTGTATATAGTATTTATTTAATTTTTGATACTGTTATGTATTTAGTTTCTAAAATGAGGTCGTGTTTTGAATTTTAAATAGGCAGTTTGTGTTTAACAAACAGTTGTGGTTGTTGTAATACTACACAATTTTAACTAATGTCCAATGTAATTTTAACTTATTAACCAGTTTTAATTGTTTAATTGATTAATGGGGTGGGATATAAAGAGGTTGAGTTGGTAATGGTTATCGTTCTGAGGAAGTCCAACATTAATTGGACGAAAGCACTTAACCTGTGGATTGTGAATCGTGAATAAAGACATTTGCAACAGCCTTGGTGTCCAGGGTGCCTTCATATTTGTAATATATATATATATATATATATATATATATATATATATATATATATATATATATATATATATATATATATATGGGTCCCCTACAGATTGCTGAAGCTTAAAACTTCCAAATTCATATGATCAAAGTTTTAAAACTTCGATATCCTGAATGGAGATCGGCATACAGCACAGAATGGGAGATTTCCCTTTTCCTCACTGTAGTGCGATCTCGGAGTTGGTATATTTAAGTAGCAGGGGGTGTGGTGGGTGCTGGGGGGCTTTACCCCCCTGCAAAAACATATTTTGTGATATGTTGACTGCTTTTTTTTTTTGCGGGGAGGGGTTCTTAATTTTGAGATTCCAAGATCTTGAGCCTCAGGATTTTGGTCTTTTGAAGTTAAGAAGTGAATCCATATATATATATATATATATATACACACCCACACACATACATACACATAGCATCAAAACATATGCAGCCTACATTGTCCTTTCTAGCACTCTGAAGGGCTCTGAAAACCTCCCCATACTAACTAGCACATCCAAGGCACTGTTACTTTATCCCAAGTGTACACTGTAATCACTGAAGGGCTTTTTGTGGTTTGGAAATGAAACTGATTCCCCATGTTTGGAAGCAATAATTATTACCTTACTGTGATAAAATGGTGTGTCTTCATTTTACCTAACTATTGTGGCATTGCTTCCTCTCAATTGGTGGTTGGATTTCCTAGCATGTCAAATATGTTACTCACTGTTCCCAAGAAATATGTTATAATATGCTTAATCATTAAAGAAGGAATATTCATAAACTCTAGCTTTTTTATTCTGGTTGTTCCCTTGCCTCTTTTTCTTTTCTGTAAGTAACTAAATATAAGGTGAGGTGACCACATTCAGCAAAAAATGACAGAGCAGAGAAAGAAGTGAATTAAAATTATTCAAGTGTAACACAAGGACAGTATGACATGGCAACTCCTATTACAGAATTATCATTCAAGAACTGGGTGGATCATTAAAACAAAGCAATTACACATCTGAGCTTACACACACACGCGCGTGCGCGCAATAAAGGTGCACAAGGGTCCCCTTAGGTGATGCAGGGTGTATAATTTAAGTTCATAACAGGAACATGTTGACTCACTGATCAGATATGCTCACAGGGAAATTATGACAGGTTTCTGAAATGATATAGTGCATTGACAGGGTAGAAAGAACAGGTTGGCATGCATAAACTTGTTGGGCATACACGTATAACAAGATTACATACAGTTTCATAATTCATTTCTTTCGGTTTACAAAAACAATACTATTATATGATATTTAGAAGTTTTGTATATTCAAGGAATCTGTCTCGGGTTTTAACAGCTATGTTAATTGGCTATCTAAACTGTGTCCCAAATCTTTTTTTCTCCCTTGATAAACAGATAAAAATCATTAAGGACAGGCTGTTTCCTTTAGACACTGACAGGTAATAATCTGGTTAAACAGCTTTCCTGAGATGCAGAGCTTGTAAGTGATACCTTAGCAAGTCAAACCCAGACATAAAGGCACCAGATAATAATAAATTTAATGTTAAATCACTTACACTTAATATTCCCAAGACCTTCATAAGCTGATGTTCTTACCAAAATGAGTGTTATACAATTACGTTTATATTACTGAATGACTAATTCAACTATTCCACTTTTGACTATGATCTTTGAAAATCAATAAAAACATCAGGTGAAAATGCTGCCATTCTTGGATTTACCATTTCTGATTAACGACATGAATCCAAACCTATACCTTAATCAGGGCAATATTATTTTTGATATTACACACAGACTAACTGATCAAACAGTATAAGCTTAAAACTACCTCACTTCAGAGCTATTTCAGAAACATTCTACACCAATGTTTTCCAAAAATGATATTTCTATATCCAGTTATAACATTCTGAGAACCAACAGGCGTCATAAAGGTGTTTGTAGTGAAACTATCCTTTGCCATTCTAGCATACCTTGTTTCTTATTTGGAATATAGACTCCATATATTATATATAGATCTGTCTTTGTCTTATTGTAGATTCACCAGGCTAAGTCACTTTCCGTAGGCTGTATATATGTTCCATAACATTCTCAGTCATCCACCACTCAGGAAACGTCACTGACTTAGCTTCATGTAAGAGCTAATCATATTAGTTAGAAACTTTTCAGTTAATTGTGGGAAAGGAGTGATTTATTTAATTGCGGTTATTGTTGCATGAGGTTTGCAATATGATTGTTTTTGTTACTTCAATAAAATAAATATAGTCCTCCTACTGTTCAACTTTTCCATTTTGCTCAGCTAATCAGTCTTACTATAAGAATTAATAAAGTTTCAATATATGACAACATGCTAGATTTTTCTTTCCTTTTACTGTTTGGATTATCCCAGGTGCAGATGCCAGCATAACAGATATGCAATTTGGATAATGTTAAAGTTAAAATAACTGATTGCTTCTGTTACTGCAAAAATATGAGGATATTTTAATTGAATCCGTTACTCATGCACTTTGTGATAATTACTGGTCTCCAGTGCATAAGTTGTGTTTAGATGAAACCATACACTACTTTAATGCCCTATCTCTGACCATCTTCAGCAGCACAGCACCCACACATAAGTGTCACGTCCAGTTATTCAGTCATACTTGGATCATTCCTGAGACCACATCCATGATGACACACTGGGACCACCAATGAGCAGTCTATGAGCACAACAAAAAACATATCTAACCCGTTATCTTCGAGGAAACGTATCTAACCCGTTATCTTCGAAGAAACCTATCTAACCCGTTATCTATGAGGAAACATATCTAACCCGTTATCTATGAGGAAACATATCTAACCTGTTATCTTCGAGGAAACATATCTAACCTGTTATCTTCGAGGAAACATATCTAACCTGTTATCTATGAGGAAACATATCTAACCTGTTATCTTCAAGGAAACATATCTAACCCGTTATCTTCAAGGAAACATATCTAACCCGTTATCTTCGAGGAAACATATCTAACCCGTTATCTTCGAGGAAACATATCTAACCCGTTATCTTCGAGGAAACATATCTAACCTGTTATCTTCGAGGAAACATATCTAACCTGTTATCTATGAGGAAACATATCTAACCTGTTATCTTCAAGGAAACATATCTAACCCGTTATCTTTGAGGCCGATACCTAGTAAAAAATATGAACAATATGAAAGCTTTCATTTTTAGCTCAGCAAGAAGAACATGGCAGCAATCTAAATAAATTCTACAACTGCATTATTTTCTAAATTTTGATTATTCTGTACCCCTTCCACATTTCTTTATCTTGGTGCTGACTGAGTTACCTGAAGTTGTTCTATTAACGCGTAAGACTTGTTTATTACTTTTATATATATTCATCATTAAGGTACTAGTGCCATCCTATTATGACTCAACACTGTTGCTATTCTTTCCTTTTGCATCATCTCACCTCATTTGTTATACAAACTCAATGGAAACTAAAACTTGAGCCTGTATGTTTAAATAATCTCTCCCCGATAATTTTTGTAATTGGCAACAAAAACTTTTAACCTATCTGACACCTTTATTCATCAATCTCTCCATCTTCAGTAATAAGGCTGAGCTTCTCAATGGTCCCTAGAGATGTAAGCTTAGTAAGAACTGAAAAAATATGACCGTATAAAGGATAAGTAGCGAAAATCTTGAAAAAGGTTCTTCTTTCACTGCATCCAGGTGGTGCTTCTTCCATCTCAAGCAATTCATTGCCAGCCTGTTGCATTTCTAGCTCTCCTTTTCAAAATATTGCACAAATGTGTATACTCCCAGCAAGTACTTAATGTTTTTTTTTTTACATTTGTTTACCGGGGAAAGTCAGACTGGAATTAGGTCCATTTACAGCGGAGGCCCAGGGAGGAAAGCCACATCAAACAATTTTATACAGTGGTATATAAAATCAAGATATATCCTACAATAGTTTGTTCCAGGCAGGCTTACTTTTCACAATATTGGACCCTGGATGTTGGTATTTGGTAAAAAAAAAAAAACACACATTGACTGATGCAATCAAAGAAACATCTCACAAGACATAATGGTAGCAAATAGTTGGCCTTGTATGGGAGTTTGAGTGCTGCGTATTAGACATAGTAAGCAGTGAAAGAGAGGAGGTTAGCGAGAAAGTGGAGGAGACCAGAAAAGCATTTATGTAATGCAAGGACAGAGCCAGGACTGCAAGAGGTGTAGTTTGAGTGACTTTTTGAACAGTGAGATAGTTGTTGATGATGAGATATTTTGGGGGAGGTTATTCCATTCCTTAGCAATGGTATGAGAGAAACGAGCTTTCCCTGCAGTGTTATTGGCTTTGGATATACAGAGCAGGGTCTTGTTGGATGAGCATTGAGAACGGTTTGCTGAGTATTGGTTTAGAAGTTGGGTTAGGGCTGGAGTTTTGTGGGGATTCTTAAGTATGTTGAAGGTGAGTGCTAGTTGGTGGTATATAATTAGATGAGGTAGTTCTAACCATTTTAGCTCCTTTAAGGCAAGACAGTGATAACTTCTAAAAGTAGAGTTATTGGTGAATTTTGCAGCTTTATTGTAACATGATTCAGATTTGCTTAAGTCTGTTTTCCTGATGTGAATTAGGATTGGTGATGCATATAGTAGGGTAGACAAGAGGTGGGTTTGGGGCTAGGGTGATACGTGCTTGGTCTGATAGGAATTGCTTGTGTTTGTATAAGGTTCCTAATTTTTTGTGTACTTTTTTAATGGTTTGGGAGCTATGGACATCAAAGTGAAGATCCTTATCTATGTGAGATGTGGACATCAAAGTGAAGATCCTTATCTATGTGAGATGTGGACATCAAAGTGAAGATCCTTATCTATGTGAGATGTGGACATCAAAGTGAAGATCCTTATCTATGTGAGATGTGGACATCAAAGTGAAGATCCTTATCTATGTGAGATGTGGACATCAAAGTGAAGATCCTTATCTATGTGAGATGTGGACATCAAAGTGAAGATCCTTATCTATGTGAGATGTGGACATCAAAGTGAAGATCCTTATCTATTTCAACACTGAGGAGCTTAGTATGGGGGGAATGGAGAGATTGTGGTGCTGTGTTTGGAGATGATGGTGAAGGAAGGAGGTGTGGTTTTGGATTTGTTGGGGGTGAAAAGAAGTAATTTGGTCTTTGGGTTTAGAATAAGTTGGGTATCAGTAATCCATTTTTCCACGGAGCAGAAGGATTCTTGGGTAAGCTTTTGAAGAGTGGTTATGGATGGGGCTGAGCATATTAGGGTTGAGTCATCTGCATATTGTATAAGTGATGCATGCAGGGTGGAGGTATGTAGTTTGTTTGTGAAAATGGTAAATAGTAAAGGACCCAGTATTGATCCTTGTGGAACACCAGTGGTAGTTGGTATTAGAGGTGATAGTATACCTTGCCATTTGACTGATTTGTTTTCTATCAGAGAGATAGTTTCTGAACCAGGAAGTAGTGGAGGGGGCAAAGGACATGGTTGTTAGTGTCTATAAGTAGGTTATGTGAAACCATGTCAAATGCCTTTGATAGATCTAAGAATATGGCTGATATGAAGTTGTTGTTTCTGAGTTGATTAACCTGGTTGGTAAAGGAGAGAAGAGCTGTAGTTGTGCTATGGTTTGGGCGGAAGCCATGCTGTGTGAGGGAGAGGAGATTGTGAGGTTAAGAAGTACATCACCTGTGTGTGAATGCATTTCTCCAAGATCTTGAAAAGGGGGGATAGGATAGCAATGGGGCAGTAGTTTGATAGTTCATAGGAGTTGCCACCTTTGTGAAGGGGAATGATGTATGACACTTTCCATAGTTGGGGGATGTAAGCTTCTTGTATGGAGAGGTTTATCAGAATAGAGACAGGGTAGGCTAGGGACTCTGCAGCTAATTTTAGGATAGTAGTGGGTAGACCATCTGCTGTGAGAGTGGTGGGTTTTAGTTTTGAGAGTAGATTTTTAATTGTGGAGGTTGGTATGGGTGAAAGTGTAAAGGGGGTATACTACTGTGATCTATAGTTGGGGTGAATATAGAGCTACTGTTTGATAACTGGAGGGGGTGACTATAGAGCTACTGTTTGATAACTGGGTAGATAATGACAGAATAGATTCTGTGACGTGATGGTTAAATTGGGAAGCTCTGCTGTCATCATCAGTACTGGTGCTGGGAGCTGGGGCGGTAGTTTGATAGTTTATAGGAGTTGCCACCTTTGTGAAGGGGGATGACGTATGACACTTTCCATAGTTGGGGGATGTAAGCTTCTTGTATGGAGAGGTTTATCAGAATAGAGACAGGGTAGGCTAGGGACTCTGCAGCTAATTTTAGGATAGTAGTGGGTAGACCATCTGCTGTGAGAGTGGTGGCTTTTAGTTTTGAGGGTATTTTTTTAACTGTGGAGGTTGATACGGGTGAAAGTGTAAAAGGGGGTATACTATTGTGATCTATAGTTGGGGTGAATATAGAGCTACTGTTTGATAACTGGAGGGGGTGTACTATTGTGGTCTATAGTTAGGGTGAATATAGAGCTACTGTTAGATAACTGGAGGGGGTGTACTATTGTGATCTATAGTTGGGGTGAATATAGAGCTGCTGTTTGATAACTGGAGGGGGTGTACTATTGTGATCTATAGTTGGGGTGAATATAGAGCTGCTGTTTGATAACTGGAGGGGGTGTACTATTGTGATCTATAGTTGGGCTGAATATAGAGCTGCTGTTTGATAACTGGAGGGGGTGTACTATTGTGATCTATAGTTGGGGTGACTATAGAGCTACTGTTTGATAACTGGAGGGGGTGTACTATTGTGATCTATAGTTGGGGTGAATATAGAGCTGCTGTTTGATAACTGCAGGGGGTGTACTATTGTGATCTATAGTTGGGGTTTATATAGAGCTGCTGTTTGATAACTGGAGGGGGTGTACTATTGTGGTCTATAGTTGGGGTGAATATAGAGCTGCTGTTTGATAACTGGAGGGGGTGTACTATTGTGATCTATAGTTGGGGTGAATATAGAGCTGCTGTTTGATAACTGCAGGGGGTGTACTATTGTGATCTATAGTTGGGGTGACTATAGAGCTACTGTTTGATAACTGGAGGGGGTGTACTATTGTGATCTATAGTTGGGGTGAATATAGAGCTACTGTTTGATAACTGGAGGGGGTGTACTATTGTGATCTATAGTTGGGGTGAATATAGAGCTACTGTTTGATAACTGGAGGGGGTGCACTATTGTGATCTATAGTGGGGGTGAATATAGAGCTACTGTTTGATAACTGGAGGGGGTGTACTATTGTGGTATATAGTTGGGGTGAATATAGAGCTGCTGTTTGATAACTGGAGGGGGTGTACTATTGTGATCTATAGTGGGGGTGAATATAGAGCTACTGTTTGATAACTGGAGGGGGTGTACTATTGTGATCTATAGTTGGGGTGACTATAGAGCTGCTGTTTGATAACTGGGTAGATAATGAGAGAATAGATTCTGTGAAGTGATGGTTGAATTGAGAAGCTATGCTGTCATCATCATTATTGGTGATGTGAGCTGGGGTGGTAGTTTTGCAGGGTTTTAGAAGGGAATTGATAGCCTGCCAAAACTTTTGGGGGTTCTTGGAATGTTTGTTTTGGATTTCTAGGAAGTAGTTTTGTTTATCCATTTTTGTTTGTCTTTTCGCATGATTATGAAGTTGTTGATATCTTTGTTTATCTTGGCTGGTGGTGGTCTTTTTCCAGCTCTTTCAGGCATTGTCTCTGGCTTTTAGTAAGGCTTTTGTTGTTTTATTTAGTCAAGAGGCATAGTTAACTTTAGTCCTATGTTTCTTGATGGGAGCTAGTATATTTAGAGCATTCATAAAGGTATTATTGAAATATTCAACTGCTTGGTCTAATGCTAGAGTTTGTAGTGGGTGCCAGTTAGTTTGTTGTAGCATGCTGTTAAGAATCTGTGGATCTACCTTGTGCTCATCTCTAGTTTCCTTATACAGTATAGGTTTGGGTATGTTTACCTGTCTACGAAGGAGGAAAGTGGGAGAGTGCTCACTCAGTACATCAGGTAGGCAGCCCACATGATAATTTTCTTTGGAGAGATTAACTAATGTCCAGTCAAGAATGGAGTGTTGTTTTGATTTTTTTTGTCAACTCTGGTGGGTTCTTGGATTAATTGTGAGAATCCAAATAAGTTGATGTGATTTGAGGGATTGTTGGAGTTGCAGGTTAGCCAGTCTAGGTTTAGGTCTCCTAGTAGGATGGTTTCTTGATGCAGGTTGTTTGTAGCCCATTGTAACATTTTCTCTATTATAGGCAAGTTATTTCCTGGAGGAATATAATTCTCTTTTTGTTTTTAAGGGAAATAACGGAGCCTAATGTTTCGCCATTTTGGAATTTGGGAAGTGGAGTTTTCAGAGGCTGGAGGTTGTGTGTTTTTAAATAAAATTGCAACTCCTCCTCCCTTTTTGGTGTCTCTGTCTTGCCTTGGGATGTTATAACCTGGGGGCAGAATTTCTTCATTTTGGGTGGTGGGTTTAAGCCAGGTTTCAGTGATAGTTAGTATATCTGGGGAGTAGTGGGCTATGAATGTGTATAAGTCATGTAACTTATTGGATATACTTCTAGAGTTTAGGTTAATAATAAGTAGGTCCGATTCCTGTTTGTTTGAGAGAATTTACTTACTAACAACCTTATCTCTAACACTGGTTTTATACAGAAGCTTGGGCTTGATACTGAAGCTGGTGATATCACTGAATATAGCTAAACCTGTTATGTTTTTCTACAGTTATAGCATAAATATCCATCTGTTTCTCCAAAGCGTTTCATACCAATAATCATAAATTTCTTCTGGGTCACCTGGATATGTATGGTCACTCCTTATTTACTTTTTATATTGCTTGTCATCTTTCTATAAAGCAATTTCTAGTTTCACAGTCAAGTAAGACAATAACGTTTCTTCTCCTTTTCCATTCACTCCTGTAATACATATGGGTTCTGTTTCTGGACTGCTTTTATTTACTGCTTCACTATTTTATGTTTCTGAAGTTCACTCTGAACTTCAACTGATTCATTCAGCTGTCCTAATCTGATTATTCGTCAAGGGCCCTCATCTTATTTCTAGGAACACGAAATCCTAAATTATGTTGTTTTCTATCAAGCAGTCATTGTCAGGAAATGCAAAAGCAAATCCTTCAGCTCTAGCAACTCGTACACTCACATCAAATTCCATTAATGACTTCATAATTAAAGAGGTGACCTATACCAAACTATGTGTTCTAATACTGGACAGTCAACTCCAGTCTGGTTAACAGTGCAAAAGTTACCAAAAACAATCATAAAATGAGTTGTTGCAGAAGCTTTCACTCCCATGATGTAAAACTCAGTTCTGTTTTCTTACTTCTGGTTCTATGTCTTATTGTCTTTCACATTCTCATCAACTTCTAGGCACTTATTTGCAATCTGCTAAACAGAATCAGTAGAGTTGCTGTTTATTATCATTCAAGACCTCTCACTCCAGATCCTAAACTTGTTAGCATTTCACGAGCATCTCGCCTACATTCATCTTGCATTTGTACCCATATATCTGTAATCCCTCGTGCTCAGCAGTAACTGGTGTACTTTAGTGGAATAAGCTCTATGATGCTATGTATGACCACTTCTCAAATCATCATAGCTGATTTCTTACACTTAAATAGGAGCATTATATTCTGAATGGGCATCTTTTCTTGAACCTTCTCTTCATAAGTTGAGTTCTTCATTTTATTTAATCAATCGTAGCTTCTTGCTACTCCTCTTGTCCATTTTTTTTTCTTTACTACTTTAGGATACCTCTATGTCACTAGGATAGAAATATACATCATATGCTGGTTGTATCTTTATAAGATACCGATATCCACACTAGATCCTCAGAGTCAGATTTTAACCAAGATCCTCAGAGTCAAAAATTTTAACCAAGGCAATCACCTCTACTATAAGCCAGCTAAGCTCTCATATTCATTAATTAATAAAATATTTTTCTAACGAACTCTGCTGAATAATTTTGAAACTGTGGTACACTTAGATTAACCTTATGACATTAGTAAAGAAATAACTTTTATCCAGTCATTCACATCTGCTGAGCTTTAATTTTTGCTAAAAAAATTTCAGATTACTTTCTAGAACATTATCACTGTACCAATAAACATGTACGTAACGGGACCAAATTATAAGCTAATAAAACATCCGCTACATTAAACAATATGAACTCGCTTTTTCTTTTTCCCAAACTTGCAAACTTCCATACTTCTAAAACTGACATCTAACTTCTCTCCATAAAACACAGGAACTTTTCTGCACAATACTCAGTCACCATCTTATGTATCATAATGCTCCTTTGATTTTAGACCGCAGTATTGATCTGTTTGAAGACACAAATCACATCAAAGATCCTGGACTGGAGCTGAAGCCCAATTTCAACTTTTCCTGCCACACTATTCTCTGATGAGCAATTAAAACTCAATTTTATGCCACATACTGAAGAAAATGTAAGATAGCATGTTTCTTTCTTACTACTCACATTTAATAGTTGCCTTTATAACCGTTATCCACCATATTCTTATGAGATCTTGTGCCATTTATCTAACCATAGCCTAAAATTATCCTCAGTGCCAGTTTTCACTATCTCTGAATGTAAAGCATCCTATGGTTATTTCAGTATTTTGGGGAAATATGTATATGTTCTATGACTTTTACATGACCCCCTTACAATTTGCCAGTATGCAACTTTCTTTCTCATCTATCCTTCTATCTTCCAAGTTACCCACTTTGCCTCTTATGGTGTCATTCCATTGTGTTATATCACTCCTATTCGCTATGTTCTGCTGAGTGAAGAAGTTATTTTTCTTTTGTTGTTCATTATATATGCACCCTCCCAAGCTCCATATAATTTAATTCATCCTCCTTTATACCACCTCAATCGTTAGTTTTTCACAAAAATCACAACTAAATTTAGACTCATCCAAATGCCTACATCCTTCTTATCATAAGAAACAGTCAACATGTGCTCTTCAAGAGCAAATAATACACCAGTTCCCTGTGCCAATGTGTAGAAACCTTCACTTTATGATTACATTCTAACTTATTTTTTTCAAATTTCCAGCTTCTTTTGTTCCTTTTGCAACTAACTTTACTTTTACAACATATTCATCCCATATTTGAATTATCTGTAAATAGGAATATACTTCTCTTAGGCAGCCATGATGGTGCAGCACTGTCACCTCACAGCAAGATGTTCTCTGGTTCGATTCTCGTCTGGGGTGCCTTCTGTGCAGAGTCTGCATGTCCTCCTACCTGTGGTCATGTGGGATTCCTCCGGGTGCTCCGGTTTCCTCCCACATCCCAAAGACATGCTGCAGGTGGACTGGACACACTAAATTGGCCCTAGGCGTGAGTGCATGTGTGCCTTCTGTGGAAGGTCGGATGCTGGGCTGGCAACTCAACACCATATAACTCCACTGCAATCGTTCTGCGGACCATTATTTTGCTGAGGTGACCCCTAACGGGAAAAGCCAAAAGGAGAAGGAGGAATGTATTTCTTTGATTCTGTACCATTATTAAAAATATATTTGTTAGGTTCAAGCAATAACACTGATCATTTCAGAGAACACTTAAGAACTCACCATTTGCCCACTTTTCCTCGTCTCCTTCCCAGTTTCAGTTTACCAAGCTCCATCATCATTTTACACTCCCCTGTCAGACATCTTTCTTACCAAGCTCATAGGAATTCATCTTACTGAATAGTGCAGTTTAGAATAGATGTTCCTTTTACTGAATAGAGAAGTTGGGTGTAATGGCATCCTTTTTAACGCTTGACAAGTAACATGCAAATTGTTTGTATTTCTTGAAGTGGTTGTCAGCTGCTCATGAACATACTTTTGCTACTCGATAAATAATTTGTGCTCTGTCATCTTAAAACAGTCTGGCAAAAATCTGTCAATAACATCAGAAGCTCATGTCTTAGTTGTTGAAAGAGGTGAGTGTGAGGATTATATATTCAATGCTTCATGCTGACTATCAGTGTTTCAACTGCTTGGTAAAATGATACCCAACCATTTGCAGATTACTACAGCTGTTGCTTTTTTTTAAGTCCTCTTCCTCTTTCTAATATGCACCGACCTCAGTTGAGTAAGGCAAGTTGGGGTGTAAACAAAACAGTTTCCTGTGTTTAAAACTTTTGGGGTTTCCCTCTTCCAAAATTAAGTTTGTTTCTTGACGAGGAGACTATCATTTCATCTGCTTGTATTAGCTAAACAGCATTCTGCAGAACTAAGAACTGTTTTTAGATTCCTGATAAGGTTTATATAACTTATGCTCATGTCACTAGGAAACTGTTGTTATTCTGCTGAAAAGATTTAGAGAACAACTTTGCAGCCCTGAACTAAGTAATACTATAATAACTGCAAATGCAGTTCACTGTTAGGTAAGTAGGAATTGGCATCTTATTTGCGTCACGTGCTTCTTCTTTCTGCCTGCAGCTCCTTCTGGTGGTAATTATGCATGTTTTAGGTATGCATTGCACAATGATTCATTTAATGATTGTTGTTGTACATTACTGCAATTAATTTGCTATACATTTTACACTGCTTCTATTCATTTGACTATTATGATTCACAATTTCTGCTCTCTGCCTTTTTTCATAACATTGCAGACAGTCTGCTATCTTTCTGTTTAGCTCTCTCGCTTTACCTCCTGTCATTTAGTATGCTTTACTGAAAACTGGCTATACATCTCAATAACATTTTTCAACCTACTCCCATCTTCTTTCCTTCAACCTGCAAGCACTTCTCAATTTACTTAAGTGCAACCCTTCTACAGTTCCCATTAATAAATATTTCCGCTTGCCCCACTTTTCCCATTTCCTATCACTTGTAACCATATACCTGATAATTTCTTAGTTTAACTCATTTGTCCACTTTTGTCCCCTTGAACATCCGCGGTGGTACAGCAGTAGCATTGTTGCCTCACAGCAAGAGGTTCTCCCGTTCGATTCTTGGCTGGAGTGCGGGGAGTGCCTTCTGTGTGGAGTCTGTATGTCCTCCCCGCGGTTGGGTGGCCGTTCGAAAGACATGCATAAATGGGCGTGACTTTGTTGAAGTTTGAACATCGAGCTGGCAGCTCGGCGTTCGTGAAAATCTACTACTAATCATCGCTGTGGGGACCCCTAACCGGGAAAAGCCGAAAGAAAATAACAACTCATTTGTCCCCTTCTTTACTACAGTCCTACTGCAAGCCTCATTTACTTTTTGCATTTGTTCTCCATCCTAAACATTGTATATACCTCTTAATCTAGCTGAAATTATCCCATGGATGGTTTACCTGCTTGGTTATGTATTTTGCCTTTTTAATCTTATTGTTGTGACTATGTGTTTTTAACACTGGATGCTTTACTTAAGCAGTTACATTATGTGTACTGTACAACACCCCCCCCAGTATTCACCCCCTTTTAATGGAACCCAGTTCTACCTGATGACTATGTACCCCTTCTCCTCCTGCTACTGCTGGCCTACAAATTGCAGACTTTCCCTTGTTACTCTTCCATTATCTTCACAAGTCCCTTCCCCCCAAATACCATTGATGCAAAATGTTGGAGAAGTATCTCTGGCAGTGATTATTTCCTTTCCTACGTGATGGCAGTCAGCTCAGATATGACATCCCCACCATACCATGACAGATTCATTGGAATTCAAGTAGCAATTTTACAGGAAGGCAGCTTGAGCAAGGGAAGTATCTTATGAACCCATATGCATGAAGGGCAGAAACAGTAAATTAAACAAGCAGCTTTCTGTCTATTAATAATGGCATACATATCTGTGTATCACATAGCTACATGTTAATGGTAAGCCATGAAGCCATTTAGTTATGACTTTCATTCAGTAGACACTTTTTCTGCATACTATCATTATGATGGGAAGAGAGGGGAATGTCTTCCCTTTAGCTAATTGCTTGTCAGTGGATAATTTGCTGCATATTGGAGAGGCATAAGATGATCAAGCACAAATAAGCTGAGTATGATGCATTTTATACAAACATGGCGAGAATCATGACCTATTCTTCACCTGTCCTGTGATAAGTCAAAAGGGTAAACAAGACAATTTTAAACAACTGCTTAGAAATTATAAAAAGAAAAAAAAAACACTTTTAGCAATATAACTTTTAGTCTCCTGGGCTTCAATATATCTTTTCTATGTAGAAAACAAGTCAAAAAGGCATTACACAATATATACCTCAAAAACCACCAGTTATTCAGATGAAAGCCAAGTAAACCGTGCAAGTAAACATTATAATTGCATTCAAAATTCAACCTAAAAAGGTAAGACTGTTGTATTTCAAAATAAATCAAACAAATACCATTTTCATATTCAAATAGTTAATTCTGTTTCCCTTCTCACCATCACTCACTTTTTCCAAAACTGTGGCTTGTTCATTTATTATGTTCTCCAGAAAAATATTCAACTACTTGTCATGAAATAATTCTGTTTCTATTAGTCACATCAAAAGTCAAAGTCAAAAATGTATTTTCTGAACTGAAGGATGTTGTTATTAAAAATAAAACTTCCATAGAACTGCTCATAAAATATTCAAACAGTATTTTCATGTATTAGAACACTTATAATGTTAAAGAAGTTTGAAGAAGACATTTTCAATTAGTCCTCTTCTTGTTAGGAAATAGAGAAATACTTATGTTAGATAACTCAAGATTACCTAAAATAATTTTCTAATTAGAGTTCTATTTTTCTTTTTCTCTTCTTCTGTTGTTTCAGTCACCACTTCTTCATATATCGCCTACATCATTCCAAAAGCTGCTTTTCTTGGCTTCTCTATCACAAAAACACACAGGAGACAACTCAGCAGTCACCCATAGAAAAACAGATAAATAATTTTTAATAGTTAATTGTTTTCATCTGATAAACCAGATTTCCTCAGGACTGAGTAATGATGCAAGCCATAAGTAAACATCATCAGAATTTGTTTGAAACTCTGAAAATGTTTAGTGAAAGGTAATCCAAAACTTTTATCTAGTTCAGTTATTAAACTTTATTATTACTTCCTGATTTGCAGTCAGTTCTGTTCATGCAGCTTGGCATTATGTTATACCAAGAATCATGAAATGCCTATCATCAAGGGAGTATACGCATCTGTGGAATTATTCAAGTTAATATTTTCGATATAAAATTATTTTTTGCCTGTGAACATGATTATAATAATAATTATTATTTCAATAATAATGAAAGTAATTAAATCTGGGAGACCTATAAAACTGAATTATTGATACATTGTATTGTCTTCATTCAGATATGCATTTGAGCCAGAATATCATGGGTATGACTTTCAGCACAGTGAATTATGTACATCTCCATAAAAATAAGGAAGCTATGTGTCAAGATAAGGAGCAACCAGCTACAGATGGCCCCATGGCCCAACCAATGGGAAGAATTGTATTTGTACTATACACAGACAATAATTCTCAAATATCAGTCCACAAATATGGAACACTTCCTCTTTAACTACTGTAACTTAAACGTGGTTAAAATGTATTACTCTATACTTGAAATATTTTGTTGATAGAATATAATTCATTATTATTTACATTCATTTTTGTTTAAAAGTCTTAATGCAAAACACATCATAAACCTCTTCAATGTGGAGGAGGGAATTTCATGATATAAAATGTGCAATTGTTAATACAACTGAGCTATAGATAGAAAGCATGGGGCAGGTGCTAATTAAAAGCTATGGTGGCCCTTAATTTTAGTTGGATAAATCTGGAAATAATCATTTGGATTAACTCCTTCACTGGATGAATATTTTATTTTCCACATGACTTCATCTTTTAATTATTATCCCAAGCAAAGGGCTTTTCTTAAAAAAATTCTTAAGTGGGTGTATTGAACTATCTGTTCATTACATTCAGTTAAAACATTTTTACAAATGGTGAACTTGTTTACCTTCAATGTCTTCTACTTTTGCTGCACCCCTCCAGATCCTTTTTATAAACCTACCTCAATGTCTTTTTACAAAAATGATCAAGTAGTGCCTTTACTCAAGCATTTTCAAAAATTGTATCCAGCTCTTGGAACTCATCACTACAATCAGTAATGGCAGTAAGGAACTGCAACTTATACTGATGCACAGGAAGTTACTTGGGGAGCATCCTGTTAAAATGCACAAAGGCACATTTAAGGAAAAAACATTAAAGACAGAAATAAAATAACTTTAATGAGTGGCCTCATCCAATGTAATGCAGGCTTCCTCAAATAAACTGTATAGCATATAAAAAAATGTATATAACTTCTAACAGTTACCATGTGACTACTGAAATCCAATCAAACATATAATTTAATTACTCACTTAAAATTAACACACAATGTCACACTTTGCTGCTAACACCATTAACATAAATGCATTAAAAAATAGTAATGAAATAGCAATCAAGCATATAATAATATGTCAATGTTTTTATATAGAAACGAAAACCTAATATGGCAAAATAAATGTACCAAATTAGCAATATGATTTTAATTTTAATATACTAGCTAAATTGATCTATTCATTGAGACCAGGCCTCTTAACCATTCTGAGTATAAGCTGCCTAAGAAATTCCTTTTTTAATAAGTTATTAAAATTAATTCCACTGTTGCCCATCATGGTCTGGTACAACAGAAAATACAGAAATGTCCTCACATTATTGCATTTCGTAGCTTCCTTATATAATGTATTATTCATAATTTTTTCTTTTCATACAATTCTTGAAATTTTATGGTTTTTTTCAAAATGCACTGCTGAGAAAGTATACGTGTAGTGAAGTGAACCACAGCTGTTGAATTACAATTGAAAGAACCAGGTGCCGTACAGAAGCCCTTGCAGTTGCCCTGCTAGACAGGGGTCCAGGGAAGTAAATATTGTGGGAAGAAATATCCAGGGAATTGTTTGGCAAGGCTTGTATAGGCCCTAGGGCCAGTAGCCTAGTACCAACCTATGAATCTATGAATAAATGCATATTAGTGCTGTTATTAATAAATCTGAATAGCTATTTAATAAGTAGGTTTTAAACCATAGAAGGATGGGCTGAGAGAGAGATCTAATGAGGATGTCTGAAGTAGAAGTTTGCTATGACAGACTGTGTCAAAGATTTTAGACAAGTCTAGAAATAAGGATGAGACTACTTTGCCATTATCCCTAGCTTTATTAACAGTATTTATATATATATATGTTGGAAGTGTAGTGTTAGTACTGTGGGAAGGATAGGAGCCATGTTGTGTGGGGGATAGTGGTTATTCCTGCAGGAGATAGTTTAGCAATTGTTTTTGAATACATTTTTCAAGTATTTTGGAGATGACAGATAAGATTGCCATAAGTATAATGTTAGTAATGTCTCTTGAATTTCTTCCTTTGTGCAGATGGATGTGTGACTTTTTCCTGAGAGAGGGAACTTGGGATTCCTGGAATGCCTTGTTTATGAGGACTGAGGCAGAAAAGGCAATGTTATTGGCTGCTGTTTTAACATACTCACATGGAAGGTCATCAGCTGAGTAGAGCATGGTTTGAAATTGTTTAAGAGTAGTTTTATATAGGATGTGGGCACATGTTTGAAGGTGAAAGAGGATCTGGGGATATGTGGCTGTTGGCAGGGGGAGGTTTAGAACTTGGGGAATTCCTGGTTAGAAATGCTATTCTATCTATGAAATAAGAGTGGAAATGTATTGCAATTTTGAGTGGTGAGTTACTGAGAGAGGGCTAGGGTTGAATTTTTGGTTGAGATGCGGAATAGTTTAGTGTTGTGTTTACTATTATCCTGAAAGTTAGTATAAGTAGTTTTTGTCTTCATTTGTTTGCTTTTTAGCATGATTGTGAAACATTCTGAAGTTTTCAAGATATCGCGCTGTTTTATGTTGTTGCCACTCTTTCCATGCTTTTTATCTATCCTGCATTAGCACTCTACTCTTTTTGCATAGTCAGATTGCATTATTTGTTTTCAGTCTAGTTCCTTCCAGGAGGTAAAAGGTTAAGATATTCAGGAAAGCTGTACTGAATTCCTTTACATCATCATCTAAGGAAAGCATTTTGACGTATTTGATGGTAATGCATTGTTGTATGATAATTAGCAACATATAGTGATTGTTTATTTTTTGTCAGATTAAGGGAAAATACAATAACTTTTGAAATAAAAATAGTTAAGAGAACAAAACCTTTCTCTGCTTCCTGTAAGTGTAAATGCAGAGGAGTTTGTATCTGCTGATAATGATTTCTGTCTATTGACTGCTGAAAAGTTACTGGGATAAAACTGTTCCTTTTATTTATTTTTTTTAAACATTTTTATTCATTTCCAAAAACAAGAAAACATGAATGCAGGTTATTTATGACAATGAAGTATTTACAAATTATTTAAAAAGGTAGGCTAAAACCTCTAAACAGATATCACACATTAAAACCAAAATAAACTATTTACAAGGGTGTCTATTGTTGACATATAATTGACTTTCTATACAATTGTTTCCTGATTATAATCTGCTGCAGTCATTATTCTCCAGTATTTCAGTTACTTTTTGCCATGCTACGTATAATGATGTAGTTCTTTCAGTTCTTCCTTTAATAGTGTTCATTTCCAATTGCGATACTGCTGACACCATATTCATGAATTGCTTAAAAGTTGGAGAAGCTTTGGATTTCCAGTTTGATGTAATGTTCTTCCTTGCAATAGCTAGGAGAGTCCATAAGATTACATATTTTGTTCTTGGCACACAGTCGGGTACAGGTGCATTAAACAAAATAATAGATTTGGAAATCTGGAATTTATCATTGAATACCATTTGCAGAAAATAATTTATTTTATCCCAATATGATTTAATCAAATGGCATTCGTAGAACATATGTTGCCAGTCTGCTTTTATTGATAAATCACATCTCCAGCAGCCAATATTTTTCTTAAGCATAAGTTCCATTTTATGAGGGTTACATAAGATCTGTGTATGAATTGCCATGTAAAAAGTCTCCAATGTAATGAAAGTGATGTCTGCTTTGGAGAGAGAAGAATTAGTTTTTTATCTCTGTCATTTGGCACATGTCCATTAACTGATCTATAATAATTCCATATTTTGTCATTATTATGCATTTTTATTTTTTTGTTTGTTTTATAAATAGATGATAAGTATCCCTTTCCAGTAATGGATTGATTCGTTAGTAATATTATATGTTCTATAACGTTAGGAACATTTTGTCTTATTAATGGTTGCATTGTTTCTTGTTTGCTTAATATATACTGTCTTAATTCTTGTACATGAAACCACGAACTATCTTCCATGTTTCATTTCTGTTTAATCTGGTCTATTGTCAGAGGTTTTCCAGAGTTTAGCAATTGATGCCAATATATTAATCCCTTTTCTTTAAGCATGTTGACTACTTCCATAGTAAATGTTATTATATTACCTTGTGTGTACGCTACTGGATATAAAAGAAATGACCATGCTTTAATATCAGGATTGCTATTAATAAGATTTTGGAAAAATTTTAATGTATAAGTAATGTATTTGGAACTTATATTTTTATTCTTATGTATCATCATATATTCCTTCATCAGCCATAGAAAATTGTTTGGTATGAAATCTGTATACTTATTTGCTACTACAAATCCTCATTTTAACCAGATTCTCTCATGAACTAGCTTCCATTTTGATGTATATTTTCTATTTAGCCATAATGATATTGTTTTAATAATGGATGAATGCAAATATATTTCTATGCCTGGTAAACCTATGCCACCTATATCTCAATCATCTAGATGATACTTCATAGCTATCCTTGGTTTTTTTGGATACCATAGGAATCTTACTATTAAATCATTTAATTGTTTTAGGTGCGATTTAGCTGGTGGCAAAGAACAAGCTTGTATGACATAAAGAATTTTTGGAAATATGATCATTTTAATTATATAAAGCCTTTCTTCCATTGAAAAGAAGAATTTATTCCATCTTTGTATTAGATTTTTAATATTATTTAAGGTCTCTTTATAATTTGTTTCAATTGTCGTATCTAGGTTGTTAGTTATTATAATTCCCAAGTATTTAATTATATTATCGGTAGAGATATATTTATGGTATTTTTTATTTAGATCTTTTTTATTAGTATTTATAAGCAATACACATGTTTTGTTCTCATTAAATTTAAGACTTGAAAAGTTTTGAAAGTTTTGAATTGAGTCCCATAATGCTTTTAAACTGCTATTATTATTTTTTAAGGTAATTAAAATATCATCAGCAAAAAGTTGAATTTTAAGCTCTAGGCTGTTGTCTAGTTGTATTCCTTCAATATTTTTATCCATATGTATATTATTTGCTAAGGGTTCAATGACTAGCGCAAACAATAATGGAGAAAGAGGGCAGCCTTGTTTTGTGCCCTTAGTTATCTTAATAGATTTAGACAGACAAGATCAACTGTTCCTTTTATGATGTCTAAACCCATGGTTTCTGTAAATGTGATGCAAACCTCTCACTGACTTCTGTGCTTTATGTAAGTAAAGCCATTATGAGATATATGTATTCCACACACTAACACTACCATAATTGTTTTAGTGAAATTCTTCTTTCTATTCACAAAGACGATGGCATTATAAAACTGGTCTGAGGCATCAGTGCTGCAAAGGATACGAGTAAGAGGACCACTACTGATAAAGTAGGACATCAGTAAGAGGGCCACTGCTGATAAAGTAGGACACCAGTAAGAGGGCCACTGCTGATAAAGTAGGACACCAGTAAGAGGGCCACTGCTGATAAAGTAGGACACCAGTAAGAGGGCCACTGCTGATAAAGTAGGACACCAGTAAGAGAGCCACTGCTGATTAAAGTACAGAGAAAAAAACTTTTCAGTCACCAGAACTTATTAGTACGAAAAACTAACTTGTTAGTGTCATCAGCTTGCCCCAGCAAGCAAGCAGGGTGGAACTGCACTTTAAGGATCACTTCCAAAAGAGAGGTGGTAAATATGAGCAAGCATGGAACCCCTAAAGAGCAATCAATCACAACTTTTTCACACCCAATCAGCAAGCAACAAACTACAACAAAATGGATGCAATGCCTTTGGCAATCATTCTAACTACGAATGCATAATTAAACTTGAGCAGTTACTTCTCCCCCAGCTGATGCTATAGAAACTGTAACATTTGTTTAACTTCCGTCAGAGTTTAGATGGACCACTCACTAATATATACCCGTCATGCAGAATCAGAGCAAAAGCAACTGAATATGCAAGCTAAAATGTGCTAACATGTCCTACCATCTAGCAGCTAAAGAGGAAATAGCAGGAACAGGTTATGTAGTCAGAATTCACATGCTACAGTATGTTCTGCTTGTTATCTCTACCGCAGTCAAAGCCTGCACACTATAGAGAGCATGAGTTGCCGAGCCATTGTGATGTTGCATAAGTATGATCAGTGCTGCCATCTTCTGTCCGAACATGAATGGCTCCCAGCCACTGCCAGAAGATATTTCTTATCATGATTTTGATAATATAATATAATAGGATCTATATTAGCGAATAACTAAACGTCAATCTCTAATAAACAAACACACAAAACTGCGAACAGCAGTTTCCACTCAGGGAAACAAGTTATTTGGCCGTTGCGCGCAGTTTGCCCTTTCTTCAATGTGGACTGATCTCGGAGTTGGTATATTTAGTAGGGGGGTGGAGGCGAAGCCCCCCCACTTCATTTTTGTTAACTTTTTTGTTGTTGTTGTTGGGCAACGGCATTGTTTCTCTGAGTGGAAACTACCATTTGATGTTTTGTGTGTGCGATTATTGGTGATCGACATTTAGTTATTTGCTTAACTAAACATTTGATCATGTGATATAGACATGTATAATAGACCAGTTTTAAAAACAACCATTAGAAAAGGCTATTTGATAAGATAAAATAGCATCTTTTTAGTGGCATTAAAACAGCAATTATCACAGCAAAAGGTACAATTATCTCAATATCAATGCAATTATCACACCAAAAATTAATTTTCACAGTAAAACCTACAATTATTACAACAGACCACCACTCAGTATATTTCTGAAATCATTCATACTTGCAACCATGTAAGTTAGTTTAAGAACATTCATACTTGCTCCCCATGGTTCCAATCCCTTAATGCCACAATACTAGTGGCATGGAATACAAATGCTTATTTTTCAGTTCAGAGTGTTAACTAAAGTGTTTTGGCTCACTTAGCATACATCTTTCAGTTACCAGTGCAAATAGGTTCATAGATTAGTACTAGGCTAATTGGCTCTGTGAGTCATTTTAAGCCTAACCAATTACCCTATGTCAGAATCAAACCCCGTACCTTGTGTCTGTAAGGTAAACACCTTAACCAGAATGCCAATCTCCCAACCCAAAGTTTTTACAGGTTCATAGGTTGTTACTAGGCTGACCACTATGCCCCTTACAAACCTAGCTGCACACCCAAACCCATTTGGATCTGGAGTATCATGAGTATGTATATGGGGGGGGTACATGTTACTAAGGAAGTAACTAAGGGATATGTAGGAAGGCGGTGTTAGGAGTATTTGATTTAGCTGCAACCCAAGGTACTTAGCAACAGAGCAACTTTAATAATAGTAATACCCATTTGTTAACCAGGTAGGTCTAATGGACACATAGGCCCTTTTCATGCACATCCAGGGAGCAATAACTGGTTAAGTGACATGTTCAAGGTCAAAAGGTATGAAAATGAGGGCTGTGAGAGTCAAACCCTGTATCACAAGAACTACAATCCACAGCTTAACCCTTTGCGCTAACTGCCACATTTTTTCCATTCCAAGAAGAAAATACTTCCTATGGCTTTCCCAAGTATCTTTCATTTTTTTCAGTATTGATAACATTACCTTTCATCTCTGTATTTTTCATGATTTCTGATAAAGAGTAGAGGTTCATCTGAGAACAATTACATAAAGTAGCATGACCATTTTGTATAAGGTCTTAGTCCAATCATGACCCAATACAATTTACTGGATGGAACTGCCTCCAAGGGCTATAATGACTATTCTATTGGTCTACAGTCACAAAGGGATGCCTCATTATTAGCTATCCCCTAAAGAATGTCCTCCTCGGGAGTACAGACTGACAAGTGACTTTTCCAGTTATGTCTTTTACTTTTCACTCATCAAAGATGTAAGACGACACAGGGGAAAATAATAAGGTAGTCATGAGGCAGGAGGCGTACTTTTTCTTATTGCGGTAAATCTCCCCCTTTCAGTGAGTCATACATTGAATTACAACCATAAACACTTAAAGGAAATCATTTACTTGGTCATTACAACTGCTATACCATGTGGAATAATGTTTTCACACCAATGACATTTTTTTTTTAAATTAGCTAAAATATCTTAAAACAGTCTACATTGATTGTACATTTATATCATTAACAATTTAAATAAAGTTTGTTCTAAAATGTTTTCTGTCTATAGAAGCATACGTACATTGTTACAGTGGCAATGCTGTTTGTGACAAATGTCCACAATCAGCCACAGCTGCAAAAAACTAAATTTGTTGACAGAAAGCATATTTTCTCAAAGCAAAGCTGTGCTTCTACATAAATTTCAGATGACCTATATATTGCTATCCTTCTATATATCCAGCTGAACAGATGTAATCATTAAATAAGTAGGTCTGTTTCTGGGACTTTCTAACATAAAGATTTGGATGACAGGCTAATGACTTACTGACTGTATCGCTTGCAGACTCAGAACTACAGTGATGGTCATAGTTAGTTCTCTGGCCACCATCACTTTCATGCCAGGGCGTCACTAAACACCAGTGCCTGAGGCTAGTGTGTTCTTTTGTCTAAGTATTAATCCACCCTTGTATTTCATTTATCTGGCAGGGCTCAGATTCACGTTTGTTTGGTTTCTTACTTCTTACATCATCATCATCATCATCAGCCCCCCCTTTTTTCCCATTTTCTACATGGGGTTGGAGTATTGTGTCCGCTGTCACTATCTCTCTTGATTCAATGTCACTCTCTTACCACCTTTGACAGTCCTGCCTGACTGTCGCAGGTCTTCTCCCACTTTACGATATTGTCCTTTTTACAGTATCATTTTTTTTAATAAAGTGACAGCCCAGTGACTTTTTCTTTTGCATCAGTATACTCCGTCTACCCCTTGTCTGTCATTCACTGTTGCTTATCTTGTTTCTAAAGTTATAGTTATATCTAAACAGCAGACAGGCTGATGTAGACACATTGCTATTTATTTTAAATTTGTTAACCAGGTGCACACACTGTTGTGGGTATTTTTTCAGGGGGTGTCCAAGGAGTATCCAGTTCTTGTATAAAATATTTGCACACAATACAGTTAAATTAAGTACACATTTTAACATGTGCACACCAAATGCACTAGTTTAATTACAAAAATAAGCTCTTCTTAGCAATACAGTGAAATAAATAAATATAAAAAAGCGAACCACCAAGGCAGTATTTGCGTGAAACACTAGTTTATTTAACATTAAACACTGTCAAAGAAAAACCAACTAAGCGCTTTTGCCAAGAAACATGAATTGGCTTCATCAGAGTCACTCAATTATGATGCAACTTCCTTTATATACTCTAATTACTTAAGCAACTATTCATGATTTTGCTTGCATCAATGAACCCTGACTAAACTTAAAGGCATACTTCCCCTGAATATGTAATGTACACAATAACATGCTGCAAACCATAATAAGTACATTCAAGATAAAATATTAGTAATAATACTAATAACGAACATAATAATATAAAACATACTTAAAAAAATAAACTTAAAAATTCAAAACATAGTTGATCTGTTTGTTGCAGTCAGATAAGTGTTTTCACAGTACACTTAAAATTAAATCTCTGTTGCCCTTTGCTTCAAAAAGGGAGCTATTGAACAATAATCATTTAAACCTGGGAGAAAAAATGTATTTTTCCTCTACCTTTATGGCCAATGTATTGTTGTATGTGAAGTTTCTGGATGACATACTGATTTTATGGTGAGGAGAGGAACATGTGATGAACGACTTCGTAAAATACATCAACAGCACAACCACTTTCCTTGAGTTCACATATAAATGGCACTGTAGTTCACATATAAATGGCACTGTGATAAGATAGAATTTTTAGATATTGAGTTGACTAAGGACATTGCTGGGGGCACCTTAGCCAGTAGCATCCACAGAAAGGAAACATTCCAGTATGTTACTGCACTATAACAGTTGCCACCTCTTCCATCAATGGAAGGATATAATAAAAGCCCAAATGGTCAGGTTATCTAGACTCATTAGTAGCGATGAAATGTTTAAAAAAGAGATCTATACATTAATTGAAATGTTCCTAAATACAGGCTACCCCTTAAGTCTTCTGCTGAAATTGAAGAGAGAAGTTATGCTTAAAAGAAATACTACATTTAAGCCTATTTTGAAAGCAGGTCTAAATATTAATAGACAAACTTTGAACACAGAATAACTGGGTAGAGTGAAAGAAGGCACACAAATAAGGTTAAGCGCTTTTCGTTTATGTTAATCCACAAACTTCATCAGACAATACAGAGTGTTTCAGACACATTTAAATACATAAAAAATGCAATTAATTATCCAATCAACAAAGAAATACCTCAATAAAGCACAAAGTCACCACCCCCTAACTATATATATAAACAATCTAGTTAAAATTTAAATGGGCAACCCCACATTTTCCTAAAACTAATCCTATTAAACACAAAAACACTTATTTTGAATATATTAATAATTTAATACATATTAAATTAAACTTAACGTGTTAAACTTTTAAGTTTTAAAATACTACTTAAAACACAGCCTTCATTTAAACCAGGCTGGTTATAAGCATTCAGCCTGATTTGCCATGTAAGTTCTAATTCTTCCAGTTTAAGAGCGTCCGGACCACCTCTTGAATTTTTGCTCACCTGGTCTAAAATAATAAATTTAAAAGAATGATCAGAAAATTGGTCTATATGTTTTGCTAAAGCATTCTCAAGCTTGTGTTTCTTTATTGCATACAGGTGTTCATAAACACGTTCACGAAGCCTTCTTTCAGTTTTGCCAACATAGAAAGCTGGACAAAACTGACACTTGGCAAGATAGACCACCATCTTAGAATTACAATTATTCTTTGTGCTTTATTGAGGTATTTCTTTGTTGATTGGATAATTAATTGCATTTTTTATGTATTTAAATGTGTCTGAAACACTCTGTATTGTCTGATGAAGTTTGTGGATTAACATAAACGAAAAGCGCTTAACCTTATTTGTGTGCCTTATTTGTGTGCCTTCTTTCACTCTACCCAGTTATTCTGTGTTTAAATATTAATAGAATCGACATGGCCAAGCTAGACACACTACAGTGTTCTGGTATTACAATGCAATACAGAAACATCAAACTTGGTATCAAGTGTTAATATATGGGAAACTCATTTTGACAAAGAAATGAAGGAAAAGTTGGGGCATAAACTTAACGTTATGTACAGTAGAGGGCATAATACAAAGAATATTCTTGAAAGTGTCAACAGAAAACAAGGCAAGCACAGGTCATTGATGTACAAATGTGGTGCTTGCAAGACCTATAAAAATATAAATGATGGTACGAATGTCTTTATAGGAAGTTTTGAACTTACTATAGGATGCCCGGGCAGGTGCAACTGCAACACCACTATGGGGGTTTATTTAGCTACATGCTTATCATGCCCTGGTTTTTACGTAGGCAAGACCAAAATAAGGCTACGGGATCCCATTACTGAGCACCTTAGGGACATTAAAAATAAAAAAATGAACAATGCTTTATATGTTCACACTCTGGAATGTCCCAACTACAAGAGATTTTTATTCTTTGTCATTAATAGAGGACAGAGTGACTCTAGGGGTGGGAATGATTAATTATAATTAGAATCCAGAGAAGCTAGATAGCAACTGAGACTATCTGCTTGTTGCAAGCCAGGTTTAAATGATTATTGTTCAATAGCTCCCTTTTTGAAGCAAAGGGCAGCAGAGATTTAATTTTAAGTGTACTGTGAAAACACTTATCTGACTGCAACAAACAGATCAACTATGTTTTGAATTTTTAAGTTTATTTTTTTAAGTGTGTTTTATATTATTATGTTCATTATTAGTACTATTACTAATATTTTTATCTTGAATGTACTTATTGTGGTTTACAGCATGTTATTGTGTACATTACATATTCAGGGGAAGTATGCCTTTAAGTTTAGTCAGGGTTCATTGATGCAAGCAAAATCATGAATAGTTGCTTAAGTAATTAGAGTATATAAAGGAAGCTGCATCATAATTGAGTGACTCTGATGAAGCCAATTCATGTTTCTTGGTGAAAGCGCTTAGTTGGTTTTAGTTTGACAGTGTTTAATGTTAAATAAACTAAATACTGCCTGGGTGGTTCACTTTTTTATTTTTATTACTGTTTACAAGTTTTTGAGCCATTTGGCTTGTTTTTTGTTACAGTGAAATAAATGCTTTGTTCATGAGGGTGAAATGATGTCCTGCATAATTTCAGCTGCTTAACTGTTTCCAGTGAATTCATGTGGAATTAGCAGTCCTTACGGATTGCTTAAATCCTTGTTGAAATTTCCCACCTTAAATCCTTGTTGAAATTTCCCACCAATTGATAAGCTGGATTCAACTTTATGTGGGTAATTCCGTGCTTCTTTCTAAATCCTTTGAAATGATGACTATTAAAAGGTCGATGACTGTCATTCATTACAGTTCGTGATACTTAGAAAAAGAAAAAAAATGTTTAATCATGAACTTGGAGCTTACTGCCCTTGAGGTTATTAAACTTGTGTTTTGTCACTATGCATTTTGAATAGCTATTGGCAATGAATAAATATGATTTGCAGTGTACTATTCCAAGGAAATCAAAGTGCAAATCAGTCTATCATTCACTTGAATGTTAAGGCGTTTGCATTTGAAGATTTTCTTTTTCATTGGCTCAGTATGGCATAGCATTTATTTATATATATATATATATATATATATATATATATATATATATATATATATATATATTTTTTTTTTTTTTTTTATTTAACATTTGTTTGCCAGGAAAGTCCAACTTGGAATGAGCCACTTTTCAACAGAAGCCCAGAGAAAAACACTCCAGATGCATGTCTTTGTAACATGAGAGGAAACCAGAGCACCCAGAGAAAACCCAAACAAATGAAAGGAGGAAATGCAGACTCCACACAGAAGGCACTCCAGCCAAGAATCAAACCCGAGAACCTGTTGCTGTGAGGGAGCAATGTTAACTGCTGCACCCCTGCACCATCCATATATGCGCCAGAGTCTTTGACAGACTATTTTGCACCTCACATTTCTCCACTGTCCTCACATTCTACTCTCCTCCGTCATCTTTTTTCTCCATTTTCTTGATTGTTTCTGGAAACAAAGCACTTATATTTTTTCAAGTCCAGATTTCTTTGCAAGGCTGTAGCTTGAAAGATTATTTTCCTATAGTACATGAAAAATACCTTTATTGCTTTGTGTTATATCTCCAAGTGAAATGCTTTCTCTTCCTTTTGAAATGATGGCTTTAGCCTGCTATATCTTATCTATTGTTATATTCACTAACTATTCTACTCTGTTGCCACCTCTTCTTCATTGTTTAACATTATTAAAATTATTTTTGAACTTTTTACAGTGTCCTTTTTTAAGATATATGCAAACATTGTTACTTTCATCTCTATCATAATTCTGTACTTCTCAGACATTGCATTGTTGTAGTCATTCAAATGTGTGTGGCTGATATGTCTCACATCTCAGAAACATGTACTCTATATTTTTGCACATCTGTTATAGTTTAGCTTCTGCATACTCCGGTAAAATGATTCTGTTCTATTTTGCACACATTTTTGTACAGATGGAAATGGACTCTTAGGAGGATATGCTCTGCCATAGTGTCTGTGTTTTTTTTTTTTTTTTTTTTTTTTGTATATCAGTCTCTTTTTGGGCACATACAAGGATACTCTGTGCTACAGAGTATGTGCTGTCACTCAACCTCTTTCTGGGATAGTTATACATACCTCTTTTATGGCTGCATCTCTGATTTCATTTTGTTCTTCCTCATTAATTATTTCTCGTTTTATTTCCATTAGCTTCTTTATCAGTACATCACTTAACATTCTTTGTTTGAATTTCTGAAATGTCAAGAGATTTTTTTTGTCATCTAGAACATTATATAAGATTATATATGGGTTGACAAATATTGATGCCTATCCCCACCACCATTGTGTTCCTGCAGTATCCATGTATTTATTAGTCTGTTAACATCAGTGAACTCACGAATTGTAACAAATTCTCTCCGTCTATTACAATACATCTGTGGGGACTCCTCATCCTTCTGCCTTGTACCTATAAACTTATATATTTTCTATCACATATTGTTCTTAAGATCAATGTAGCTGTTTAGTTTACCTGACATGTTTTGGAATTTATCATATGATGTCCTTACATTCACCGCTGCAGTATTCCTTACAAATTGGATTCCCTGCCGTGAAGCCCACCATCTGGCCAGTTTACCAATCAATTGCTTCCTTCGTCCAAGTCACTGCCTTCTGACAAGGACAGTAGAACCATGGATAGGCTGGGTAAGAAGGTTTATACTTTGGCTACCCTGGCTTTTAGGGCTATTGTTTATCAGACCCATATCTCTAGGTATGTCTTGGCTGAATGTCAACCTTGCACACTCCTTGCGTGGGGTAGGGCATAAAGGTGATGTTCAGGCATACCATCCTCAGAGCTTTTTTGCCACCAGTCCAAACGCTATTTTAACTGTCAGTCTGTTACCTCTGTCCATTTTTTCCTCGTTTTTCTGTTTGTTGGCTTTCCTGTGCTTACTCTTGTTTGCTGGAGTCCTCACAGTTGCGGATAAGTACCCAGGTGGGTTTTTGGTTACTTTTTCTGTTTGTTTTCTGCTGTTTGGGGTTAATGCCATTGTGGGAGACTGATTCCACATAAAGACCACCATGATAAGTGTCTTTTTTGCCTAGGTGCTGCTCACAGCTATACGTCTTGTTCAATTTGTCAGGCATTTGCCTGCAAAACTCTTCGTAGTAGGCTTTCTTCTCTTTTCTTGTATCTTGAGCACCAGCATCTTAAGCTTCTTGCTGCAGATACTATGGATGGAACTTCCTGCCTTGAGGGTCAGCCTTCAGGGAAGAAGAAGGTGTATAAAGTAAGACTGGAATCTTCCACTGTCCAGCCTCTGCCAGAAGTTTCTCCTGAGGTTATTATGCACCTGAGGCTCACCCAGCTGGTTTGACAGATTCTTCTACTGCATCTGGGTTGAAAGCCGGTGAGGATCTGGTGAGCAGCACATCCGATGAGACTTTGCAGGTGTCCATTTTGGGCATTCAGAGGAAACCACAGTTGACTGTTTCTGAGGTTTCTAGAGGGGTTCCACAGTTTCTTTTTAGGGAGAAGGTTCCTACTGTGGTTGTGGAATGTCATCCTGAGTCTAGGCCTTCTCAGGACTCTAGGATGAATGTTCCCTTAAAAAAGAAACAGAAAACTAATCATGTTTCTTCTGCTCCTGGGGATCCACAAAGTGAGTGGCAGGCCTTTACTCTGGGGTTATTTAATGCTTTACTGTCACTGAGGCATCCTCAAGGGGCTTCAGTTCCTGCTCCTCCTTGGTCCTCCTCTTCCCCTAAAAGGCCCAGAGGACTACATTCTTCTGAGGTGGATTCTGATGATGGATCCTTTGCTTATTCTACCCAGAGTCCTTCTCCTTTAGACCACAGGTCTGAGGAGGAGGATTCTCATACTCTAGATAATCTTTCTGAGGAAATTTCCTTTGGCGACACGATCTCTAGGATGATGGAATTTTTTAAGTGGGATTGTGCCCAGGTTTCAGATATCCATAACAGGTACTATGAGTTACTGCAGATGGAATCTCCTAAACCTGTGGCCATTCCTTCTGTCTTGCATGCTTTATTGGATGTTTTTTCCACCGCCTCTAAAGTGCAGGATTCTCTGCCCCCTGCTCCCAGGAAGTTTGATTGCTTTTATAGTGTGCCTGAGGATTGTTCCTTTTTGTTTGTGTCCTGCTGCTGACCCCTTTGTGGTGTCTGTAGCCTCTGATAAGCTATCTCAATTGCTTCCTTCGTCCAAGTTTCTGCCTTCTGATAAGGACAGTAGAACCATGGATAGGCTGGGTAAGAAGGTTTATACTTTGGCTACCCTGGCCTTTATGGCTATTGTTTATCAGACCCATATCTCTAGGTATGTCTTGGCTCTTCTTTCTCAGGCTTGTCAGATTCTTTCTGATCTTCCAGACTCAGAGTAAATCTTCTGCTCTTTCCTTGCTTGGGACTTCCTCTCAGGTAGTTTGTCATTCTATCAAATATAGTTATGATGTAGCAGATGCCTCTTCTAGGGCTGCTGCTTCTGGTTTGGTTCTGAGGAGATATGCATGGCTTCAGTTTCAACCTTTGCCCAATGATATTAAGGCTAAGTTCATGGATGCTTCTCTGGATAATACTCTCTTGTTTGGTGAAGCAGCTGCTGGTTTATTTAAGTCTCTTCAGGACAAAGGGAAGACTTTACAGGAGCTTAAGCATGTCTCTGTTTCTCCTGTGCGTAAATTTCAGTGAATCTACCTTTCTAAGCCAGACTTTGTTCATAGGCAGTCTCCTTCTAAAGGTAAAAAGGGTAGTAAATTGATTTCTCCTGCTAAGACCACTCAGACTGCAGGGATTTTTAAGCCTTCCTTTCCTGACAAACCAGGTGTTGTCTGACTGTCCACCCACTCCCAGGGATATTCCTCTTTCTCTTTGTCTTTCTCTTCCTGTTTGGATCTGTATCACCCAGGATTCCTGGGTTCTGTCAATCATTCAGCAAGAGTACTTTATGTTCTGGATTTCCCGCCCTCCTTTTATGGGCATTCCTCAGCCTCCTTGGGAGCAACTTCCTTTTTTCCCCAGCGGTTCTTCAAGACCTCTTGTCTCAGGGTACTTTTCAAGAGGTGCCTGTGTCCCAAACGGGGAAAGGGTTTTATTCCAGACGGTTTCTATTGCCCAGAAAAGAAGGTACTTGGAGACCTATTCTAGACCTCTCCCATTTAAACATATTTCTGAAGGTGCCTTCCTTTTGGATGTTGTCCCTTCAGTCCCTTTTTCTCCCTTGCTCCCTCAGGCCTTTCTGGTGTCTCTGGACCTCAAGGATGTTTATCTCCATATTCCAATCCATCCTCTTTTCAGGAGATTTTTGCATTTCTCTTGTGGCTTCCTGGCATTTTCAGTTATGTGCTTTGCCCTTTAGCCCTTCTACTGCCCTAAGGGTGTTCACCAAATGCCTTGCTCCTGTGGCTTCCTGGCATTTTCAGTTATGTGCTTTGCCCTTTAGCCCTTCTACTGCCCTAAGGGTGTTCACCAAATGCCTTGCTCCTGTGGCTTCCTGGCATTTTCAGTTATGTGCTTTGCCCTTTAGCCCTTCTACTGCCCTAAGGGTGTTCACCAAATGCCTTGCTCCTGTGATTGCCTTTTGCAGGCTTCAAGGGATCCAAATATTTCCTTATTTGGATGACCTGCTGATTCAGGCATTTTCTCCAGAGGTTTTTTTGCAAAATCTTCATTTTACCATTTCTCCTCTTCAGAGTCTGAGGTTCACAATAAACTTCAAAAAGTCTTCCCTGACTCCTTCTCAGGATCATGTCTTTCTGGGTTGCAGATTTCAAATGGTGCCAATGCTGGCATCCCTGCCTCCTCCAAAGGCATTAACTCTCATTTCTTTCTTTCAAACTCTTCTTCCCCTGGCCTCCATTAGATCCAGGGAGTTTCTGAGAGCTCTGGGGTTCATGGCTTCCACTATTCTGATTCTCCCTCTGCCAAGCTCCACATGAGGATGTTCCAGGGGTTTATGAAGTTGGTGTGGCTTCAGCATGTGCATCCTCTAGATTTTCCTGTTCCTCTTCTCCCATGTCTCAAGAAAAAAACTTCTGTGGTGGATTCAGCAGTTGTCTGAATCCAGGACTCCCTTTTCAGCCTCCTCTTCCCTCTCAGGATCTGTTCACAGACACTTCAGATGTGGGATGGGGAGCAATGTTTGGCTCCCTGAAGGCTGAGGGAGTGTGGTCGCCTCATCAGCGGAAGGAGCACATCAACATCAAAGAGATGAGGGCTCTTCTGCTGGCTCTTCTGGCCTTTCATCCTCTTTTCAAAGAGATGAGGGCTCTTCTGCTGGCTCTTCAGGCCTTTCATCCTCTTCTCTCCAGGGCCTCTCAAGGTGTTCACAGACAATACCGCAGTCATGTGGTATATCAACAAACAGGGGGGTATGAGATCTTATCATCTTTGCCAGCTGGCACTTCTGGTATGGGATCTGGCTATGCATTATCGGGTGACTCTTCAGGCAGTTTACATTCCTTCAGATTGGAACATTGTGGCAGACAATCTGAACAGGTCCTTCTCTCAATCCCATGAATGGATGCTTCACAGGGATGTGTTTCTGGACATTGTTCACCAGTGGGGTACTCCTCAAGTAGATCTCTTTGCCTCCCCTCTGAACAGACTACTTCCTCTGTTTTGTGCCAGAGTCCCAGGTCCTCTGGTATGGAAGGTGGATGTCCTCTCCTTTTCTTGGAAGGGGATGTTTCTTTATACATTCCCTCCTCTTCTTCTCCTAACGAGAGTCCTGTTCAAGATTCAACAGGATGCTCCAGAAATCTTGTTGGTGACTCTCTCTTTTGGCTGCGACAGCACCGGTTCCCTCTACTTCTGCATCTAGCCAGGGGCAATCATCACATGTTACTCCACAGGGTGGATCTCCTCACACAAGGCAACGGATCTCTCATCCATCCCCACCTGTCCACGCTTCAACTGGCACTATGGGTGAGAAGGTTTTGATTCCTCATAGACACCTTTTTCCTGAGGATGTGCTGCAGGTCATGCAGGAGGCCAGGAACCCTACTACTAGGAAATCCTACTTATCTAAATGGGAGAGGTTTTCTATTTGGTGTCTTTCTCGTGACCTGGGCCGACTTTCTGTGGATGTTCCCTTTGTTCTCTCTTATTTGTGTGAGTTGCAAAATGCTGGTTTGTCCTATTCATCTATTAAGGCCCACTTATCAGCTCCTTCTACTTGCCTGCCTTTAACTTCCTTGTTAGCTTCTAGATTTGAGGCTAAGCAAGTTCTTAAAGGTATCCTTAATATTAGACCTTCCAGGAAGCCAGTTCCTCCTCCCTGGGATCTTAATTTCATTCTAGAAAAATTGAGTCAGGCTCCTTTTGAACCTGCTGTTTCAGCTTCCTTGCAACATTGTTCTTGGAAGACCATTCTTTTGTTAGCTCTTACTTCTGCCAGATGGGTTTCTGAGTTGCAAGCCCTTATGACTTGCCCAACTTTTTTTGATATTTCTTGAGGACAGGGTGGTCTTGCATACTAAATCTTCTTTCATGCCCAAGATGAATAATGACTGGTCACTTAATCAGTCTATTAATTTGCCTACTTTTTCCCTCTCCGCAATCTGACAGTGAGAGGGTGCTGCATACCTTAGATGTAGATAGCTCAGATTTCATTTGGATAAAACTAAAGCTATCAGAAAATCTGACCAGTTATTTGTTTCCTTTCTTCCTAGGTCTTTAGGCTTGACTGTTTCCAAGGAAACTATTTCCACTTGGATTTCAAAGGCTATTTCCTTTTGTTTCAGTTTTCATAGTGAGAGCCTTCCTTCTTCTATAAAGGATCATTCCACTAGAGCTGTAGCTTTTTCTGGTGCCTTTTTCAAAGGCTTAGGTGCTAATTCTATTCTTGAAGCTGTTACCTGGACTTCTGTGAATACCTTTACCAAACATTACCAGTTGGATGGGATCTCCAGAGCTAGAACTGGTTTTGCTGCTGCGATTCTTCATGGGTACTTGAAGGCTCTGCTGCTTTCTCCTCCCAGGTTTCTTCTTGAGCTTTGGCACTCTCCCGTTTGTAAGGAATACTGCAACGGTGAATGTAAGGACATGATACAGTTGTGTAAAATCTTACCATAATGGTAGATGCCCTTGCTTTCACTCACCGCTGCAGTATTCACTCCATTCTTCTGGTCTTTTTTCCTTCTTGGATGTACAGGTTCTCCATGGACTGCTGTTCCTACTGGGGCAATCAGTTCTGAGGATGGTATGCCTGAACATCACTTTTATGCCCTACCCCACACATGAAGTGTACAGGTGACATTCAGCTTATCTTAAAGCAATGGTAGACTTTGGTAAACTGGCCAGACAGTGAGCGTCACATCAGGGAATCCCATTTGTAAGGAATACTGCAGCGGCGAGGGCAAGGACATCTACCATTATGGTAATTTTTTAAACAACTGTACTTTCTGTTATAGCTTCACATATACCAAACAAACTGGTCTCTTACCATGTATAGCAACAAAGTAATTGATCTTCCTTTGCTATGGTTAATATTTTTTGAATTATTATTATTACTACTTTTAATTGGAAACCTCTACTACTGGAAAGAATGTTGCTGAAAAAAAGTAGCATTTAATAGAATAGTTTATACATGTGATACTGACAGTGCAAGTAAGGGCAAACAAGAGTCTGTAAACTGAAATGACTCAGTGACACTCCAATAGCGCCTGTTCAACAAATTAAACATAAGTACTTTATGCTTCATTTTCTGCACTTCCAAGTGAGATAGTCAAGGAGGGAAAGCAAGAAGGTTCATTCCAGAACTGACTTTACTATCCATAGTCCTGAGATAAATGAAGAATCCAAGAAGAAACACAGCAGGGTGTAAGTGGAAGCAAGAGCTGAAAAAAAGCAGCTTTCTAACAGAAAAGCAAACCAAAAGATGAATCATTCTTGCATTATGACTTCCAAATGAGTTTAACGAAGTGTGTGTTTGTTACAAAGTTGTAAAAACTAAAAGAAAACCCCAGCCAAGCTGGATTTTCCACTGTGAGAGTCATTAAAACCTCTTGTATTAGAGGTAACATAGGATATATGCAAATGGACCCCTTAAGGACATAGGTGTTTCAGCTATATGGCAGTTCTCAATGCCATGACTTTTTTCAAGTCTGTTATGGACAAATTCAGACCAATAAAGCCAAACCCTACTAGCTGTTGACATGCATGTTTCAGCCTTCTTATGGCCTCATCAACACAGCATAAGTGGACTGTTTGGCTAACACAGGATTGTCATACCCAGCTGATGTCCATAACCATTAAGGTGTCTGCAAAATATCCCAGCTAACAAACTAAAACAATCAGTAAAAAAATAAAAGAAAAACCAAGCCAAGCTAGATTTTTCACAAGTCATACAAATACAAAGACGGGAGAAATCTCCCCAAACAAAGGAAACACTAAGAAAACCACACTAGCAGTGAATTCATGTGGAAAAAACAATCCTCAATGTTTTGATCCTTGGAGTCTCGTGACTTGGGTGCCTGCCTGGCACTCTGGGAATGTAAATTTGTTGAACTGTAGATATATTAGGGGCTCACAAAGGGTCCAGAGAATGAGTGGACTATCTTCACTGGAGCAGGACTAATCTAAGATGGATCTAAGATAGATATCCAGAAATAAAAACTTCACACATTATGCATGAGCATAATTATACATCTGCTCTCCATTTGGTCATTATGAATTTCTGCTGTTCTTTATGAAAGTACATGCCAGCAATGAACTGCAAAGCTTTGATTTATATTGATTGCTACATCCTTATGGTATAACATGTTACTAAATGTCCCACTAAGTTATTTCTTTAACCACATATCCAAACCATTGCCTCTTTTTTCATAACACTATGTTCAGAGCTAAATGGTTTGTAACATTCCTTCATGCATTTCATCATGTTTTGTATTTTACAGACAAACCAAAATCCGGCCCAGATGAATAAAATGAAAATTAAATCTCAGTAGTTGGCAGAGGCATATAACAAAGAAAAATCAAGCTCTCAAATATAAAAAAACTCAGCAATTTATTATCACACGGACACGTAAGCGCTTTTACGGTTCCAAAAGTCCGCTTCCTCAGACAGTTTCAAATATTGAAGAGAACCTATTTAAACTTTAAAAAACACATCACATGACATTCACCATTAAACATTTTTAAAGTGACATATCCATTATAAAATACTCACTCATACATATTAAGCAATACATTCAACAATACATATGTAAGGTGAAAAATGGTAAGAAATAGATATTAAGTAATAAATATTGAAAGTTATTAAAAATTACTAATAATTAGTGAACTTACTAGCTTTCATTTCTTGTAGAAATACAATATAGAAATACAGTAGCAACATAAAACTTGAAATGACATAATAAAATATAGCGGTCATGAAGCACACAAACCCTTTAGCAATCATAGTGGCCGATAGAATGTAGAAAGAAAGAATAGTAAAATGCCTAGTGCTTCAGTCGTCTAGACCTCAGCACAGGTTTGAGGGGGACATTATCATTGAGGCCCATGGACTGATGTGCACCCAATCTCAGTATCCATTCCAATTTGGCTACCTCTGTGCAATTCCCCAGATCCCCTCCATGCATACTATTATATACTACATGTAGAACTTGAAGTAAAAAAGAATGGGTCATATCAATCTGTAACATATGCTTAGCTAAAGCACTGTAATCAAGTCCTTTATGGATACAATAAAGATGGTCCCTAATTCTCTCTTTGACCTGTTGGTTTTCCCCACATAAAACTTGAAACACCTTTGGCAATTGGCTAAGAACAACATTTTTAGTGCAACAATCAGCATTAACCTTGATGCTCCATAAATAACGTGTTTTCAGGATGCCTGAAAAATCTCGATTCATCAATGTATTGACAATAGTTACAATTATTGCATTTAAATGTACCATCAATACTCATGGGATGGAATATCTTCATTCTCTGAAAGCACAGACTTTGTTTCAAGTTCCTCATGTTACTATAAACAAATCTGGGACCATTATTTAGAATATCTGAAAACCTATTGGTTGCCTCCAAAATGTGCCAATTCCCTTTGATAATATTCTTTTCTTCATCTATTCCTTTCGCATATGGGAGCACAATAGGTTGACACACATGATTAGCAGTGCGTGCCACTATTGTACAGTTATTTTCAGCAAAATAGGGTCTACCCCTCCATTCCCTCTCACTACAAACCTTGCAACAGGCTGCTTCCAATTCTGTTTCATTATATCCCCTGGATATGAATTCACCTTTAAGCTCATATAAGCTCCTGTCTAAATTGCGATCTTCACTTGTTAATCTTGATACCTTAAGTGCCTGTCCAATAACGATGTTACCAAAAATATGGTTGGGATGCATGCTGTCCCTGTGTAAATAGGAAGGTCTGTAGCATTCCTTCCTATGCATACTGGTACAGAAGCCATCATCCAGCTTCCTAATGTTAACATCAAGATAATCGATCATGTGCTGTGAACATGTCATGGAAAATTTAAGGAATGAGCTGCTACTATTGAGATTCCTCACAACCTCATGTAGATGTCCCTTATCACCTTTCCATTCAATAAACAAATCATCAACGAAACATCGATAAGTAATGATGTTCTCATTCCATTTCCCTAATATATTCAGATGTTCCCATTCAGACATAGCCAGGTTTGCATAAGAATTAGCACAACTTGCGCCCATGGCTACACCTGATTTCTGCCAATAGTAGTCACCCTGAACAAAAAAATGTTGTTCTCTAGCACCAACACAAGTAGCAGGCATAATAAATCACTAAACTCATTAGTAAACAAGCCACTTCTAAGCATGGCTGTTCTTGCCATGGTAATGCCCGCTTCACTGGGAATACACGTGAAGAGTGACACTACGTCTAATGTGACAAAATAATCTACATCAGTTATGGATACTTTACTGAGTTCACGATATAAATCCCTCAGAAAGTGTTCCGTGTCTTTAAGAATAACTTCACTTAACATCAACACCTTCTTGAGTTGTTTATCCAAAAATATGGATATTGCCTCTGTAAGCCAACCACCTCCTGCTACTATCGGCCTGAAATCAGGTTCAAGGGGGGTTTTGTGTGTCTTAGGCAACCCGTTAATCTGTGGCACAATTGGATACTCCAGTCAAAAAATAATCTGAAAGATCTTTGTCTAATACGCCCAACCTATAGCATTCAGTGAGACAGTTATCAATTTCCCGTTTCATAGCATCTACAATACTGATATCAACTGTAACATACACATTTATATCAGAAAGCATTGTATTAATTTTGTTAGCATAGTAATCAGTCAAGTATAACAATAGGACCCCCCTTGTCAGCAGGTTGAATGGTTATTAGGGGATTCATAACTAACTGATCCAATGCCTTCCATTCCTCCCTGGTCAAATTATTACACTTGTTCACATTAGACCTATTAACACTCTGCTGAATTTGCTTTTCACAAACCGCCAAGAATACATGAAATGCTGGTGGAAAAATCAGTGTAAATACACTAGGTTTCTGAAAGACAATGGAGTCATTAGTCAGTCTCAATTCCAGTGTCAGAATTCTTAAACAAGCCTCGTAAAGCTAAATTACACAAAAAGAGGCATACATTTAACATGCAACTCACATGCTGTACCTGTGCGGTAGGAATGAAAGATAAACCCTTCAACAGCACTTAACGTTCATCTGTTGTCAGTATATGTTGTGAAATATTCCACAATAAGTCATTGACTCCAACCCCCACATCTTTTTCAGGGATCGATTGTGCTGACCAGCTGGTGGATCCTTCCGCTTCTGGCCCTTTTGATCGTCCTGGCCAAATGAGTTTCTTCTCCCCATACAAAAGGGGAGCGGAAGCCCTGGAAAATCCTGTTGGTGCTGCCCTACTAGGATTAAGTTTTCATGTTTTCTCTTTTATTTAATGCCCCCCAGAATATTCTGAAATGAGATCTCTGTAAATATATTTGTATGTGCTAGAAAAATACTCATCCATTAAATTGGACTTTGCACAGGTAAATCTGTGTTGGCATTATTTAAATGTGCATTCACCATAGACTTCTATTACATTTATTGCTTCCGGATGAGGATGTTCAATAAAGGAATAGAATACAGTAAACTACAGTGACATACCAGAGCCACAGAAATACCAGTTACATTAGCTTCCAATAAGGAAAAATGTTTTTCTCATTAGAAGGTAGTGTAGTCTAATGAATAAGCTTTGTTTTATTGGATATAGTTTCAAACGTATTTTCACAGTACAAAAAAAGAAATGAAATGCATAACTTTAGTTGAGAGAAAACTCCAACTCTAAGTGGCTTTTTTCAAAAATTCATACAAACACAAGAAAGGAATACAGCATAACAAAAAACAAGGACAAGTTTAAAATATGTGCAACTAGAGAATGAGAAAGCATCTAAAGAAATTCTTAGTTTGCTCATACTTGAAACAGAGTGTTACAAAATCTAACTTTGCTTCGGATGTGTGGATAGACACAATTCAGATCTATGCAAAAGCATCACACATTCAAAATAATGCTAACAAATCCAAAGAACAAAGGCATTAATCATTCAGAATGATGCTAACAACTGCAAAGAACATACCAAACAGATAACCAATATGAAAAATAAATTAAATGATGGATACCAGAATGAAGCAATTGTTTATTCTAAGATTTTAAATTGCAGTCATCATCAGTTAAGAACACGCTGTCACATGACCTTTAGCTTCAACTCTTAATGCACACCTCACCCACTACATCATCACATAAACCACTTTTAAAAAAGCTTCTAAAATTAGACAAGAAATCTGTGAGAATATATAATTACCTTCAGACATGTTTATATGATTCACATATCACTGTTTGCAGAACTGCATAATTTCATCATTGAGCTGGCATCCATACATGGTATATGAATAAACTATTGAGTTAAAGTTTTTTGTGTGCTTGTAAACACAAAGTCTGCCATCATATCTCTGAACCTCCAAATATTAAAAATCATATCCTTGGCCTTTAAAATCATAGCACAGAGTCCAAAAGAGGAGCACATTCTTATTTTTCATACTAGAAGATTGTTATACACTCAATCCTTTATAGTTAATTGTAAGTGAATCTTTATACATGCTTAGTTTGTATATTTAATAAAGTATGCACTCAGAAACACATTTAAGGCACATCATAAGTCTTTGGGGAACAAGGGTAAATCTGAAGGTCAAAATAGCAGGTGAAAGGTATGACTGCCATTTGCATTTTGTTTGAAATAAGTCATTAAATATGTTACCCAGCAAGGGAAAGGGATTTCAAATGTGTAAGGCATGTTTTTTTTGTTTTTTTCCTAAAGTTTTGACTCCTCTGCAGCAGTCTGCTGGCTTCTCACTGATGTCACTCCTGACCCACTGGACCTAATCCAGTACTTTCCCCATAGTCTGAGAAGAGGGTGAGTTATCCTATTATGGTGTAATACTCACAGCCATGGGGATTATTTTGTTTTATACCTGATGTACAATGAAGTAAGGCCATTAAGGCTGAGAACATCTGTCAGTGCATGCAGTGACTTTTGTAACCTTAGGATACATATACCTAGAATTACCACTGGTGTCGTCTTCCTCTATTTAAGACCCCCCCGATTGGTGACCCAGTAAAATTTCTAAGACTTGAAACACAAACTGTTGTTATTGGTTAGCTTGATTTATGAGCATGTAATGATCATTAGTCGTAGTTTGAATCCTGTATCTTTTATACCTTCATATAGTCTTACTCTTAATTACCCCTACATAACAGGCATAGCAAAATTAATGCACAGCCACATAAACTGTATTCGTCAGACTATAGTCTGAGTAATCAAGGAAACCATTTAGGTGATTTGTCTCAAAATGCATACCTTGTTGGTAATGAAAACATAGTTACATACAAGGGTCTATATCACATAATCGAACTTTTAAAAGTCCGACCTGTTAAAAGTTCAAAACTCAAATAATAAAAAAAAAAACAGAAAAAAACTACCTGGAAGCTTAAACAGGGGGGGCAAGCCCCCCACACCCCAGCTCTTTAAATATACAAACTCCACGATCACACTACAGTGCAGACAATGGAAAACTTCCATTGCTGCACTGTACGGGGATCTCCATTGAAATGTCTGAACTTTTAAAAGTTCGATCATATGACATCGACCATATGACTTTCGAACATTTAACAATGTGATAGGAACCCTACACACAATGCAGTAATGTATTGAGTGTTGCTGATGTTACTTCATCTGCTTGCCTCTGAATTGATGATGAAATATGATGATATTCAGTTCTGAGATGTATATTATTACTGTATTTATTAACATTTCTTAGTTATTTTACCATATAGTGGTCCTTTGAAGATTTGATCATACAGTATATACCATTTTCTCAAGACAAGTATTTTAATAATGTGATTCTAAAATCCTTGAAAGATGTATACATCAACAACTTCTCCACTATCTCTAACAAAATAAGCTAATCACCAATACACAACATGGATTTCAGCCAGACCATAGTACCTCTACTGCAGTACTATCATTTAAAGACACTGTCAATAAAGCTTGCAAATCTAATAAATTTGTATCAGCAGTATTTCTAGATGTAGCATCATCTGCTCTTCAAACACTTTAACACACCTCCAAGAAATCACTCAAAAACAAGCTGTAATCACCATTAAAATCTGGCTTACAACAGCACAACTTCTACTCACCCCCCCAAAAAACAACCTCCTCCTCCTCTTTTCTCTAAAAACTCACACCCCTAACAAAGTATCTTTCAAAATCTTTTCAGCAAATGGCACTGAAACTGAATTAGTCTACCATACCAAACTATTAGGAGTCATAATAGATGATGATCTTGATTTTGACCTCCACATCCAAAGCAATATCAAGAAAACCCATCACAAACTAGGCATGCTATAGAGAAACAATCATTTTCTGAGCACACCCACAAAAAATTACACTAGCCAATACCTATCTTCTGCCCCCTACTCTACGAAACACCAATTCTTGCCAAATTACAATCCTCCATGAAAAAAAACTTGAAAGCTGTTACAACAAGTTGGCTACTAAGTCATCCTCCTTTACCCATCACTGTATGCATACCCTTAGCTGGGTGGAATTCTCCCTCCATCTCTCTTACATTCATCTTATAACACTACATAAAATCATGCACAAATCATTAGCCTTCCCAGCACTTATTCCTTTAATCAACAGGTTTTTTCCAGCAAGAACTCTTAGATCAGAAGACAAACAACATCTCACCATAAATAAACCAAATAAATCCCCTGGACAAAGCTTGTACTCATGTTCAGTAGCAAAAGAATGGAACTCCTTACCTCTGACCACCAGAACTGTTTCTAACTTACCTAACTTTAAATGCTCCCTAAAAGAATACTTTACAAACTCTTGGACCTGTGCCTGTGCCAGTCCTGGCTGAACTTACCCCCTTCAACCTAGATCACAATTTACAACCCACTCCAGCCTCCTACTCCACTCCGTTTTTTGTTTTTCCCGCTGTGTAACCTTTTTCACTTCATCACTGCAGACCTTTCCTCTACCGGTTTCCTCCCGACTCACCTAAGCTACCTGAAGGCACCCTAGCCTGCACTCTTCTTATAATGTCCTTCTCTCCATCCTTCTTCTTTCTATAACCGTAACATGAACACCTCTCTCATGCTAAGATATCACTCATTTTCATCTCACTGTCTCTAATCATGTAATCTCTTGTATCCCTTTAAAATATCTTATTGTCTCAGATCTCATTTATCACATACTAATCTGTGTAGCAGATAACATGACTATTGAGTTTTTCCTCAAATATTTTTCCAACTCATGTTGTTGTTTTTTATTGCACTCTGCTATCGTATGTTATGCATATGCTCTATGTTTTTCTCATTACAACATTTTTCACTCTTATGTTTTATAGTGTAATATGATACTTTGTGATTTAAAAGATTTGTACTTTGTTTTGTAATGTAACACGATACTTTGTGATTTAAAATATCTGTACTTAATTTTTAAAGATTGTGATTGTGGAGCTTTTCAGTTATTTCCATTAAGAACCTGCTATAAGGCTGTTGATAAGTGTTGGATGTTTTACTACAAGTGGGAAATGAATAACGATATAGTTCAGATGATGATGCTTGGTTGGTGCTGAGTATATATGTATATACATACACACATATATATATATATATATATATATATATATATATATATATATATAGATAGATACACACGAGTCTAGGACTATTCACTGAAAGCACATTTCACTGAAAGTCAAATGACTGTGCACAAATCACTGAAAGCACAATTCACTGAAACACATTTCACTGAAAGTTATATATGGTCTTTTTTCCACTGTACTGCGACCCCGGAGTTGGAATATATTGTAAGGGGGTGTGGTGGGAACCACCCCCCACATTTGGGGGATGTGGGGGGTACCACATAGTTTGGATATATATTAAGTTTAGAAAAGAGTAATGTATTGAAATTGCAAGTATCCATGTGTATAGTTCAAAATATTTAAAATAGGTTCCCCCCACACCCCCCCTTACTATATATTCTAACTCCAGGGTCACACTACAGTGGGGAAAAGGCCATAAATAGCTTTCAGTGAAATGTGCTTTCAGTGAATAGTCCTAGACACACACACACACACACACACACACACACACACACACACACACACACACACTCTCACACTCTCACACTCTCACACTCTCACACTCACTCACTCACTCACTCACTCACTCACACTCACACACTTACTCAGATAATATATATATATATATATATATATATATATATATATATATATATATATAGTGAGAGAGATATTTAGTAGTTATATTTTATGAAATAAGTGTATCCATAACAACATTTAGGATTGAAAATTAGGTAAGATTATCTGAGAGAGAGTTGCTGGTCAGCTGCCAATAAAGTGTATGGCATCTGCCAATGTTGCCAACAACCACAGTTAACTTGGCTCCTTGTCAACTTTTCTGCTCACAGCAGGATGGGGGTGGGGGCTGAAAGTAGGAGACCTTGAGGGAATCACTCCCTTTGCTGAAATTTGAAGACAAGGATACACACAGAAGGAATGAATAGAAAAGTTGTAATAGGTACCACTGCAGACTAAGGTCACGAGCCACGAATATCCTCTCTATTCAGTTTAATGCATAATCCATGAATGTTGTGTCAGTGATGTCTTCTAAAGAAAAAAGTAAATATAGAATAGAAATTCCCCCTCCTTTTAAATGATAGACATGTGACTGGCCACACTGCTATTCAACTTTGCAAGGACTAATTAGACAGAAGGCAAGTGGTGATATCTGAATGGGTATCCACTAGGACTGAATAAGGTTGGTACAAAAAAGTAATTTAGAAAAAAAGTTAGTGTTGTTGCCAGAAAAAGTAAGACATGAAAAAGAAGGTGTGAGTTAATTAGTGTCCGGCATGGCACAAATATAGAATAAGAATATATTGGGACAATATCCATTCTGAATAATGTATTTTGATAATGTGAACTTTAGTCCGCCTTTAATAGCTTATGTTTCCATCATTTTTATCTGCTATCTAAGGTCTACCTCATCTGAAAACAGACATTTTTTTGTTTAGGATTTATGACTAGTTATTTTGAAGGAAATTGGTCTTCAACATAGTTAATGTGTAGGAGCACATGGCCAGTAAAATGGAGACCTAACACCATGAATAACCAGGAACATGACACCAAAGCTAAACACAGATCAATGAAACTGGTCAAGCAGGAAATGGATGCAGCTAGAAAAAATGTTTCAAGCCATTTATTTAACACTTCTGGATTGAAAAAAATCGCTTGAGTAAAAGATTGAGCTTTTTTGTCAGGTTATAACTTTGACATCATCAGAATCAACCATTTACTACAAGCAAAAAATTTAAATAAACCTCCAAGCAGGTCACATAGTCAAGATAATCCAATAACATAACAATATCAAGAGGTCAAATAAAAAAAAAAACAGTTACCAGAAATAATCAATGAATGCAGAAAATTACAAAAAGTTACTTACACAAAAGTAGATCAGTTCATTAAAACACAAATTGTATATTTACACTTTGTAGGAAATCAGTCTCAAAATACTTAAAATAGACACATGGCATTCAGCTTAATTTGCCAAATAAATGTGCGTTGTTCAATAATGTCCTCCTGTGGCCCACCTCTGAAATTTTTTAAGTACATAATCCAACCCCCCCCCCCCCCCAAAAAAAAAAACAAATTCATGACTATGGTTATGCAAAACATGTTTGTATAAGGGAATTTTAATGTTTTTATTCCTAATAACATGATTATGCCCATAGATTCTCAAATCTGTTTCCTTTTGTTTTTTCCTAAATAAAATCCATTACATTGCTGCTAAATAGCTAGTTAAACTACCCTTATTGATTTGCAAGTACAATGAAATTTTTTTTTTAACTTTTACTTGTTCGCTATAACAACCTCCTTTTCTAGGACAAATCTACACTGCAAACACAATCCGCACTTGAAAGTGCCACATGTTTTTTTTACTGAGCACAAAATCAGTACCTTTAGCTGTATCAAGGTGTTATTTCACTGAAAATGGAGATCTAGGTTGCTCTGGGACCAGAGAAAAAAGTTCCACAATAAAAAATGACTATTGGAGACTCCTACCAGTTTCTTAGTGCAAAATTAATGATAAGAAAGCTTTCTATCTAGTACCCTCAAAAGCAAAATAAAAATGTCTTTCTTAAACTAAGGAATTTACCCTTTTATAAAATTTAATGAAATTTAGAAATAATCTAATTTACTCTGGCCCCAAGACATGGAGGGATGAAGCCATGAGAATGGTCCAGGTGACTCATGTTCAGTTATTGACATGATCACTTGAGGGGCCAGTCTGTTGGCTTGAGCAGGCAATGATAGTTCACCCTTCTTGCAGGAAGGGGTGACTTGATCCACTGTATTGCTGACTATCTACTGGAAGACTGGCAATCGATAATAGGACAGGCTAGACACATTCAGATAGTTAGCAGCCCATGCATACCTCTAAGCTGGTAGAAGTAGTTGTATACAATCACAGGATCATAGAACATTACTAGGTTAATGGCCCTAGAGCCTTTTTAAGCCTAGTCATTCATTCCCCAGTTTTCCAGTTTATCAATGCCCATGCACTAGAATTGCTTCAGTATATGCCTGTGTCTTAGGGCATATACAAGCTGCCCCATCCTAGTTGTGCATGAAAACATGCAGTTTTCCCCCATAGCCAGCTTGTTGTCATGAATTAGCAAGCTTCCTAACTGGGGGGATGGGTAGTTTATGCTTTAGGATCTGTAGGCTGATACACTCCCTAGCAACTAACTCCCACTACAGAGAAATGGATGGGCCAGTAGGGCTTCTCATTTAACTTGAATATGCCTGGTTCCCACCCTTAAGAGAACAAATGAGCCAAGTGGGTGTAGTTAGAGAAGCCATCAGGGAAAAGTGCAATGAAGGCTGGAGAGTGGTGAATATTTTACTTTAATACACAAATAAATGAAAAGTGATATTTTGCACTTGTTTCCTTTAGACCAAATGAAATAGAATCTATTCAGGCAAGAAGCACAATTGCTTTGTTAGGCACTCAGCCCTGTCTTGTGGTAGCATACAATTTAAACATGTAAGACCAGATTCATTAACACCTACACTAGAAGTATTCAAGTACATTCCCACCTAAGTGTACATGTTCTGTATTCAAGAACATTCCCACCTAAGTGTACATGTTCTATATTCAAGAACATTCCCACCTAAGTGTACATGTTTATTCAAGAACATTCCCACCTAAGTGTACATGTTTATTGAAGAACATTCCCACCTAAGTGTACATGTTTATTGAAGAAACCTTGTTACCACAATAAACAGGACTTGATGGAGGGATAGATTCCTGTCCCAGAGACTTCCCATACTCTGGAACAAGCCACCCATCTATTTCAAGCAAAGTTCCTCATTAACACTCTTCAAGAAACATCTTGATGAGTGGATAGGAAATACACCCCGGGGATCACTTCTGTGGCTCTGCTCGACACGGCATATAGGAAATTAACTCTGGTTGGTGCGGTTGTGTGGAACTTTGTTGGATAGACTTACTTAGGCCCCTTGGGCCGACTAGCTAGTACTACCTATGAATCCTATAAGAACATTTCCCACCTAAGTGTATGTTTATTGAAGAACAACATTCCTACCTTACATTTTGTTTATAAGAACATTCCCACCTTAAGAAGTTACATGTTAAGAACAAGAACATTCCCACCTAAGTGTGTGTGTGAAGAACAAGAACATCATTAATTCCTAATTTTTTATCTCATTCAGAAAGATTACACTATGTGTATACAGTCTATACTTTCTTGTAACCTTTATGAATCTCCCCTGATAGTTAAGGCTGAAAGAAAATGAGTAGAAAATCTAAAATTAGGATGAAGAAGGTGCGAGTGTTGCTTGTGTTGTCTGTTCATGCAGAATGATGGACACTTAGTGAAGGCGTTCATGAATCTGGGCTGTAGAGTCTTCAAAAAAGGTATTTCGAAGTGTATGTTAAATATTCATCAGTGTGTATTTTGGGTAGACATAACTAATGACAATGAAATACTGTATTATGTAGTTGTATGATCACAGCATAACTTGAGTGGGAAGAGTAACTGCTGTCTGTGACACAATGATCACACAAAAACTGGCAGCTTTACTGCTTGTTAAAATGTGGAAATCTGCCGCAGTTGTAAGGTTTTATCAGCAAGTTAAATCTATTGTCATAACATAAGCAGAATTGTACAATTATGATACCACCTCATTAATGCAATCAGCAACATTTTTATATAGGATGCAGAGTTTTAAGTAGAGAAAATAGTATCAGATACTCATTTGAAGATGCAAAGAGTAATTTTGGTGTAGGTCTGATGCATGGTAATTTCATACTCCTGAACGGTTCTCAGAAATGGCTGTGCTATAAACTTTAAAAGAAATCAACATGAATATATGAACATCAGTAGATATGAGGATACATGCTGGTAGAGCAAATCTAGCATCACAAATATATTCGGTAAGGGAACCATATCTTTCTGTTAGTTGCCTTTCATCAATGGGTGAGAAAGCTGGTACAGCTGATCAAAAATCAGTTTGTCCAATTGTGCCAGCTTTCTCATGCTGAGATTGCTGTATAGTGGGCATCAGGGAAATTGTCTTTTCCCCACTGTAGTGCAGTCTCAGAGTTCACATATATAAGTAGTAGGGGGTGTAGGGCTTCTGCCCCCCCCCCCATATGAGGGTACCAGAGGGCTTACACCTCCTGCAAAAACACTGGGTTAGTGTTGTGTTTCGATCTTGTGTGGAACCTTCTTTTTGTTTTTTGACTAACTTTTGTTGATGAAGTAAGTTTTGTCATGTCCGCATGTTGATGGATAGTTACGAAAGGCATTGTGCCATTAAAACTGAAGTGAGGTTTCTTCAAGACCCCCATCTATTCATTCAAAGTCAACAAGCATCCATCAGATTTTACAATCTTAAAAAGTCTTATTTGTTGAAAATGGGACCAAGAGGCAAGTAATAACCTGTATTAAGGATCTCTTCTCTAGAAGTAAAATATATCAGACAGTTGACATCCTTTAAATGCTGAAGGTTTTCAGTTAAATCAAAAATTGAATTCTGTAAACAAGTGACATAAGGTATAAGCAAACTTCAGAAGAATCTGGGACACCTTTAGACGGATAAAACAATTAAATCCTGCTGAAGATTGTGAGGCAGCTTATACAACTTGCCCTTATTTTATGCTGGAGTCAAATCTATGTCACCTAACTGAAGCATGAACAGAATAATTGCAATTCATCACCCGTCTACTTGACTGACTAAAGCGGGTAACATAAAGCATTATAGGGCACTGAATACATTTATATTGGCATTCACATCAAAATAAACTCCATGATGTTGAACTTAGGGTTGCTTTTCAAATCCTAATAGGACCAGTTCCTGCTTCTACCCCACAAAGTCACTGCACTTCTCTCACCACTAAATATTCTGAGTCCCTGGAACATACAAATCCTACACAGATAGGTTACAGTCTTGAAATCCAGCATGCATGGAATTTAGTAACCTTAAATACTGGGAAATATATCTTCCAAACAGAAGTAAATATAGACCACTAGGAGAAACATAAGAACTTCTGAAACTCATACCTTTTATACGTCTTTATAAGTATACCGTCCTTAGCAATAAAAGCTCTTGGCATAAACAGTGCACATAATGTGCAGTCCCGTCTCATCATTACTGTCTCTCCTTCCTTCCTTATTTTCCTTTCACAACTTTTAGCTTAACTGCTTTAACTAAATACTACCTTAATGATTTCAAGCAACACCCAGCATGCTCCCAGACGATTAGCCTTAATTGTGACACATGAAGGCATGGTTCTACATCCACACCCTGTCTACTAATTAAAAAAAGATTATCAACAACTGAACAAAATGGCTTTGAAGACATACTTCTTGTAACTGTCATTCACTTACCACCTGTTAAGTTGGAGGTTTCAGAACTCTTCCACATAAATACATCAGCTGCTTCATTAAGCTAACATGCATTTCTAGTGCTATTCCATACATTTCAGTATAATTGGTACAAGAACCTTTGTGCAAATATACAGCTCTTACTTATGTTGATTGTTTTGCACCATAAATCTTAGGCATAGTTAGGAGGTAATTTGAGTTACATAATCTAATATTAAATGTAACATCAAGTCAGTCCAGGTAAATAATTGTCAACCTGCATTCAATATTCATTTGGTCATTTATAGATTACAAAAGCAGGAAAATATTTTTTTTCATGGGTCTATATTACATAATCGAAGAGACACTTCTTCGAATAATTGATCATCGACCCCTAAACACCGAAATGCGAAAACCGTGAACGGCCAAAACCGCATTTTTTTCTAGGGAAAAAAATTCAGTTGGCCATTCCCGGAGTTTACCCTTTACCCCAACATAGAGCAATCTCGGAGTTGGTATATTTAGTTAGGGGGGGGCACAGCCCCCCACTTAAATTACATTTGAAGTGTTTGTCTTGTTTCTATGGTCCTGCAGTTTTGGCCATTCATGGTTTTCATGTTTCGGTGTTTAGGGGTCAACGATTACATATTCAAAGAGATGTCTCTTCAATTACATAATATAGACCTTTTTTTCACTCATAGCACAGAGTGAGATTTTGTGCACCTCAAGCATAACATTTACTTTATGGGTTCAGAAATCAATTTGTACCTAAAAAAAAGTCACTTATGAAAACATTTTAAAATGTATATTAGTTAAGAGCCTACATTTGCCAGTGTAAGCAGACATATATAACAGTAGCACTGTTCAATGCTAGAAGCCTAAATAAGAAGTTGTACTTCTTGCAGGACCTCCTGACCCTAAAAATATAGGTAACTGCATAAAAATGATCAGAAAACTCTAATCTTGCAAAGATAAATATTAAATGAAAATAGCCACCTATGTTAAGGAAAACCAAAAGGCCTTTTTCAGATATGTCAGAATCCTTCGGTGCAATACCCAGCAATGCACTGAGTTTATCCATAACAACAACAACACATCCTCAACCCAAGAAGACAAAGCCAGCATATTAGCAGATAAATTTAGCTCAGAATTTATAACCTTATATTCCCTTAATGTTCTTCCCATATAACAGCATGCCTCCCACATCAGATCACTTCAGAGCAAGCATACCTCTCAACCTCTTAGTGTAAGAAATCTGGACGGAGCCTGACAAAATGGGGGGGCAAGGCCCAAAAAATTGGGACAGATTTTAAATATTGCTCTTATAAACAGAGAAGTATGCTAGACCAACAAGGTTTGCATTAATATACATTTTATGAAGGATTTGAAATCTGAAACTCAAATGTATGTCAGTATTTAATTACTTCAATCCTCAGATCATCCAGGTGATTTGCCAGAAAGCCATACATTTACGAGGAATAGACCAAAAAAATATGAGCTACAAATCTGGAATTCTGTGAAATTCTGGACAGTTGAGAACAAATCCCTTGACCCAAACCAATATTATTACATTATTAAATGTCAATCCTGCCTCCTAAATATGGTTGACTTATTTAAATAAGTCATCGATGCATTGGATGCAAATTGACTTAACCTCAGCCTGATCACGGCCTTTGATGCCATCCCAAAATTTGGCATTAATGACATGTGAATCAAATTAATTGTCAGCACCTTTGACACCAATTGGATACAAACTGGATTACTGGCAGAACCCATTCTAGGGTAAGGAACATGCACTGTATCTGTCATTGGGCTAAGTCTCTGGTATTTACTTCTCTGATGTCAAGGCTGCATAAACTCTCAAGTCCTAATTTGTACAAACTAATGGTGCCTGCACAGTGGCATTAAGCTAAATGCCAAGAAATGTAGTATTGTCATTTGGCAAACCTTGGTACCCATGCACCTACCACATAGAAGACACCCCTCTGAAAAACTGACACAGTTCATAGGGACCTAGTCACTTTCATTGTCAGTGAACTATCCTTTAAACACAGTGTATCCATTTTAAATAGGAAATCCTTTTATCTAGCCAGTCTGTTTATCAGAGGTATATCTTCTAGATAAAAATAAATTATTATCCCTCTCTACTATTTACTTATCAGATCCATAGTAGAATATAATTCCCCCTTTGGTATGTACTTTTCAAAACATATGACTGAACGTGAAAGATCATGACATTTCTTCATAGCATCATCGAGAGAATGTATGTGTTACACAGACTGCCTTAAATCAGATTCTCTCTTGTCTGTTTACTGCAGACCATTGAAGGGAGACAAGTGCATGTCATATAAAGCCTCAAAGTATTCAATGCTATGCAAACTCCTACACATCAACAGAACAAACAATGCCTTAAACACCCACTCAATAGAACCAAACTTCCACTGCAACATAAATAGAACTCAATAGTAAAACGGCTACCCAGGTTTAGGATAACAGCAAAGTCTTCTTTAATTATGTTAGAAATCTCAGAAACAACTGCCTGCTTGGACCCAGAAGGCATCGCCAATGTACTAGTTGACATATTATCTCAAACTTCATCTCCACTCTTACCTCCAGTATTCTTAGATCACATGCTCACACCTACCCCCCAATCTCCCACAAACAATTCCTCAAGGTGCTATTTAAGGCCAAGAATGCTACATCTATGGGATCAGATACACCAGGCTGCCTATTGGTCAACCTGAAATGTGACTTGTTTGACCCCCTACAAAAGCTTTTGAAAATCAGTATCAAAATAGGCTTCATGCCAGATGGATGGAGGAGAACATTACTTTGCACAAAGATGGGGTTTCAGTAGACCCAGATAAATATAGACCCAATAGCCTGATCAGTCTCATCAGCATGGCTATGGAAAGGATCCTTATGGAATTAATAAGTAAGGATATTGGTAATCTACAGACTCTTGACCCAACCCAGTTCAGATTCTTCATGGATAGGTCCTGCCTACTTAACCTGGTCACCCACTTTGAAAAGTTTACTGAAGAAATAGATGACAGCAAAACACTGCACACCACATATCTGAACCTTGCAAAGGTGGTCAGCACCATCCCACAGTCAAGTATCATACACTAACTCTGCTAAATGTCAGTCCCTGTGTAACTCATTGGATAGTAAACTGGCTCTCAAACAGAACTCACGAAGCTAGGATGGGTGACTCTACCTCTTATATGCAATACCCAGGGTTCAGTCCTAGGGCCACTCCGCTTTGGTATTTACTTGTTCATAGGTTCATACTAGAATATCTGCCCTGGGGCAATTATAAGCCTAGCCCGATTCTGTATGGCTTACGCCACCCCTTGATTTGAGTATACTGTGCCCTTTTTAATGTTTAGTTTACTGTGCCTCTGTCTAATAGTGACACAGGAGTAATCCCTGGGACAAACCTACGATCCCCCATCCACTTATCGAGATTCTTCTTGAAGAGATTCAGTAAGGTGCTCTGTCTCACATGAACTGGAATTCTATTCCAGAGCGAAGGGAGCCTCTGGGTTATGAACCTGTCCCTCCAGCAAGTTCTATTTATTTCTGTGCTGAGGTTCAAGTCCCTCAAGCGTGTGGCTCTAAGGGATTTAGATTTACTGAGGTGGAGCATGTCCATTAATTCTGGATTTGACATAGCTTTGTATGTCAGGCATAGATCACCTCAAGTAGGCGGTATGCAACTGAGTAGAGCTGGAGTTTTTTTAACCGAGCAGCATATGGCATCTGTTTGAGACCCTTGATCCTCTTGGTGAGATACTTTTGGGGTCTTTCTAATTGCTGCAGGTGTCGGGTAAGGTACATCCCAAAAGGGGCATTGTATTCTATGATGGGCCTGATGAGGGATGAATAAAGGGGCACGATTACCTCTCTTGATCTAGATGTGAAACCCTTCGTGATGAGGTGGACTATGTAGAAGGTCTTTCTAACCACTTTGGCAATGTGGTTTTCAAAGGAGAGATTGCTATCAACTTGGGTCCCCAGGTCCCTAATAACTTTCTCTGTACTTAATGGGTTTCCGCCTGTGTGGTAATTTGTGGGCACATTGTTTTTGCCAAAGGGTATGACTAAACATTTTTTGGCATTTAGCTTTAAACCATGGCACTGGCACCAGTTATCTGTCTCTGTGAGACCTTTTTGAAGGATGTTTGTGTCAGCTGGAGAGTTGATTATGGCACCCAGTTTGCAGTCGTCTGCGAACTTGGTGAGCCATAGTCCTCCCACGTTTGCCTGCACCTCGGAAAAGTATATACCGAACAAGAGTGGTCCCAGGACAGAACCCTGTGGGATGCCACTTGTGACCGGTTTCGAGTCTGACATGGCTCCAGCAACTCTCACTCTGTGGGTTCTGTCTTTGAGCCAGTTTGCGACCCATCTTGTGACATAGGGGTTTATATTTAAGCTGGATAGCTTATCTATGATGCCCGAGTGGGGTATTGTGTCAAATGCCTTTGCAAGGTCCAGATAGGCTGTGTGGACTACCTTCCCTTCATCTATAGCTTTGGTGACTGTTTCAAAGAAGTCAACCAGGTTCAAAAGGCAGGATCTGCCCTTGACAAAGCCGAACTGGGTAGGATCTAGTGTCTGTAGGTCCCCAATGTTTTTGTTTATGAGCTCCATGATGACCCTCTCCATAGCCTTGCAGACTAAGCTAGTCAGGCTTATGGGGCGATAGTTTCCAGGGTCCATAGAGGCTCCACCTTTGTGGAGTTGGACCACTGTTGCTGTACGCCATTCTGTGGGCACATATCCTGTAGTGAGGCTGTGATTGTATAGCTGTTTTATTTGAGGGATTAATTCCTCTTGTAGTTCATGTAGGATGCAACCTGGGACGCCATCTGGTCCCATGGAAGCAGTGTTTTTGGCTTTGGAGAGGGCAGCCTTCACCTGAGCATCTGAGATGTTTGGGAGGCAGCCCTCTGCCGGGATAGATACTTGCTCTTTTGAGGGGGGGGTGGAGAAGTTTGCACTGAACCTGTCTGTCAGGATATTGGCGATGTCTGTGGGTTCAGTGTATTTTTTGTCGTTTAGAATCAACTCAGAACAAGTCTGGGAGTTGCATCCCAGGTTTCTAACATAACTGAAAAAAGCCTTATGATTGTCTTTGGTGTCCTATGCAATTTTCCTCTCGAAGCTGGCCTTGGAGGATTTTATGAGGGATCGTAATTTTTTGCTAGTACTGATCAGAGATGCCTTCCTATTAGGGATTTTGCTCTATCATGTAGTAGCTTCCTCCTTCTGTTGTACAGTTTATTTATGGCAGGGGTCCACCAGACTGGATGCCTGCCTTTGGATGATTGGGTCTTGGTTTTGTTTGGGATAGCATGATCCATGCATTCCTGGAGATGTCCGTAGAATGCATTTATATAGGATTCTGCAGTTTGGGCCGTAGTTTCCACTGGCCCTGGGGCCTTGAAGGATTCCACTTCAGTTTTGAGAAGTGAGAAGTTCGCTTTTGAGAAGTTTTTCACTGTGGTTTTCTGGGCTGGGGGTGGGGTCGGGATGTGGACATCCAGTGAAATTAATTTATTGTCTGATCTTACCAATGAGGGATATACTTCTGGTGTGGAGTATAGAGTCCCCATGTTGGTAATGATCAATTCTAGTATGTTGTCCCCTCTTGTGGGAGTGGTGACTAGTTGTTCCATAGCATTTGAGTTTATAATTTCCAGGAATCTTTGGGCTAAGGTGCTGGGGCTTGAGTAGTGCTCCCAGTCAATGTTTGGGTAGTTGAAGTCACCCAATATAATGGTGTTCGGAGAGATCTTCATGTTCTCCAATGTTTTCAGGAAAGCCGAGTGGGATTCCTGACTTTGAGACGGTGGTCTGTAGGATGCTATAAACTGAAAAGCAGTCTTGCCCACTGTTAGTTGCACATGGATGGTGTCCGATACTTTATGCAATGCCACTAACCTGGAAGTGTGGATATCCTTGATAAATATGGAAACTCCCCCTCCTTTTGTGGTTCGGTCCGGGTTTTCGGGCCAAAAAGCATGATATGAGGTATAGCCTGGTAGTGCTGGGGTGCTCTCTGGAGCCTTGAACCAGGTTTCTGTCACTGCACAGATATCGATGTTCTCCATACTGAGGAGAGCTTCGAGTGCATGCATCTTGAGGTTAAGACTTCTGGCGTTTAGCAGCATTACCCTTAGTTTCTTGTTCCTTGTGCTGTCTATTGGGGGTGGGTTTGACTTTTGAGCCTTGCCTAAAAAAGGCACTATGGGGGTGGCAAGAGCCTTTGCCAATATCCGAAAGCCCAGTGGTGACAGGTGCAAGCCGTCCCTAGTGAAGCAACGTGGTTTGTCGAGCATGTCATCCCAGGCTAACAGACACTGGATCCCCTTTGAATGACACCAAAATTTTAGCCAATTGTTAAAATCGATCATTTTGTCTTTGTACTGTGGCATCATTCTAGGTGAGGGTAAGATGCTGCTCAAGGTCAGGGTCATACCAGCCTGGGCTACATGATCAGAGAGCTCCTCTTTGTCTCTTTTCATGTAGTCCAGGGAGGTACGTCTCAGGTCATTCACACCAGCATGTACAATGACTGAGTCATATTTGTATTTGCTTTGGAGTGACCTGAGTGCTTGTGTTATGTGTCGGATCCTAGCACCCGACAGGCAGCTCACCATGACCTTCTCTTTATTCAGCCTGGTGAGCGGGACGTCAGTGTGTCTGACAATAAAGTCACCTATAACAAGAGTATCAGGTGTGCTATTCAGCCTTAAGGGCTGTGGCTGCTTGGCACACTGACTTTGCGGGTTATGTGTTGTGTGTGTTTTGTTTTGAGGTAGTGTTTGCTTGGATGTCTGCTTTGGAGATCTCTGTTGCCTAGGTAGATTTTTATTTAGAACCTCCGAGTATGTTTTTGTGTATTTATGTGTTTGGTTCGCTGATGTGGTGGGACTATGTGATACTGGAATTGTGTTGTGTGAGGTTACCTTCTCCTCCTGACTGGTTACACCAGTTTTGAGATGAGAGAGCTCAGCCTCCAGTTTGGCTAAATAGTTGCATCTCTCACATATATTTGAACCTGTTTGGAGGAGGAGAGGGTTGTCCGTGTACATGAGACAGTTGTAACATTGCCTCAAAATTCCCAGATTCACCAGCTGGACTGGAGAGGAAACCATTGACTGACCTTTGGACATGCTAGAGTAATAGGGAAACTGAATTTAAGATGGACCAATAGAGGACAGGGTAATCATAGAGAGTATAAGAGTAAGTAGTGCTTATGGTTTAATAGTGCTAACTTGTAGGATTACTTAACTGGACCAGTGAAGGGCCTTAGAATGAGAATATGGTGTTTAAATTGAGAGATAGAGCAGTTCTAAGGGAAAAGTGAAGAGCAGACTTTGTGAAGCCAGGAAGAGTTTAAACCCAATTAGGCTGCGCTGACCGCTGTTGCGCTTATGCACAAAAATGCAAAACCACAAAAGAGGGTTTTAAGAGAGGAAGATGAAGGAGTTTTGGAATTGACCCAAAATGGCCAATAAAACTACAGTTTCAAGTCAGTAACCACTCCCACAGGGGCAGGCAGGCTGCTCAATGTTTTTCACTGTCACTGATCAACAGAGAGACTTCCCTTTAGCCCAAGCAAAAAATGGCCTCACAGAAACTTACAAACAGTTCAAGAACAGCAAGCCTGTAACTGAACTTTTTTAAATCTCAGAAAAGTGGGAAAAAAGCAAGATTTGTTTTTGTTTTTGTTTTTTCAGAGATAGCAGAGGTTCACAAGTATCAACAAGTTACAACAGTGCAGTAAATGACCCCACACAAGAGTGCTAGGCCAAAGACAGATAAAATGCAAGTTTTGAGGAAGAAAATGATTTTAAAAATAAGTGCAAACAGGAAATTCAGTAAACAGCTCTAGGTTGTGCTCTAAATACAGTTACTAATGCAGAAATCAAATTTAACAAGCCAAAAAATGCTCACAATAGGTGGCTATGCAGAAAAACTTAGCAAATAAACAGAGGAAAAATACTTAAAATCTCAAAAGTGGCTCCTTTCTTCTCTCAGCGTTTTCTCCTCTTGGTGGGTGTTCACCAACAGCCAACAAGCCTGAAAAGACGCCAAACTTGTTGGAAGTCAAAGTTATCGTTAAGGGTTTAATGCCATCATGAACGTCTCAGATGACATCAAGATCATCCAAGAGGGCCTGCCTGATCAAATCGATGTTGTCAGAACAACTGACTAAAACTAAATGACATGAAGTATATAATTTATATTCTCCTGTAAGCATGACTCTCCTTGTAACTATCACATTGAAAACACAACCCTGTAAATTGATTCAGTAGTTAGGGATCAGAGAAATGCCCTTTGATCACCATGTATCCACTATTGTAAAGAAGTCATTTTTCATTGCATGACTTATGTTTAAAGTATTGCTTCCAGATCCAAAGATGTAAGTGTTTTGCTGTACTCAGCACTCATTAGGCCAATCACTTAGTATAATGCCTCTTTTGGTGTTTACCTCTCCAAACACTTGCCACAACTGGAATGCCCATAATGATTTCTCACTAAAATAATCAAGGCCCTAACTTGTAAAAACTATACAAACCATCTAAAAGCTTAGTCCCTGTTCTCAGTACCATATAAACTAGGCTACCACTGCCTCACATATAGAGTTTCAACAGACCTTATTCTGTCAGAAATATTACACATTCAAAAGTCCAATCTTTTCATATATACAGATTCAGAAGATCTCGGTCTCTTTTATAAAATAAATTAAAACAAAGAGTGAGAAGGTCACACTGAAAAACCAATCCGTAAAAACTGAATGAAAACTCCAGCCAAACTAGAACTTCCAATGAGTGACCTCCCAAACCTCCTGTGACACAGGCACATGGGATATATGCAAATGACCCTTATGAACATCAGGTGTTTCAGCTATATGGCCATTCTGATTGCCCATGACTTTTATGTTTGAAGTTGTTTTAATGGACAATTTCAGGCCAATAAAGCCAAACACCACTAGCTATGAATATGAATATTTCGGCCTTGTCATCAGCATAGCACAAGCAGTGTTTGACTAAGCATAAGAAACACAGGGTTGTTCTACCCAACTGATGTCCATTATCATTAGGGTGACTGCAAAATATCCCAACTAACAAATTAAAACAGAGTGAGAAGGTCACACTGAAAAAACCAATAAGTAAAAACTAAATAAAAACTCCAGCCAAACTAGAACTTCCAATGAGTGACCTCCCAAACCTCCTATGACCACACTGAAAAAATAATCAGTAAAAACTAAATGACCTCTAGTTCTAGTTTGACTGGAGTTTTCATTTAGTTTTTACTGTTTGTTTTTTCAGTGTGGTCACAGGAGGTTTGGGAAGTCACTCATTGGAAGTTCTAGTTTGGCTGGAGTTTTCATTTTGTTTTTACTGATTAGGTTTTCAGTGTGGTTACAGGAGGTTTGGGAGGTCACTCATTGGAAGTTCTAGTTTGTCTGGAGCTTTCATTTCATTTTTACCGATTGGTTTTTCAATGTGACCTTCTCACTCTTTGTTTTAATTTGTTAGTTGGGATATTTTGCAGTCATCCTAATGATGATAGACATCAGCTGGGTATAACAACCCTGTGTTTCTTATACTTAGTCAAACACTCTGCTTGTGCTATGCTGACGAGGTCATAACAAGACCAAAATATGCATATCCATAGCTAGTGGGGTTTGGCTTTATTGGCCTGAAATTGTCCATTAAAACGACTTCAAACGTAAAAGTCATGGGCAATCAGAATGCCATATAGCTGATGTTCATAAGGGTCATTTGCATATATCCCATGTGCCTCTGTCACAGGAGGTTTGGGAGGTCACTCATTGGAAGTTCTAGTTTGGCTGGAGTTTTCATTTAGTTTTTATAAAATAAATAGAACATGTTGGAGAGAAGGGTATGTATAACAAAAGATACTCCCTCATTGGAACCATCTTCCACTCCACATAAAACAAATTACCTATCTTACTCTATTCAAATGTAATTTGGATGAATTAATGGGTAACTGGAAATTTCCCTCCTGTTTTTAACACTCCTGTCCCTCCTAGAAAGAGGAACATGTAAATGTTCCAAGATATGCTTGACCTTTCCATCTCTGGGTTATTCCTATGCAAAATATAAGGGCAAAAAAAATACATGGAATTGTAAGGTTAGGCTACTCAATATCCTCACACGTCAATAGTCTACTATATTATATACTCAAAGGTAAAAAATGTCAACAACCCCTTCATTGACACACATGTGTCAAACGTCCACTTCAGCGAACAGCCACATCATCGATTTCATTCCAAGGGAAAGAAATTGGTTGGCCGTTGTTTTAAATCTGCCCTTTTCCCCCAGTGTAGTACAATCTCAGAGTTAGGATATTTAGTTAAGGGGGGTGTGAGGGGCGAAGCCCCCTGATTCATAGTGTTTGTTGTATTGTGTCGTGCATAGTTGGCCTACTGATTTCTTTCCCTTGGAAACAAATCGATGATGTGGTCATTTGCTGAAGTGGACGCTCGACCCATATGTGTCGATGAAAAGGTTGTTGACATTCTGTACCTTTAAGTTTACAATATAGACCCGTCTACTAAGTACCTATGAACTTATGTTTGCCTTCTACTACTCTCTCAATTTATAAAGCCTCTATGAGGAATAATCACACAGAGCTGCTGGTTAGTGCGCCTATAATCAGGTACAATACACGTATTAAACGATTGATACTGGAATGCCAGTGAGACACAGAAAATAATTTTCAGTATTAGTTCAATTTAAGTAATTTGTTTATAGGTATTTTAATAATGAAATCTTTTTCTTGTCCCAATTCATTGATCACATATTTAAACAATGTCAGATTCCAAACATTTAGTACTTGTCTAATACCATGGATGATTGAGGAAAGAAGATATTTACTTCCCCAAAATTAATTCTTTTACAAAGACATGCATCTGGAGCATTTCTCCCCTGGCCTCCTCAGAAAATGGACTCATTCCAAGTTGGATTTTCCAGCAAACAAATGTTAAATAAATATATGAATACATTTATATTGCTTACATCTGCAGTGATATTACTTGAAAAATATGCATTTTATAAAGGGAAAAAAGTTACTATAGAGTAACTTGTATTACCTGGGTCAATAAGTTTTATTTCCTGCATGTTTATCTTCTGATGACTGTAGTAATTATTAGTACATAATGTGGTATACTGAAGCTTCTTGGCCTAGGGTCTGAGAATAAAGCAACTACAGTCTTGAAACTATTAAATGAAATGTTAGCATTTAATGAATGTAGAATAACCGAAACAAAGAAGACCTTCTTCACACCAAATACAAGCAAACATAAAAAGACTGAGTAGTCTAAACCAGACAAACGCAGAATGCAATTTGTTTCAACATCCTTTTAACTCTTGCAGAGGCTATGGGCTCATTTCGGTTGCACACAACACAATTAATTCATAACAGAAGAGAATACAGTTCCTGTAACAGAAGTTAGTACAAAATACCTTGTTTAAGCAGTTCAAGCATTTTTCTAGAAGGTAGAAGTGAGCAGCTTTTTCCAGTATATCACAGTTTAAAGTATAGACATACAAATAATAGGCTGTTTTCCATCTGCCACCAAAAAGAGGCCCTTCTCTTATTAGGCCCAAAAGTAGAAGAACAGAATAGGGTCACAAATTATTTTAAAGATATATTCCAGTTATTGACATGTTTACCCTGAAACTAGCATTTCCCAATTCTACAATAAAATCCAGCAGTCCTGGATTCTAAGGAAAATCCCTTAGACAAGATACATCTTTTCTGCAAGAAGAAATGGCTGATTCCCCAAAAGTAATTCTCCTTCTCCCAAATGAAGGATTTTTAAATCTCCCCCCTTACTACAACTCCACCGTTCCTTAGTTTTCTCTAATTATAGCTCAACCCTGCCTTAGCTTTGGGGGAGAATTAATCCTTTCTGTTCCAGCAGGCACTTCGGGGTCCCGGCCCATACCACATCAAACCAAGAATTACTAAAGAATACTTTGACAGTCCAGCCAAGGACTGCATTACACGCTTATTCATGTTAAACATCAGTGTGTAACAGAATTTTTGATAATATGATAATAACTGGTACTTTAGGGTACAGATCTGATTTAAAATAGCTGTTTTATTTTTAAAGTTTTTAACTGTAATGATATAATAATAATGTGTCACACCGTACTCTATCCACAGTGGTACAATCCAAGTTACATTGTGAGGAATAACATCAGTATGCTTCAGATGCATATATTTGGGTTCTCCATACCTGACAATCATCTGGCCAATCACTGCCACCCTACCCATTTATTCCATAACCAGGTAAAAGCAATTATGGTGCAACTATCTTGCAGGCAGCCATAAGGGAATCCTTGTTATAAGCCATGACCATACCTTTTGGGTGCTCCCTGAATACCCCAGGGTGCACATGATGTGTGCAACATGGGACTGTCAGTCAGTTTCATGTGAGACCTAACCTTTCAGACAACCCCACCCCTTGGAACAGTTGACTCCTGTTTGGTCTTGTCTCTTCATCAGGGATATGTTATCAGAAATCAGTCTCTGCAACATACCCCTGAATGTATAGCTGGGAGAGATGAGCATGTAATGCTTTTTTTATTCATATCTTTCCACAGGTGACTCTTCTGGTGTCCAGACCACTAGTCAAAATTGGGTTGTCTTGGTCTTAGGATTCTAACTGTAACCTGCAGTATTCAGTACTTTTGCTGTGTCTTTCACTGCAACTTGTTTGGTAAAATGGTACATCTCATAAGTACAGGTGTACGGTACAGATAATCCTAAAACAACACAAAATGTCACTATTCAGTAATGTGTTGAGCAATGCTCCTGTCAAGGTGGTTAAGCTTTTACAGGTTCACCAGTGTTGCACAAAATTCATTTGAAAAAAGAACACACGAAAACTATTCTTCAAAGAGCTATCTGCAAGCCTGCAACAATCAGAAAATATCACTTTCCCCTGGAGCATATTACTTCCATGAACCTGGATGGAACCAACGAGTGACTGTGTCAGTTCCTAAGATAGAGCATAACAGCATTAATATCTAACTGTTTTATCTAGACATGTAGAAGGCATAGGTCAGCCTAGCATATAGTTCCTGCTAATCAACATTTCATTTGCATTAACTGTTATCAAAACATAGATGTGATGTTGGCTGGCCTAGTATTATAAAGTACATAATTATCAACACTTCATTCGCTACTTCAGCAGTTCATTTGCATTAGTTATTTTTATTTAGACATGCAGAGGACATAAGTTAGCCTAGTATTATAAAGTACATAATTATCAGCACTTCATTCGGTACTTCAGAAGTTCATTTGCATTAGTTGCTTTTATATAGCACATGTAGGGCATAAGTTAGCCTAAGTATTACAATGCTTCTACTATCAACAGTTCAATGTGGTCTTAACTTCTTTTGCAATCTGATGTTAAATGACATACTCCTGACATTTCATCGCCACGTAATGATAAAGGAAACAGAATATCTGCTGACAGCAGTGCTTGTACATCCCAAACCAGACAGATGGATTACCGACACTGCAGTGCAGCAATGGGGGGTTGCTGTATTTCTGAGTGTGTCATCCTTCATATGAGACATTAGATTGAGGCCCCAACTGATTGAGTTAGATGGATGTAAAAGATCCTAGGCCAACTGTTGAAAAGAGCAGGGGACGTTTCCCACTCCTCTGGACAAATTTCTCCCAGTAGTATAAATACCACCTTTGGTCTCCCATGAAAAGAAAGTACAGCAAACAGTCCTGGATAGGGAACCCTTTCAGATCAAATACTGGTAAAAGTCAACAACAGATAGGGCTCACCACGGCTGATAAAAAAACTCTTTTGTTACTGCAGTAGAAGTAAGCGCTTTCGCATTCTCTCAACGCTTCATCACACTTCATAACAGTTGCATTCAGAGAACCTTTTCTTTAAATACACTCACCAATAAAAAACAGCCAATCAACATCATTACAACATCATCACATGTTTGCATCACTTGGAAAAATAAAGGTATATATCATAAAATCCTATTATATACAACTCTATTCATTCCATAATAAATATATATAATATACTTTCCTAAAATATATAGAAATAAATATAACCCTTCAGTAAAAAACATATATATATATATATATATATATATATATGCAATAATATATATATGTGTATATGTATATATCTATCTATATATATATATATATATATATATATATATATATAAAATATATATAAATTCATAAAATTAGTGTTTATAAGGATGTGCTGCTAGAAAAAGTTTTAAACTAACCTTCTCATTGAGTCCTCGTCCTTTATAAGCCTGCAATCTAATAATCCATCTATTTTCACATTCTTCTGTCTGATTTAAACCTTTTATAGCAGCACATCCTTATAAACACTAATTTTATGAATTTATATATTATATATATATTATTATTGCATATATATATATATATATATATATATATATATATATATATATATATATATATATGTGTTTTTACTGAATGGCATATACACAGATGCCCCCCACGAATGTTCCCTACACGTTCCCAAGACTTCTGTTCGTCTTGCCTACATAAAAACAGAGCATACCTGGCAAACAGCACTTATACTAAGTCTCTTGACTTACAATCAGCATAGAAGTCAAAACTGAAAGCCTTTCCTGTGTCTGGATGAATAAAAACACTATTTCCAGACATATATGTACATTGATGGCAGCCTCTACAAGGAAGTGTACCCTTCCTATTAGATAAAATGTTGTTCTTGTCATTGCACTCATAGCAAAGTAACCTTTTCAAATATTTCATGTTCCTGTAACTAAAGCTAGGTTTATTGCCCACTATTTCAGAAATGCTGTCATCAAAGGTGAGACTACTCCAGTTCTTATGTGTTGTATCCTTAATTTTCATGTTCTTATTAGAGTAAGGAATAGTTATCCTGTTTACAACAGTCTGGTGTCCTCTGTTGCCTCGGTAGTTTCACAGCCTTGACGCTCAAGGTGTGTAACAGCATGGCTCTCCCTTCCCTCTTCCCCATGGAATGGTTTGTACTCGCAGTAAACATTTTCTACCTCTCTTTTCTTATTAGTATGCCTCTTGCACAAGGAGGAGATTGCTTGGCTAGCATCTCTCTTGTTTACATTTTGAAAAGTCCCATCTTCTGTAGTAAAGGCGAGATTCTCAGGTCTGGCTCACCTCCACTTTATTTACCACCCATAATATGTTTGTAGGATTGCATACTATTACGGTAAAATAACTATTTCACCAACAAGATTTTCCTATATATTTCTGAATGTATCACTCCATCTCTTTAGTACTTACAAGACATCTAGAATTAATCATATTATTTGAGCTTTTGTACTCAAAACCTCCAGAAAATTTGTTAAATTCATTAGAGTATATTATTCAATAAATTCTAGTTAATTCAATGTCTCATAGTTCCATCCCATACAAAGAACAAATCGTCTGTTAATAAACGCTTTGCAGAATTTATGTCTTACCATAATTTGTATTGGATATGACATAGGTAATTTTCCCCAATATGCCAACATGAGGTTGGCATATGAGTTGGCACAGCAAGTGCCCATTGCAACCCCTCTTCCTGCTAAAAAGACAATGATACATTAGAATCAACTATTAGCCAAACCTGATCTGAGCATCCAACATAGGAAAGACACTCAGGGTAACACAAGTTCCACCAAACTCACTTGTACAAAATTCAACACGTCTAGAATTTCAATAAGTCATACAACCTACATTATACCACATGAATGATCCAAATAGAATCATTCACAAATTTCAGATTCACCATCTATAACAAACAAAACAAACACAATTTAAATTCTATAATTATCTATTTGTTTAAGTAAATATGATCAAAATCTTATATGTTATTGTACTTATAGTAACAAAGAGTTTTTATCATTGAGTATCATTGTTGACTTACCAGTTTGATCTGAAAGGGTTCCTTAATTTCTGTCTTTAATAGTTTGTTTCTGGTCCTGGGCATGGTCTATCTGGTAGTTAACCTGAGTCTTGGAGGAGTTTTAACTATGTCTGTAAACCCACCGCGAATGGGTCTAGCTGCCTGTTTGTCCTTAGAGGAGGTTTAAGCACGTCATTGTACTTTATTTTGGCATTTCCTGTCTTTTCCAATCTCTGGTTGCTCTCAATTCATAATAGTTGTGTCCACTTTGCACCTAGGGCACTTAACAGGTTTAAACTATTTCTAAAGCATCTTTCAAAATTTTCCTTAAACTACCTTCTGAATCAATATTGATTAATTTTCTAAACTAGAAAGATATTTACCATTATAATATCAATATATTAGTTAATCCAATTGTCCTACCCATATAATAACAAATGCAAAAACTTGCAGACCCAATGTAACCCTAATTTTTGGTCATCCCATAGTCCCAATCTATTAAAGCTTTTGGTTGTCCATTAGGTCAGGTCCATTTATCCCTCTTCTGCTAATATAACCTATATATGAATAATTATTATTGCCTATAACAAGTAACAACCTCTCATACCAAAACCAAATCTTAGATACTATACCCAAATACTCATCTGCTCATAATAGATGGCAAGACCAGTCAGGAGAGAAGGTTACCACACACACTATAGACCCTCACATGTACCACAACCTCAAATCATCACATAAAACACAAGTATACTGAGGCTTATCAAAAACTACAAACAGAGCCACAAAGATACACCAACAACCCCATAAGCCACCACACCTGCAACACATAGACCTCACTGTGAGCTAAAAGTCACCCTTAAGGCCAAACACAAGGACAACAGGCTTGGTGACCAAGTCATACACACTTGCGTCACACCAGACGAGCAAGGAGAATCAGTAATGCTGTGATAATATCTACTATAATGCAACCTAGGTCTCTCAACATCATCAAATATTCTATAATTGTACGCTGTAGTTAAACACTGAGATCCTGGCTTAATCAACATAGAGCTCTCTATTATGTAGCCCAAGGAGACCTGACCTTGAGCAGATCTATTCCAAGAATGATGCCACAATACAGAGAAAAATATGCTTTAACAATTGCTTAAACAATGGTGTCATAAAGGGGAGATTGTTGCCTGGGATGACATGCTGACAAGACCCTCCTTGTAAGGAGCTTGCACACTGCACCTGGGATTGCGTATTGGCAAAGCTTCTTGCACCCCATAGACTTTAGGAAGGCAAATTAAGCTATAACCCTGACCACATAAGAAAAATAAAGGTATGCTGTCAATGCCAATCTTAAATCAACATAGCACTCGAGGCCCTTTCAGGATAACCTGAACTGTCGCTCGAAACTGGTTCCAGCCCTGAGATCCCCAGTACCAAAATACTTATTGCGAATCGGCAAAAAATGAACATACCAAAGCTATGGTGATCACACATCTAAGGCCAACTCACATGGCAACAGGATGTCATTGGAGCCCGCATACCTTGGAACACACCCAATATCAGAGACCCCCCATGGTAAACTCTACTCGAGGGAGCCTGAAACTAGGGATAATGTATCACCAAAACCTCCAGTTGTAGAATTCCAAGACGGGACAGTCTAACTCAAAATACAGCCCAATATTGCTATTCTAGAACATGCCAAGAAAAGACCTCAAGAAATCATTGTACCCAACATTTTCTTTCACAGCTGTTTTAACTAACTGGTAGTCAGTCAATATCCTAAGGCTCTCCCCACTCAATAAGACAGCCCTAAATTTAGATTAGCAGTTCTAGACGTTGTTCTTAGGAAAAACAATACTCAAGCTTTATTCAATCGCCCCGGACAACCCCTTTTAAATTTTTGGGGGTCCCTAAAGGTAAATCAGGCCCCACCAGAAGATATTTACAGAGTTCACCATCTATAACACCACAGAAACAAATCATACAATTTGCATGTACATTCTTGATCAATCTATCTAATGCTATGTTATTAAGCCCGAATATGTATCAACATCATCTAATATATTCTGTATAATGTTAGAGTACATCTCATAGTCTAAAACTATGACCCCGTATGCCTGCATCACATACTTTACAAGTAATTCCTAATAGATGCAAATTCATTAACATGATTATAAAACTCAGATCTAGTATAATAAATGGCAATCCAAATATGTCACGCTCATGCATTATCAAATGCCTCAAGAAGAGGATGAGTTTGAGGTTGACTAAGTAGAGCCTTCAAATACATTCCCAATTGTAGCACCATTATTACCAAACTGCATTTTTAAACTTGCAATTTAAACAATTCTTAACAACAAAAAAATCAGTAATGCAGCATTTGGAAGGTATAAACGAAGACCACGGTTTAATAAAGATAATTCAGTGTTAGTTAAAGTATATTTGGATAGATTGACCACTAAGTTTTGGTAGTTGGTTTCAGGATATTCCTCTGAAACCGTTTTCCTTCATCTTCCCCCAAATCCTGCAATACCAAAAAGGTCTGGTGTTCCTTATCGGAACCCAAACAAACTGGTGGATTCTGGCATGGAGACCTCCAGACATGTATTAACTGCCATGGGCTACGGATGTTCATGTTCAGGCTCCATCACGAAACTTTCGGACCTCAACCCTTGCCAGAAGACACTGCCCATGGCTTTCACCTCTACCCTCCGAGGGAATGGCACATACCTAATATGATGGGATGCACACGAGATGACACCCACCCGTAGGAGTTTCCAATTCAAATCAAAGGTGCTGGAACTTCAATATCATCAGTCCCGCATCAGATTGATTGCTCATTTTCTACTCAGAACATGGGGCCAAGTAACACCGGCTGATACCCATCACTGGTGATCATCTTAATTAATCTTTTTAGCAGGTCTCATCCACCCTAAATAAAAAGGTAATATAAAGAAGTCTAAACCTTCACAATCTAAAACTGTTAGATCAGTGTCCATTGCCAATTATTGTATAAGCATGTCTCTATGAGCCCGTTAATTCATTAGTAGGTTTATATATCAGCTAATGGATAAGTTCAACCCTTGCAAATAGTCAGCAGTCCGGATAGGCATCCAGTGGGGCCCTTAGCCATAAAACCTCTCAACCAACGGAACTTTAAACAAGCCTAGAGCAAACATTAAAGTAAGAACCCTCAGTCTTTATAAGTAAATAACTAAACATGTAAATCTGGCAAACCTCTATTTTAGAAAATGTTAACACTATTGTAGCCATCTCTAGTTGACTTTAGTAACTTAAAACTGGATTAAACTAGCTAGAAACTCCTGTCAAAAGTTGAGATTACTGATCCTAAGAATTGCCAACATACTGGCTGACAGGTTCAGTGCAAACTTCTCCCACCTCCCCAAAAGGAAAATATCTATACCAAATGAGTGCAGCCCCCAAACATCTCCAGCCCAAGTGAGAACTGCTCTTCCAAAGCAAAACACAGCATCCATGGGACCTGATGGTGTCCCCGGTGTTGCTCACGAACTCAATGAGGAATTAAACCCACAGCTAGGACAGCTGTTTAATCAAAGTCTTACCTCTGGATCACTACCCAGGGGCACTGCAACTGTGGTCCCACTTCACAAAGGTTTCCTCCACGACCCTGGAAATTACCCATTAGCTTAAGCCTTATCTGCAAAGCCATGGAGAGGATCATAATGGACCTCATAAATAAAGACATAGGAATTTGCAGACTTTGGATCCAACCCAGTTTGGCTTTAAAACAGCAATACTTTAAACTTACTTTTGCATCATGCAAAGCCATTGTATGAAAACTATATGCGTTAATCAACTCTATTCATTCCTAATAAATACATGTATCTTTCAAAAATATAAAATAACTAAAAGTTAACCCTTAGTAAAAATGGGATAAACTGAGATATTAATATACAAGGTAAATTTGCATTTATAATCATATACATTCAAAAATAGTGTTCCAAGGGCTGCTAAAAAGTTTGGAACTACTTCCATTAGAAACACGGTAAGTGGACAAATTACCATATTTTCACATTTACTGTCTGATTAAACTTTTAAGCAGACATCCTTATAAACACAATTTAGAATTATAGTCAGACATGCTAATGTAAATCCAAAAATATAGTCATACCCTTTACGAAAGAAAGGTATATTTAGCTCAAATTATGGAAGAATAAAAATAATTTATCAGGGAATGGGGACCAGGTTGATATAAGTCATGTACCCATTAACAAATTTTCAAGTATCAACATTGCTCATCTTCTAAGTTGTATCAATAATGGGGTCTATTAAAGAAAAGCTTATCTAAGCAACTGTTTGAGTGTAAGCCCATGAAGTATTGACCGAACTGAACGAGCAAAGACGGATAAGGGCCAAACTGCCTAGTCCAATTTAAAGACCTGTCCATCAGTTTTGACTTCCAGGGTTTGCCTAAATACAAGGCCTGTCAACCGATTTATGAATTGTTACCTAAATTTGATCCTAGCCAAAGGGGAGACTTAATACACCTATAAGGACGTGCTTGAGGGATAGATTCATCACCCAAAGACTCCCTATGCTGTGGAACAAAATCCCGGTACATGTGAGGCAGAGCACCTCGCTGGCCTTGTTCAAGAGAAATCTTGACCAATGGATGGGAGATCGCAGATATACCCCAGGAATTACCTCAGTGTCACTGCTCGACAGAGGCACAGCAAAATAATGGGTATAGTTCCCCATACTAAAGGGGTGGCGTAAGCCACAAAACAATGGGCTAGGCTTATAAATGCCCTCGGGCAGATAGCCTAGTATGAACCTATGAACCTATGAACCTATGAACCTATGAACAATACAGAGATAAGATGATCAGCTTTAACAATTGGCTTAAACTCTGGTGTCATTCAAAGGGGATCCAATGTCTGTCTGCCTGGGATGACATGCTGGACAAGCCACGCTGCCGGGCGGCTTGCACCTGTCACCCTGGGATTCCGGATATTGGCAAAGGCTCTTGCCACCCCCATAGTGCCTTTTTTAGGCAAGGCTCAAATTCTAAACCTACCACCCTAGAACACAAAAAAGGAAAAAAAACTAAGGGTAATGCTGCACAATGCCAGAAGTCTAAATCTCAAAATGCACACTCGAGGCCCTTCTCAGTATGGAGAACATCGATGTCTGTGCTGTGACAGAAACCTGGTTCAAGGCTCCTGAGAGCACCCCAGCACTATCAGGTTTACCTCATACTCGTTTCCGGGCCCCCAAAAACGGACAATACCAAGAAAGGAGGGGTATCCATATTCATCAAGGACACCCACACCTCAAGACTGTGGCAACGCACGATGCATCGGAGACCATCCAGGTGCAATTAACCATAGAAGATTTGGGAAATTGTGATGCTTTCAAGGCAACCTATTAGAAGGAACCTCACATTTCTTTCCCCAAATCACCCCCTTTTAGGCATATTTATAAACACCTGAATGTAGGTACTTCAATTTACCAATATAAAACTAGATCTGATTATAATCTGTCCTGATGAATTTGCATCTATTAGGAATTCACAAATAATGATAGTAATTAGACAGGCCAAAAAGGGGGGTGCAATAGTATTTTAGACTTCATGTATCTAACATGAGCACAAATTTTTAGATGATGTTGATACCTTTTTCTGGTGAATAACATAAAATTGATAGGGTGATCAACAACCCACCTGAAATAAAAAGATTAAGATGTTAAATGGTGAACTCTAAAGATAGTGTTGGTTCCTTTGATGCCCCTTAAGTGAAAAATTATAAGATCTTGAATTTCCTACAAATGGCCCATTGCATCAGGTGGTGGTTATGGAGCTGCCCTATGTTCATAAAGACTCTTTGACCAAGGGGAGTTGGTGGCACCAACTTAAGGATACACAACAATTAGAGAGCTATAATGCAACTTCCTTCACATGATAAGAATAAAGAGTTGATCACCCAGATGTAAAAACTATATTTATAAAATTCCTAATGAGCAAGTATTTGGGGAAAATAAGCTAATACCTAATTGAAAAATGTCATCTTTAGCTATTAAAATCTTATGTTACTTTGATATTCAGAATGTTTCATGTATAATGATACTTATGATTTACAAAAGGGTTGCAATGGGCACGTGTTAACTCATATGCCAACCTCGGAGATTGGGAAAAAACCAATGTCACCCCCAAACAAATTAGCCAAAATAAAATTCTACCCAATGTGGAAAAGATCCATGGGATCGGATGGGACCCGAATGAATTAACTGAATTTATTGAATAAACCCAAGCTAGGACAAATTCTGGGTTTTTTTTCAAAGTCAAAAATATGATTGAATTTCTAGATGTGCAAGTACTAAAGGCCATGGAATACTCACAAATACGGAAATTTTGCCAAATTTGTATTTTACACCGTTTTAGTAAGCCCCAGAGGATATTTATGGTAATATAGTAGAGCCAGAACTGAGAATTTGCTCCATACCCGGATGGGCTTTTAAATGGAATCAAATTAAACTAGCTGGCTCTTTAGCAAAGCTACCAAAGCCATAGAAAGGAAGGTCCATACCCTTTCCTGAAGGGGGAACATATTTACCAAAGAATGAAAAACTACAGTTAAAGTTAACCCAGACTTTCAAACAGGATTAAATTCTAGTTAAGAACCACATGAAAGTAAGGTTAACATGTAAGAAATGAAGCCTGTCACCATTGATGACAGGTTCCTGAAATAGTTGGCAAAAACCCACTTTAGTACAGGAACATGAAACATTTAAAAGGGGTTTTTTGCAAAGTTTGCAATGACAGAAAACTGTTATCTAATAGGAAGGGTACACTTCCTTGTAGAGGCTCTCAAACATATACGGAAAAAGTGTTTATTCATAGACACAGGAAAGGCTCATTGTTACTTGAGAAAAGGTTTACTCTGGATGCCTAGAGAAGAAAACAGATGGAGGTGAGACTGTATTGCCCCTAGTAAGAGAGAAATCTCTGCCACTATATAAGGACATCAATCAAAATATGTCTCCTATAACACATAGAATGATTTAACAGCCCAGAATGTATGAGACTTGGCAGTGGAAGGCCAAAAGTTTAAAAATAAGGTCTAAACATCTTTATTTCCATAAAAATAGTCTATTAGTCCATTTAATACCTTTTGTAACTAAGGATTAAACCCCCAAATTTAGAAAGTTATAAAATCTATATGAAAAGGGGGACTTAAACCTAATATTAATTTAGGATGAGAGTAAAAGGGTTGTCCCAAAAACAGGGCCCCGGGGGTCCTGGGCCCACCCCCTTGTTTGGCAAATTTCTAAACCTTTTCCAAAAAAAGAAAAAACAAGGCCAAAAAAAACAGGGGAAAAGGGTTATGGGGTTTGAACAAAAAGTTTGCCAAGAAAGGGGGGGGGGGGGGGGGGGGCCCCCCCCCCCCCCCCCCCCCTCCCCCCAAATTTTTGCCAAAAAAAATTAGGAAAAAGGAAAAAACCCAAAAACACATCTGACACAGATATCCTTCAGAAGGGTCTCACAGAAACGGATAACTGGTGCCAGAGCCATGGCCTAAAGTTAAATGCCAAAAATGCATAGTCATACCCTTCGGGAAAACAAGGTTACCCTAGCTACCAAATAGGTGGCAATCCACTGAGCACAGAAGAAGTTATCAGGGACCTGGGGACCCAGGTTGATAGTAGTCTGTCATTCGACACCCATGTAGCTAAAGTAGTTAGGAAGACCTTCTACATTGCCCACCTTATCATGAAGGGATTCTCATCTAGATCAAGGAGGTCATAGTCTCCCCTATACTCATCACTCATCAGACCAATGATTGAGTACAGTGCCCCATTGAATGTATCTGACCCGACACTTGCAGCAGCTGGAGAGGCCACAAAAGTTCCTCACCAAAGGATAAAGGGTCTCAAACATCTATCCTATGCTGCCCGACTGAAAGAACTCCAGCTCCATTCAGTCACGCTTGCTCAGAGGTGACCTTTGCCTAACATACAAGGCCATGTCAAACCCAGATTTGATGAATATGCTTCACCTCAAAAAATCTAGATCCATCAGAGCCACAAGGGCGGGAGACTTAAACCTCGACACGCCTATTAATAGGACGTGCTGGGGGGATAGATTCATCACCCAAAGACTCCTGTGCTGTGGAACAAAATCCCGTATATGTGAGGCAGAGCACTGCTGGCCTTGTTCAAGAGAAATCTTGACCAATGGATGGGAGATCGCAGATATACCCCAGGGATTACCTCAGTGTCACTGCTCGACAGAGGCACAGCAAAATAATGGGTATAGTTCCCCATACTAAAGGGGTGGCGTAAGCCACAAAACTATGGGCTAGGCTTGTAAATGCCCTCGGGCAGATAGCCTAGTATGAACCTATGAACCTATGAACTTAAGTTTACTTCACAGGAGTTAACTAGAGATGGCTACAATACTGTTAACACTGATAGAAATATAGAGGTTATCCAGCTTACACGTAAACTCGAAAATACCCTACAAAGACTGAGAATTACACAATGGCAACGACAGCACATGGAGGCATGTTTAAAGTTCAAGGTGGTACTGAGAGGACTGAGAGTTCTCAAGATGCCCACCTTTGGTACCACATATCCGGATCTGCTGACCAAATGGCAGAAATTGAACTTAGATGTTAGCTATGGTTATATAAACCTACTAATTGAACAATACGGGCTCATAGAGACATGCTTAATACAAGAAATTATGGCAATGGACACTGATCTTAACAATTGTATGATTGCTGAAGAGAAGGAGACCTTTATAGCCGATATTACCCTTCGGCTATCCATTCTAGATAATAAACAGCTGCTGGAAAAGAAAAATAAGTTAGAGTGTGACTACAATGATTTCCGTATCGGCCAGGTCTTTTCATGGCCGAGAGAGAATGTTCCTAGACATATGAGCAATCAATCTGATGCCCGCACTAATCATATTGAAGTTACAGCACCTCCGAACCCTGTAAGAGTGGAAACTCCTACAAATGTGACGTCATCACGTACTACACCATCCATGCACCCTGCAACTATCAGCACCATTCCCTCGGAGGGTAGAGGTGAATGCCATGGAGGAGAGGGCTCTTCTGGTGTATTGGGTTCAGGACCGAAAGCATCAGCGATGGAGCTACTGAATAAGGAACATCCCTGTATGTCCAATGGCAGAATTTCAACGAATACGATGTCTGGAGATCAACATATCCAGAATCCAACAGTTTCTTTCCCTTTACCGATTCAACAAACAGACAGACTATTTTGGTCGCCACAGGGAAATACAAGGAAGCGGAAGACATCGGAAGGCAGGTACGAGTTTCAGAGGAATATCCTGAAACCAACTACCAAAACTTAGTGGTCAATCTATCCAAATATACTTTAACTAACACTGAATTATCTTTATTAAACCCTGGTCTTTCGTTTATACCTTCCAAATCTGCTGACATTACTGATGTTTTATTGGATATTAAGAATTTTATTAGAAGTGTAAGTTTAAAAATGCAGTTTGGTAATAATGGTGCTACAATTGGGAATGTATTTAGAAGGCCCTCTACTTGTATACCTCAAACTCATCCTCTTCTTGAGGCATTTGATAATGCATGTGAATGTGATATATTTGAATTGTACCAATGTAATACTAGATCTGAGTTTTATAATCTGTCGTTTGATGAATTTGCATCTATTAGGAAGTTACAAGATAATGATAGTATTGTGATTAGACAGGCAGACAAGGGAGGTGCAATAGTAGTTTTAGACTATGAGATGTACTCTAACATTATGCAGAATATGTTAGATGATGTTGATACATATTCAGTGCTTAATAACATAGCATTAGATAGATTGATCAAGAATGTACATGTAGAATTGTATGATTTGTTCTTGTGTGGTGTTATAGATGGTGAACTCTATAAATATCTTCTGGTTGAGTTACCTTTGATTCCTACCTTTAGGTGACTCCCGAAAATTCATAAGATCTTGGTTCGCCCACCAATGAGACCCATTGTATCAGGTGGTGGGTGGCTTATGGAGCTGGCCTCTATGTTCATTGAGAAACATCTCAGACCAGTAGTTGATGACACGATAACTATACTTAAGGATACACAACAGTTTTTAGAGAGCTATGGTGCATACCTTTCTTCACATGATGGAACTAATAAAGAGTTGTTGGTGACCCTAGATGTTGTATCTTTATTTACTACAATTCCTAATGATGCAGGGATGGAGTATTTAAGGTTATACCTTATTGAGAGAGGAATGTCAAGGGATTTGGTTATTAAAATTCTTATGTTACTTGATTTGGTACTAAATAATAATGTATTCATGTATAATGATACTTATTATTTACAAAGAAAAGGGGTTGCAATGGGCACCCCTTGTGCCAACTCATATGCCAACCTCGTGTTGGCATATTGGGAGAACACCTATGTCATATCCAATACAAATTATGGTAAAAACATAAAATTCTACAAGCGTTTTGTGGACGATGTGTTCTTTGTATGGGATGGGACTATGAATGAATTAACTGAATTTATTGAATATATAAATGGTACAACAAATTTTCTGAGTTTTGAGTACAAAAGCTCAAATAATATGATTGAATTTCTAGATGTGCAAGTACTAAAGAGAGATGGAGTGATACATTCAGAAATATATAGGAAATCTTGTTGGAGAAATAGTATTTTACACCGTAATAGTATGCACCCACAACATATTTATGGTAATATAGTGGAGAGCCAGACCCAGAGAATCTCTCGCCTTACTACAGAAGATGGGACTTTTAAATGTAAACAAGAGATGCTAGCTGGCAATCTCTTAGCAAGAGGCTACAATAAGAAAGAGGTAGAAAGTGTTTACTGCGATAACCATTCCATGAGAAGAGGGAAGGGAGAGCCATATTTACACAGACGTCAAGGCTGTGAAACTACGAGGCAACAGAGGACACCAGACTGTTGTAAACAGGATAACTATTCCTTACTCTAATAAGAACAGGAAAATTAAGGATATAACACATAAGAACTGCAGTATTATCACCATTGATGACAGCATTTCTGAAATAGTGGGCAATAAACCTAGCTTTAGTTACAGGAACATGAAATATTTGAAAAGGTTACTTTGCTATGAGTGCAATGACAAGAACAACATTTTATCTAATAGGAAGGGTACACTTCCTTCTAGAGGCTGCCATCAATGTACATATATGTCTGGAAATAGTGTTTTTATTCATCCAGACACAGGAAAGGCTTTCAGTTTTGACTTCTATGCTGATTGTAAGTCAAGAGACTTAGTATACCTGGCTGTTTGCCAGGTATGCTCTTGTTTTTATGTAGGCAAGACGAACAGAAGTCTTAGGGAACGTGTGAGGGAACATGTATATGCCATCAGTAAGGAGGATGATCATAATGCTCTAGCTAGACATATATTAAGTGTAGGAACATCACACTCTTTTAAGTTTAATGTACTGCAGTTAGTAAAAAGAACAAATAGATTAGGGAATATAAAAAATCAGACAGAAGAATGTGAAAATAGATGGATTATTAGATTGCAGGCTTATAAAGGACGAGGACTCAATGAGAAGGTTAGTTTAAAACTTTTTCTAGCAGCACGTCCTTATAAACACTAATTTTATGAATTTATATATTATATATATTATTATTGCATATATATATATATATTTTTTTACTGAAGGGTTATATTTATATTTATTTCTATATATTTTAGGAAAGTATATTATATATATTTATTATGGAATGAATAGAGTTGTATATAATAGGATATATGTTTTATGATATATACCTTTATTTTTCCAAGTGATGCAAACATGTGATGATGTTGTAATGATGTTGATTGGCTGTTTTTATTGGTGAGTGTATTTAAAGAAAAGCTTCTCTGAATGCAACTGTTTTGAAGTCTGATGAAGCGTTGAGAGAACGCGAAAGCACTTACTTGTACTGCAGTAATAAAAGAGTTTTTTATCAGCCGTGGTGAGCCCTATCTGTTGTTGACTTCTCCCATGAAAAGAGGTTACTAGCCTAGTGGGACTAACCCAGTCAACAAAGGATGAATTTATAAATGTGTTGTCAAACATTAGCGCAAGCAACACACTTTGCAACATTAAATAACACTTAATAGTTCACTTGCTTGTCTATCTGCCTTAGACTATAAAAATGGGAAGGAAGCTGTGTACTTGTGGGGGGGGGTGATAATTCCAGGCACAATACAATTTACCACCCAGTAACATAATGCAAAATATGATTTGCTCTTGTCTGAAGCAGAGCCCTAGACCCAAGCTATTATTGTGAAGCAACCATTCTGTGCAATACTAATGGATATTGACTATGCAAGCAGTCCTATACCATGGTGCTGCACAATGGCTAAACAATACACTACTGTCTCAAGACTTCTCTCTTTGTGTAGTATAGCGCTTTGCTAGTCATGTTTCATTTAATGCAGAGTCTATAATATTAAGAATACTGTCATCAGTTACTGCTGATACATATGAAACTTCAAACTTATGCTTTCAGCCCAAGCAATTCCAAAATTGTCTGCGCAAACTGCATATATTGTTAAAATCAAAACATGTTATGCTCTCGATTCCCCTCTGACCAGTATCCAATCAGGGCTATCCTGCAGGAATATAAAAGATTGCTGTCTTAATGTCAAGTAGCTAGATGATCCATATGTTCTTTATTTGTTACTCTCATATTTTAACCACCATTGCTGTAGCACAGCTTTGGTGCAAGCCAACATTCAGCATTGACAAATGATTGTTTGTTATTATATATCAGTGAAGGGCAGAATGCATATCAACTTTGCATTGCATCATGTAATTCATGAGCAGCAGCAGAAGAAAATTTGAATATCCAGTTAAGCCATTTGGATGCATCTAATATGTTTTTTGTCTCCTCCTTCTTAGGGTTGCCCAACTCCTTCCAATTGTACCCTAACCTCTAAAAGTTTTCTGTGAATTCATGACTCAGCACCCTGTTAACCTATCTAATATATGGGACTAAAATTCTCTCTTATAAAAAAATGTCTTTTCGGGTATATGTTACAGTGAATACCCTACAAATACATCTGATAGCTCCTTCTACGTCCTCTCTCTTTATGCCTCTATTCCATTCCTTCTCTTTTTCCGCATTGCATCTTGCACCCATATCATAACATCATTCTATAGCAATGTTGATGCTCATTTCTGTCCATCCCATGAATCATCTTCATGATCTTTCTCTAGATGCTTTCCAATTATTTCATCTCATAGCTCATGAAATGTCTACCTTACTGTCTAATGAATACATGTTCAGTAAGTCTAGACAATGTCTGCACTCCCTTATTTCTATCCTCGTATTACCTTCATGGCATTTCTCTAGATACTTTACAACTGTTCTACCTCATTTTACCACAAAGGTCACCATAATTGTGCCCACTATTCTAGATGTAGCCTTACCAGCAACATCAGAGTGGGAGAAACCCTTCCATTTCCAAAAGGCTATGCTCTGCACAATGCAGCCCCTTGTGCCTCACACTTAGGTCCTTTTCAGCCACTATGCCTCCTTTTCCAACATCCCCTAGCTTACCTACAACCTTTAAGATGTGTCTAAAATGCAGAATTTTTAACCTATCTGCACTGAGCTTGAGTTGCCACCTCCTTGCTCACATGTAGTAGACTTCTAAGTCCATTGTTGGCTTTCTCCAATCCATAACAACAACGCTGATTTTTGTGTAATCTTTAAATTGGTTCATTCTGCTATTATTAGCCCCCTCTGGCATATCATAGATAAATATGCTAAACAGTAAGGGTTCCATCATAGACTCAGTACTGCACAGGTCACATACCCCACCCATCAATATAGCTTCCCACTATCATTAAAATTTAAATTCTGTTTCACAGGCATTCCTCCATCCATTTCAAAATGTTCTATTATATTTAGTGGCCTTTTTCAGTTTACTGGATAGTTTTATGTGGTACTAAATTAAAGAAATTGTAACCATAAGCGTCCTGCTATACATATCTGCTGTTCATACCTCTCAACCTCTTAGTGCAAGAAATCTGAATAAAGCCTGACAAAATGGGGGGACAGAGGCCCAAAATAGGGACAGATTTTAAATATTAGTCTTATAAACTTGCTAGAGTAACAGGGTTTGCGTTAACACACATTTTCTGAAGGATTTGAAATCTGAAACTCAAATGTATGTCATTATTTGCTGACTTCAGTCCTCAGATCATCCCACTGATTTGCCAGAAATCCATAAATTTTATGAGGAACAGACCAATAATATGAAGCAAAAATCTAGACAGTGGAGAGGTATGCTGTTGCCATCCAGGCAGAGAACTGCAAAAGGTTTGACTTTATTTGTTCTTGGCAATGAAGCCATGCTGATTTGGTTAATGAAGGTGTATGTTCTTTAGAAAAATTTCAAGTTTTTGGTCAGGATTGTGTCCATAATTTCCCTATTAGCCTTTTCAAGCTAACTGTCCCATATCTGCCTAGCCTGGTCTTTCTTGCTGCCTATTAAAAAAGCTGGCAAGTGAAGTTTTCCCAATTATCCATTACATTCTTATTAGTCTGGGATTTGTTAAAAAGTATATAAATGGTTCTTCCATGAAACCTCATGATATATATATATATATATATATATATATATATATATATATATATATATATGTGTGTCTTCTTCTTCTTTCGGCTTTTCCCGGTTAGGGGTCACCACAGCAGATCACCTGTCTGCTCATAATTGGCAGTGGAGTTTTATGGTGTCGAGTTGCCAGCCCGGCACCCACCCTTCCACAGAAGGCACACACACACACACACACACTCACGCCTAGGGCCAGCTTACAGTGCCCAATCCACCTATTGCATGTCTTTGGGATGTGGGAGGAAACCCATGCGACCACAGGGAGGACATGCAGACTCCTCACAGAAGGCACCCCAGCCAAGGATCGAACCGGAGAACCTCTTGCTGTGAGGTGGCAATGCTAACTGCTGCACCACTGCGGCCACCCTTTATATATATACATATATATATATATATATATATATATATATATATATATATATATATATATATATATATGTATATATCTAAGGTGGCCAATTACTTTTATATTCACTCTTTGATATTCTAAGATCTTTGATATACTTAGTAAGATATATCGCAAAAGAGGCATTGTATTTTACTAATAGGTCTGAGCTCCTATTGAGATAAAATACCTTTTGCCATCAGCTGCACTAGGTAAAAAAAAATCCTAACCAGTGTTGCAACATGGTGGTTAAAGGAAAGGGAATATTCTTTCCATGTTCTTAGATCTCTCACCACACTTCCATTTTGAAGTAGAATGTTGTCTGTACTGTAAAAAAAGATGAACAGATTGTTTATCCAGTGCAATGATATTGTACTTTTTAGTATTTAGCTTTGACCCATATTTTGAGCACCAGTTGCTAACACGTGTGAGTACCACTTGGATTATCTGCGTATCAGAGGGGGACATTAGGACATTAGGACAACAAACTGCAAAAAGATCCAAAGTCACACAAGGAATGCTTTGACAATAATCACTTTTAGAGCAACCAAAGTCACATGACCTATACTGCAAGAAGGATTTGTTAAAAAGAAGCTATATGTGCTAGATTTAGATTTATATTGCTTTGAAATGTGATCATATATATGTATATGTGTAGCTTCTTTTTTAACAAATCCTGCTTTATATGTATATTTAAATAATTTTTAAACTGACATTAGGACAACACCAAGTTTACAGTCATCTGTAAACTTGGTTAGCCAGAGTTCCCCATTTGTAATTTGTAGAGCTAGAAAGTACATACTGAACAGCAGAGGTCCCACCACACCACTGGTCACCTTCATGTTTACTGAGGACACACCTGCCATCCTTACAACATGGATTCTATGTCTCAACCAATTTGCTATCCACCAAGCTGCGTATGGGCCAATTTGGAGCTCATTCAGCTTGGTTACTATGTTAGCATATGGTATGGTGTCAAAGCTTTAGTAAGGTTAAGGTATGCTGTATGGACAGCAAGTTTACTCTCCAGGGCTTCTAGTATGCTCTTGAAGATGTTGATTACATCCATTTTTCAGGATCTACTGTTAATAAAGCTGAACTGCTGGTGGTCAGGACTTAAAGATTTTTGATAACCTACTTAATTAGGCATTTATGATGTATTCCATGGTTTTGCAAATAACACTAGTCTCCACTTTATTTAGGCAAAGGATGTCCATGTAGGGAGCATGCCTGGTTCTGAACGGGATGAAACAAGTTTTGCTAGAACAGTAAAATGCTTTACTGTTAACAGTTCCTGAGCTTTTCAGTCTAATCCCACCGGAATTAGTTCTGCCCTTGCTGAATGTTTGTGTTCATCTAATTTTTAATTTAATATCATACTTTTTAAGATGGTGATTAATTTACTCAGCTCACATATTCTAAGTCCCATTTGTATTTACCAAAATCCTATTTGACTACTGAAAGATTATCAAGTAAGTTCTCATTTTTACATTTTGTTCTTTCTAATAACATCTCGGGAAAAAAAATGCCGGTACTGCAAATGGACTACAATGCTATTCTACTGTCATTACTTGACTACTGTTCATCAGTCGTTTGTTTTTATCCCCTGGAATACTTTTCTAACATATTCAAAAACAAATTTATAGAATTTCATGGGCATTCAACCTTCTGGTATAAGTCGTGGATATAGAAATGTGTATGCCAGGATAACTTTTGGCTTTGCTTAGTCAAAATTCTGTTTTCCCAATATTAGCTGGTGTACTTCTGCCTTGGCAAGCAATTAGATGCTGAACTGCCCTAAACTGCCCTCCTGGCTACAAAATAAGTTGTATGTATGCTACTAAGGTTTAGAATGAAGTATCTTATCTATGGTGTTCCTTTATCTCTAGTTTCTTTGGCTGCATGAACTGACAATATAGTTCATGGCTTCTCTTGGCAAACAGTGTACTAGCAATTTTCTTATGTTTAATCTTTTTATCTCACAGATTGACATCCAAGGACATTTTATATGAAAGCAGTGATAATGCATTTCATACAGCAGCTGGAAAACTGTTTCAAATTATTTCAGGACTCTGGGAAACATATGTCTAATGTTGTTACCCTCTCTTTTGGAGCCAAGGCATCTGCAAAGCTCAAGATCTCAATAACTATTGGGAACTGGTATCAGTGCTGGTCTCTGTCCAGTTTGGAATTTATTTTGCAGACATCCCTAATTGTTTTACAAGCTAAATATAGACTAAAACATAAAAGTCTGTATGATGTATAGCACTACATATTCTAAGACTGTATTCAAGTATATGAATGTAGACACTGTTTTTTTCTGATATAGTATCATATTCTTTGTAGTTGGACGTTGTTGTTAATGCAGTATGAAAAAATGTCACTATATTCTATAACTAGTCAAATGACAGCCTGTCTTAGATCTGTTAGTGATATCAATTAATATTAAATGGATCAAAAGTAGTTTTTTTTTCTTCTAACCATGTCTGGATCAATGCAGTGAGATGTAAAATTTACAGTAATGATGTGCTGGGTTCTTTAACTTTTTTTTCCAGTAGGAACTGATGCTACCCCCCCCCCCCTCAACAGTACAATTAAATGCAACATTCCTAAAATCACCATGAAAAAAAGGAGTTGTAAATTATTTCTTCAAGCCTGAATGACAGAATTTTCTTCTTCACAGGTCACAAGGCTGTCTAATTTGAAACCATCCTCATATCTGGCTAATCTGACTGATCCTGCTCTCCTAATATATTAAAATAAGCAAACAAGAAAAATAAGAACTAAAAAGATTCCAAAACAGGAATCCACGACAAATTTCTATGGAAGTCCATTGCAGAGTCTGACCCTCCCTATCAATAAGCTGTACATAATAGAAGTTTAACAAATGACAGTAAAAGCCTTTACTAGATTCAAATCTACATTCTCAATAGGTGCCATTACTAAGAGGAGACCACGTTCAGTAAAAATCATACTGACATCGGATATAATGCTGTTTGTGTTCTCATCAAGGCAGTAGCTAGGCATATTCTTTATACTCTACTGAGTATAATTTTCTAGACGTTACTTGGAGAAACCATGGCTTTTTAGGCCATACTATCTCTCTACAACTGCCTAAATTAATGCCTTCTATGAGAATTTCATAGATTAAAAAAATACCTATTTAATGGTTTTAGAGGGAAAGTGATGCAAAAAACATGTATGTGCTGGGGAGGTCATTTACATTTTTTAACTGACAGGTAGGTTGGGAGCAGCAATAAGAACACACAAGTACAAAATTATATTCTCTGACCACACCCCTGGTTCCCATTGGTAGTATCGTTGTTGCATCAATGTGTGAGGCACACAGTAAGTTAGGTTGTCCTGCATTGTTGCTGTGCACAAAACAGCACTGCCAGTGACTCCATACCATTCATATTTTGTATGCATATTTAAGTACATTTTTGAGTCCCGGGCTGCTGACACTGCTGCTCAGCAACGTTTTTCTGAGTACAAGATCATTGTCCCAGGACCACTGAAGTCTTTCTTTTTTGTTTATGTTCAGGGAACCCATAGAAAGGGCTACCATAAATTGTTGGTTCTCATAATCCGTGTACTCAGCAAAGTATGTATTTGTGAAGAAGATGTAGCACAATAATTGCATATCTATTCTGTACCTGGAATCACCCAGGTACACGGTAATGTATGAGGATGTTGTAGGAAGTTTTAGTATGCTTCTGAATTGATTAGGCTTTGGAAAATGTTCTTCTCTATCTGGCAGCCCTGAGGAGAAGAATATGTTTTGAAACCCATCGTCTATGCAGACTGTACCTTTACTTACGTTATTTCCAAATAGCAACAGTGCAAATTATGATGAAACAGAGCATCTCATATGGGTCAGAGTGCTGTTCTTAACATGCAAAGATAGATAGGTAGATTGAAAGAGACGTGTGGATGTGTATTTGTGTGTGTGTATATATATATACATATATATATATATATATATATATATATATATATATACAGATATATATATATATATATATATATATATATATATATATATATCTACAGATATATATATATATATATATATATATATATATCTACAGATATATATATATATATATATATATAGAGAGAGAGAAAGATGTGTCTACACACATACATGTATGTGTGTGTGTATATATATATATATATATATATATATATATATATACAAAATATATTAATAGGTAGATATTTCTAAACAGATTTGTTTATACACAATTTTTGTTGACACTTTTTTATTTTATATTATTAATATTTCTTTTTTTTCAAAAAGTGTCTTACATCCAATTGTTTTTTTTATGCATGATGTGTTAACTAGTACCTCTGACCCTTCAAAGAAATGATAAACAATGTTTTCCTAAAGGGGCGTAAAGAAACCTTAAAGAGAGCTTTGTCAGTAGATTTTCTTGCAGTTGGAGCATTTGAATGTAACAGAGATTTTGACTTGTATTGCACTACTCATTCAAAGGTTATGCTATTGTTTAAGCTCATGGGGGGATGGGGGTTCTACAGCAAGACAGGAGACTGTTGGACTGTGGAATGGAGCAGGTGTACACTCGGATCATCCTCCTGAGCACAGACAGCTAGAGATGAACTTTAGAAGTTCTGGAAGCAGCTGGTGTTTTAAGTCTCATTGGGTTGCTTGTTTTCTTTACTGCCTTCTATCTTCTGTTCAAAAGGACGCCCAAGTTTACTGGAGTGTTGCCATCATATACTGATAAAACTGCAGATAATATCTGCTTTATAATGTGAGAAAAATTGTAAGTTGCCACTTTTTTCCTTTGATTTCACATTAACCTTTGCATAAAAAAGTTTTCACCTTCAGAGCTGTTGCTTGATTTATAGCCTTATTCATCTGACAAAAAACCTATTATTTATTTTCGTGAGATAAATCTTCTGACATATTTGTCTGACATGAATGTAAAACAGGGGAATAGGTATTTCTAGAATACCATACGCAAGATACGGGAATAGGTATTTCTAGAATACCATACGCAAGATATGTTATGCTAAAAATGATTACCCAGACAATAAATAAACACCACAATTACAGTATAGCTTAAAGTTAAGTTTTCCATAATAATGTATCTGAGCAAAAACATGAGCCGACAACAGTTAGAGAGAGAAACAGTGAGAGAAAACAGATAGATGGATTACTTACCTGCTATATCAACTAGTGCATATATCATGAGTTTTGTTGCAGCACCATCCCTGTGATCCCATTCCTCCGTATAAAGCTTTGATTCCGTTTACTAATACACCACTGCAAAGTTTTCCTGGCATGCATCCATCTGGCAAGAAAACTATGAATGGTGACTCCCTGAATGATTAAGAAGTCTTGCCTGTTTCTTTTAGTCTTCCTTTTTCTTTAAGAATGTAACTGAATTTCTTGATTTATGGCAGGGACAATTTCTGCAGTACAAGTGCCTAAAAGCAAATATTGCTGAGTTATGTTGCCACTAGTTTCCATGGAAATAACTTAACCTGACAATAAACAAGTAGTAAGTTTGTGTGCACCGTAGTATTTTCTTGTAAGAGCCTTAAAAGTTGCCTCCTGTCACTTTTGTATCGTTCACTGGATAACATTGTAAATGACACAACAAACCTTTAAGCATATTTTCATTTATACATTAAAAGGGGAAAAGAGTCTGAGTTGCACGTTTGGTTCCGATGCAATGGACAGCCTAAGAGAATACAAATTTCTGCTACTAGTAAATAGCTAGGAACAGAATATGTGTCATGTAATTATAGCCAGTCTAAAAAAAATGGGTGTACAAAATGAAGGTACCTTTATGCTACCCCAAATATGCAGGGCTGTTGCATGTCCATTTTGCATTCTGAGCCTCTATAGCACAGCTTTGTTAAAATGAAAGAAAGAAAATACATACACCAGAAATTATCTTCACAATTTTTTTCTTGCTTTGGGTAATGTTAAGTTGCAAGATGTGTGACCAGAATAAGAAAGTGTAGGGCAGTTTTCAAGTATATATTACGACAATAAATTTTTACTGTTTTCACAGAGTTATGCTACCCAGTGTTTATGGGTGTCGGACAGTATATTTACCTGTGCTGATCCAATTTTTACAGTTGTGCATATGTATGGTATTTATTGTACTACATTATAAAGCTAGCTGCAGAGGAGCGCTTAATGTTCAACTTGGAAACTTAGCATAGTATTGTTCTCTGAGATGAGATTGAAATAGGTCCAGTGGAGTCAGTGCTCTGCCCCAATTAGCAATTTCAAAATAAAATAACTACTGTTACAATCTGAATGAACAATACTTTTGACAGCACACAGTAGCTGAAACAGAATTCTTTTACAGTTTAGTTTGTCATGGAAATAGCACACTGCTGTTTCAATTTACTTTCACAAATACCGTTACATGACTTGACTTGGCTAGTCGGCCTTCCACGCCAGTCATTTGTACATTTGTAAGATCATCTCATTCAAACTGCTGGATGTTATAGATCATAATTAATTGAACACCAAAAAGAGAAAATGCCAGTGCAGTAGAAAATAAACAACAAGTTCACAGCTGGAATAGATGAGATGGTTAGAAGCAAAGTCAGAAACTGAGGAGTAAATAGTTTTTTGCAAGGAACCTGACCATTGTAAGAAAATGTAAATAAAGTTTACTGACAGAATTTCCATTTACAGTTGCTTTATGCTTTTCATTTGGTTCACCACGTCTTTAAATGTTGTTGCTGCAGTTCAACTCTAGTGCAAGCAAATATTCAGCACTGAAAATTTGATAACTTTTCAATAGTATTGGCACACCAGACAGAAATAATTCAACAATCGGTTATGTTAAGTGCTTCTAGAACTCAGACATACAGTTTAATGAAAAAAATATCATCCAAAATAGTTGGCAGTAAGGCATTATAACAGCATGTTAGGCTGACACAACAGTTGTGTAAATAAAAAAATAATAATTCAACACTTTAAGCCTAGTTCTTGCCAAAGAAAAGGTAATAGAGCTGTTATTTAGTATGTTCAACTGAAGAGGTTAGTATAGTCCTGTAATTATGGAAAAACTTAAACAACAAACACTGTGGTCTCTAGCATAATGTCAATATTAAGAAAATTTAGGCCACTCTGGTGGCATAAAGGGTTAAAGCCCTGACTATACCCAAGCCAAAGCCAACCCAGATTTAGTTAGCTCAAACATAATTTAGACAAATGGATGGGCACTCTAAAATACATCAGGTTTTACAGGCCTTGCCTTCCTTAAAAAGGTTGGGAGAAGTGGAGGGTGGTTATTGCCAAGGCATGCATGACTTCTGGTATTTCCTACAATTCCTAGGATTCCTAGGATTTATATCTATGTGACCAAAGCTGGTAGCACTGACTCTTTAGTAATCAGACTTTAGTCATGTACTCAATTTAATTATATTTTCCATAGCAATTTTGTTATTTGAACAGGCATTAAGTCACTGATTTTATTGTTTAAGGAGATGAAACTATACTAGTAACATTATCAATATAAACTATGTGTTAAAGCCACCCCATTGGCACATGGGGGGATAAAACCCTGACTGTGGCCCAGATGAGTTAATACTATACTAGACATTTTCCTTATGTCTGACATTGTCCCTCCATTAGTACTACACTAGTCACTTTTCCTAATGTCTGACAATGTCCCTCCAGTAATACCACACTAGTCACTTTCCTTTTGTTTGACATTGTCCCTCCATTAATACTTATTAGTCACTTTCCTAATGTCTGACAATATCCCTCCAGTAATACCACACTAGTCACTTTCCTTATGTCTGACATTGTCCCTCCATTAATACTTACTAGTCACTTTCCTAATGTCTGACATTGCCCCTCTATTAATACTTACTAGTCACTTTCCTAATGTCTGACATTGTCCCTTTCTCCAAACCCTACTGTGTCCCATAATTCATCCATGCAGCTGCGTATCTGATAAGTTTGAAAGTGAAAGTCTGAGACTGATAACTGTGAACCTCAGCAAGACTGACCATGCCAAAGTGTGGGTTTTATATACTAAGACAAAAACTGATTGACTGATCCATTCGTTCATTCATTTCTTAACCAAGGTAGAACTCTGATCCCAGTGATCCATTTTCAGGTTCAACCTTAGGATTAACCTAAAGACAACAAAGCATAATTTTTGTGGGTGCAGTACTAATTACACAACAAAGTGTGCACTTGTAAGCACATTGCAGCAAGAATAACTGATAGTTTTGGGGTATTCCCCATTCTGCAAGGTGCGGGCACCTTGGAAGTAGTGGGGATGAGATGCAGGAGAGTTTGACCATACAAATATGACTTTACAGGGACTGCAGTTGCTTTTTTTGTTTCTTTCTTTATTTCTTTTTGTTTCTGTAATTCTGGGACTCGCACCTACATGTCTCAGAATTAAAAAAAAAATGAAAACAGGGAGCTGTCCATTTTCTTAGCCTTAAGTTCATAGGTAAGTACTAGACCATTTCAAGCCTAGCCAAAAAAAAAAAAAAAACTATTCAGAATTTCCATCTGGACTCAAGGAGAGCAAGACAAGGTAGATCAGGAGAAAATTTGAAGCTGCCCTTTCAATCATCTAGGTTTACCTTGAAGGTGGCAAAGGTGCTCCTCTGACATATAATGGAAGTTTGTTCCAGTGGCGAGCGATACGTTGGGATATGAGTCAGTCATGCCAATGCGTCTTATTTATCTGCTGATATAGGTTAACTTTAACTGAGTATGTGATATACCATTAGTTCTGTGAAGGAATAGGAGAACAACTAGGTTTGGATCCTTTATGACACAAAAGGCTAGACATAGATCTCCATGGAAGAGTGTGCAACAGACTGTGTACAGAGAAACAGCTGCCAATCTCTCCTGATAACTAGGATTTTTGAGGCCACTAATCTTTTTAGTTATGAATCTCAGAGGTCTGTCATGTTGTCTTATATGTTTAGATAAAGATATGACAAAAGGTGCATTATAGTTAATAATGGGTCTGATAAGATATAAATAAAGGAAAATTAAGACTTCTTTGGATCTGGTGGAGGTGACTTTGGAAATTAGATGGGCCAGATAAAAGGCTTTTTGAACTACTGTGGGGGCATGATGTTCAAATGATAAGGAATTATCAATAAGAGTATCCAGATACTTTACAACACTGTCTAATCGGAGGCATGAATCTCCTATACAGTAAGTAGCACTGTTTTGCTTACTGAAATGAGCTATGTTACATTTTTTTACATTTAATTTGAGACCATTGTCCTTGTACCAACTGTTAACATTGTCTAAGCCGTGTTGGAGCAATTCGGAGTCCTTTTCCTAGCCTTGTCCCTCCAGTTTTCTTAGCAGCTACCTGTCTGGGACATGGGCAAAGGTAATTTCAGAGTAGACAGACCTACTTATAATCCCCTCTCACATCTTATTGTAATCTAAAGGTAATTTCAGAGTAGACAGACCTACTTATAATCCCCTCTCACATCTTATTGTAATCTAAAGGTAATTTCAGAGTAGACAGACCTACTTATAATCCCTCTCACATCTTATTGTAATCTAAAGGTAATTTCAGAGTAGACAGACCTACTTATAATCCCCTCTCACATCTTATTGTAATCTAAAGGTAATTTCAGAGTAGACAGACCTACTTATAATCCCCTCTCACATCTTATTGTAATCTAAAGGTAATTTCAGAGTAGACAGACCTACTTATAATCCCTCTCACATTTTATTGTAATCTAAAGGTAATTTCAGAGTAGACAGACCTACTTATAATCCCTCTCACATCTTATTGTAATCTAAAGGTAATTTCAGAGTAGACAGACCTACTTATAATCCCTCTATCTTATTGTAATCTAAAGGTAATTTCAGAGTAGACAGACCTTCTTATAATCACCTCTCGCATCTTTTTGTAATCTAAAGGTACTTTCAGAGTAGACAGAGCTACTTATATTGCCCTCTCACATCTTATTGTAATCTAAAGGTAATTTCAGAGTAGACAGACCTACTTATAATCCCTCTCACATCTTATTGTAATCTAAAGGTAATTTCAGAGTAGACAGACCTACTTATAATCCTCTCACATCTTATTGTAATCTAAAGGTAATTTCAGAGTAGACAGACCTACTTATAATCCCCTCTCACATCTTATTGTAATCTAAAGGTAATTTCAGAGTAGACAGACCTACTTATAATCCCCTCTCACATCTTACTGTAATCTAAAGGTAATTTCAGAGTAGACAGACCTACTTATAATCCCCTCTCACATCTTATTGTAATCTAAAGGTAATTTCAGAGTAGACAGACCTACTTATAATCCCCTCTCACATCTTATTGTAATCTAAAGGTAATTTCAGAGTAGACAGACCTACTTATAATCCTCTCACATCTTATTGTAATCTAAAGGTAATTTCAGAGTAGACAGACCTACTTATAATCCTCTCACATCTTATTGTAATCTAAAGGTAATTTCAGAGTAGACAGACCTACTTATAATCCCTCTCACATCTTATTGTAATCTAAAGGTTATTTCATCTTATTGTAATCTTATTGTAATCTAAAGGTTATTTCAGAGTAGACAGACCTACTTATAATCCCCTCTCACATTTTATTGTAATCTAAAGGTTATTTCAGAGTAGACAGACCTACTTATAATCCCCTCTCACATCTTATTGTAATCTAAAGGTAATTTCAGAGTAGACAGACCTACTTATAATCCCCTCTCACATCTTATTGTAATCTAAAGGTACTTTCAGAGTAGCTCACATCTTATTGTAATCTAAAGGTAATTTCAGAGTAGACAGACCTACTTATAATCCTCTCACATCTTATTGTAATCTAAAGGTAATTTCAGAGTAGACAGACCTACTTATAATCCCTCACATCTTATTGTAATCTAAAGGTAATTTCAGAGTAGACAGACCTACTTATAATCCCCTCTCACATCTTATTGTAATCTAAAGTAATTTCCATTTTATTGTAATCTAAAGGTAATTTCAGAGTAGACAGACCTACTTATAATCCCTCTCACATCTTATTGTAATCTAAAGGTAATTTCAGAGTAGACAGACCTACTTATAATAGAGTAGACAGACCTACTTATAATCCCCTCTCACATCTTATTGTAATCTAAAGGTAATTTCAGAGTAGACAGACCTACTTATAATCCCCTCTCACATCTTATTGTAATCTAAAGGTAATTTCAGAGTAGACACACCTACTTATAATCCCCTCTCACATCTTATTGTAATCTAAAGGTAATTTCAGAGTAGACAAACCTACTTATAATCCCCTCTCACATCTTATTGTAATCTAAAGGTAATTTCAGAGTAGACAGACCTACTTATAATCCCCTCTCACATCTTATTGTAAATTAGGTAAGATCTGTCTGACAGTTTTTTATAGCCATAAAGCCAGTATTAATCATTTGCCTTGGAGATGGTTATTCTGTAGAAAAGCAACACGGGTTTCCCTCACAACTGTGTCCCCGTCTTTCCTTGCTAACTCTGTTAGGCTGTAGTTTTCTACGTTTTTCTGTTAGTTCTTTGTACAATGGCAGCAGAATTGTTGTCTTCCTGGGTTGCATGATGTTGAGCCCAGCTGCTTATTTGAGAGCCCATTTACAGAAAAACATCACTGAATTTACTGGAAAGGTAATTTTCGTTCTGCACCACTAAAGGAAAACAGAAGTAAAGGAAATGTCTGATTCTTAGATGAGCATCCAAGTATGACATCAAACATTCCTGGTATGGTTTGTTTATATGACCACAGACAGCTCTGCCTGACATCATACACCCCAGATATTGTATGTATCCATGACCATGGGCATCCAAGTCTAACATCATACAGCCCAGGTATGATATGTTTCCATGACTATGGGGGTCCAGGTCTAACATCAACGGCCATAGTATGGAATGGTATGGTACGCTTCCATGACCATGGCCAGCTAGGTCCAGCATCATATAGCCCAGGTATGGTATGTTTCCACAACCATTGTCAGTCAGGTCTGACATCATAATGGCCAGGTATGATATATTTCCATGACCTTGGGCTTCCAGGTCTGACATCATACAGCCCAAGTATGGTATTTTTCCATGACCATGGGCATCCAGGTCTGATATCATTAACCAAGGTATGGTGTTGTACGTCACAATGACCATGGACAGCTAGGTCTGACATAATACAGTCCAGGTATGGTATGTTTTCATGACCATGGGCAGCTAGGTCTGATATTATACAGACTAGTTATAGTATGTCTCCATGATCAGGAGCATCCAGGACTGACATCTTATAGCCCAGTTACAGTATGGATCCATTACCATAGGCATACAGGGCTGACCTCATGCAGCCTACTTATATTATGTATCCATTACCATGGGAGTCCTGGTCTGACATCATACAGCCAGGTGTAGTATGTATCCTTTACCATGGATATCCAGGTCTGAGGTCATACATTGCAGTTACAGTATAGTTCCATAACCATGGACTGCTAGATTTGACATACAGCCCAGGTGTGGGATGCATAAATGACCATTGGCAACCGAGTCTGGTGCCAAACAGCCCAGGAAAGATATGTTTAAAATTACATTTAACTAGATATTTATTAATGACATTTAATAGATTATAAAGCCAACCTGCTCTATTATCTACTTTATCTCTTTGCTCTAAATTTCTGAAACTGTCCTGCCACCCTTTCACTAGCTTTCTTTTGCTCTCCATATCCCTCCTACACCTTTGTAAACTTCATTCACTCAAAATCCCTCTCTCCATGACTGTGCTACTTTATTTCCCTTTTGTCATACGTATGGTCACTTTATATTTCCTTTACACATCTCCCTGTTACTCAGAGATTACTACTCTTATTATGGTTACTGTATATTTCCTTTACACGTCTCCCTGTTACTCAGAGATTACTACTCTTATTATGGTTACTGTATATTTCCTTTACACATCTCCCTATTACTCAGGGATTACTACTCTTATTATGGTTACTGTATATTTCCTTTACACATCTCCCTATTACTCCGGGATTACTACTCTTATTATGGTTACTGTATATTTCCTTTACACATCTCCCTATTACTCTGGGATTACTACTCTTATTATGGTTACTGTATATTTCCTTTACACATCTCCCTATTACTCAGAGATTACTACTCTTATTATGGTTACTGTATATTTCCTTTGCACATCTCCCTATTACTCAGGGATTACTACTCTTATTATGGTTACTTTATATTTCCTTTACACATCTCCCTATTACTCAGGGATTACTACTCTTATTATGGTTACTGTATATTTCCTTTACACATCTCCCTATTACTCAGGGATTACTACTCTTATTATGGTTACTTTATATTTCCTTTACACGTCTCCCTGTTACTCAGAGATTACTACTCTTATTTCCTTTGCTGTGCCAGAACATATACTATGCTGTTAGTTCACTAAGCGATGATGTTTACTTTGTTTCAAGTGTCAATATCCTATGTATTTTCACTACTTTTGCTCTGTACATTTCTTTCTACATTTTTCTGTATATAGTACCATATTTTCAACTGTAAGCCACTGTGCCTGATGTTTTGTCTGCTGTAATCCCTCATGAAAAGGTTAGTAAGTGGTGGGGATTGCAAAGGCTGGGTTACAAATAAACTACATCATCAATTGTCTGGTAAAAACCTATGTATCTTAGTGCAGGTACTTGTTCAACTAGCTATCTCTTAAATAAAACAGTTACTGAGCCCTAAGGTACTCTGGCCAAATTTTACTTGGACATCACAGGCAGAGATGTAAGTATAGAGAACAAACTAATGAGTCTGTAATTCATGAACTCCAGGGTAGTTCTCTCCCTCATCTCACTGTTCATTCAGATATCTTTTTTATATAATTTCCTCACAAAAAACTCAGATACAACCAAACAGAATTTCACATACTTCTGCCAATGAATTTGTTTTCCTGATGATGATGAGCACTCACCTCTGTCCTAAATGTGCTTTTGTAACCTTTTACTTCCTGGGCTAGGAATAGTCACAGAGCTTGTGATTAAAGAGGAGAACAGATACGTTTCCTGGTTCTCACCTGTTGTACATTTTACATCTTATGTAAATATGCTTTCCCAGCAGAAGGCAGTTACCAATTCCATACACTTTTTCATGTATTGCATAGAAGTTCACAATTTCTCCATCATTTCATGCCACTAAAAATACACATTGCAAATTCAGTTACATATTTTAGTGTACCCACTGTAGGTTTTATAAGGTGCAATTGCAGCTGACAAATTTTTTGAAGTCTTATTCAGGAAACGGTATCAATACTGTTCCCAAACATCACAGCCCCCTGCCCAGATTTTTACAGAAATGTGTGCATTCTCATTTACTTCAATGCACTGTTAGTAATAATCTCATATATCTTAACACACAACATCGTTTTAGTCCTAGTCATGGCACAAACACACTAATACTTAACACCAAAGCATATGTTTTCATGCATCTGAATTGCAACAAGGTTGCCAGGTCACTGTTTTTAGAGCTCCAATAGGTATTTGATATGGCCAACCACTACTGCCTTATGGATCTTGTAGTCTCCTATGGAGTCTCTGTCAGTCCTGGTAGATGACTAACTTGAAAATAGGGTACAATTTGTCTGCAAGGGTGGTGTAATCTCTTGTGTCTGAAGGTGAGCCTATATGTTGCACAGGGACATTGTTTATACCCATATTCTTCACTACATTCATTAACAGGAGGGTGACACTTTGGGTCAGTATGCTTACAACTCTATCATCCACCTTGCAGATGATAGTGGCACTAACAATCCCAAAGAGCAGAATACCTTGACCCCCACTCACAATCCTGACTAAATTCTTTAGTGCTGCATCTCCAAACTAACAAAACTAAAGCCATGATTTTTTTTCCCAAGAATCCCAAGTTTGAGAGCTGTGATCCTACCTAGTCTTTCCACTGTTACATGACTGAAGTAGCTATTTCCACTGTTACATGACTGAAGTAGCTATTTCCACTGTTACATGACTGAAGTAGCTATTTCCACCAAGCAACTGGGGCTGAACATTGGCAGTCATTTCTGCTCTGACAAGCGTGTAAGTGTTGCAGTAATTCTGACAAATGAGAAACTGCCTTTACGTGGGTACTACATCCCTTATGCCCAGCACCAATCTATCTTCTTCCTTACCTTCTCTATTCTGTGCACTTTGTTTTTCTTTTACAAATTGTAGCAAGATTTGAATCGAACTGCTAGATATGCAGTCTGGTACCATTGTTCTCCCTTTATAATATGCATTGGCTTGAACTCAAGAAGCACACGTGTCTAATTCAAAAACAATTTAAGTATGAGATACTAAATGATTTCCCCCAGCTGCCCTTTACTTGCTCACATCCTGGAACTGCAGAATCCCCTTCATAACCCTAGGCTGCTTCACGGACTTTTCATTTCTAATCCTAAATCCATGAAAGAGACGTGGTGAGTCATGCTTCTCCAACAATGTTAGCAACCTCCGGAAAATGCTTCCATTCACACTGTGGCAAATGTTTTCCAGGTTTGCTTTCTGAAACTCACAGAAGTTCATATGCACACTGTCTGTTCATGTTATTGAGATGTATATATTCATTATATGCATCACTTCTTGCTCTTATATTTTTTGGAGTTATCTCATTTTTAATTTTTATCACGTGACAATATAAACATGCTTCATTTTCTAAATTTGTTTCTGATATTATCTTTAAGGTATATTTTTTCACTGCACATTGTGTCTATCTTATTTGGCTGATGTGAAGGGTGAGAAGTACAGAAAACGGAAAAATGTTAGCGGATGCATTTCATTTCTGATATGCTTTCATAGCAGAATGAAATCTCTAGGGTCCTTCAGTATGTATCCGTTAGTTTGCTTCCTGTCTAATATTAGCAAGTGATGACAGGGTTAGAAAAGTATTAAAAAATAAGATTTGTTCTGAATAGAAAGTTCTAGTATGGAATTTGGAACTCCTGCCTAATATGGAATGTCATAAACAAACAGTCTGAAGATCCTGCTTAACAACATTAATGCTGTAGTGTTCCTTTCTAATTGGTCAGTCGCAGTTCTATGATTGTTACAATAATGTTGCTTTTGATGAAAATAGGGTATAAAATACTATGTTTCTTGTAGCTTCTGGAAACAGGATCTTCATTCCCTAGTCTCCCATGTATGTGTGTTTTTGTTCAATAAAGGAGACTGTTATTCTCTGCTGAACTGTCTTGTGTGAGCATTATTTGTTACCTTAACACTAATAACTGCACTTGATGTATATTGCACTTTAATCTGTCTAGCAGCTGTTCCTTGAACTTTTCTTCCCATAAATACACTGACAATGGACACTGCCAAATAAGGTGTCATCAAATGAAAATAAAAGCGTAAAATAAATAATTGGTATCCTATTTCTAAAGCTGGTTTTATAAAGCTAATGTTGAGTACATGAAAGATAGTTGCAAGAAGAATATGTTTTAGCTGTAAATAGATGACATAATGATCCTTAATCAATACTTAGTAGTGGTATGTATTACACCAACATTGTTACATTAAAATATGCCTATCTATTTTAGTGTGGGAAGAAGCATTTTGAGGAATGTTCAGTTTAAGACACGGTTACACTGATGCATCCTTGAATTATGCATTAACATATATGAACTGCAGTTAATGCTAACATGTCAGATAGCAGGAGACACTATATTAAGCAATATGCAAAACTGATCTATGCTGTAATTTTGAACACTATAAGGAAATGTATACTATGTCTGAGGTTGTCAAAACATGAAAAAAGTTTCCTATACACCAAGGTATGCTAACCTCAGAGTTAGTTTATATAGTCAGTGGTGGGGTACTTATGTGGTTGCCCATTTTAAGGTGCGGGAATGTTTGGTCCACTACAAAAATTCTTTAACAGTACAACAGCATGTTTTGTTATATATTGTTTCACTTTAGAAATCAAGCCATACTTTTTTCATATATTGCATGGCTCACAGTAGCGAGTCATTCACTTGTATTAGTGAGTCATATGAAATATATAAAGCAGTAGTTAGTGGCAGTGATTTTCAAACTCTGACATAGTGTCACATTATATTTTGACACAAAATGGGGTAGCAGGTCTGTAATGCATAAATCGTGAACTTTGAGAATTTATATATATGTGTATATATATATATATATATATATATATATATATATATATATATATATATATATATATATATATATATGTGTATATATATATATATATATATATATATATATATATATATATATAAACGATACATGAGTAATGTAATGAAACATTTCTGACTGGTCTCACTGTTTTATTCTGTTTGAGTTTATGATATTGTTCTGCTGACCATTTTTACCTTCCTTAGTGGTTTGTATAATACCCGTCTAATATGACTTTGTAAGGAGGTAGACAATATTTCACCTCAAAATGAAAACTGACATCCTATGCCATTCTGGAGTAGGTATTTATTTTGTTTGTTTATTTTAGACATGTTGCCATGAATTCCTTATTTGTTGATGAGGAAATCTGTTGATGGCACACATTTTATTCAGAAGGAGATGTTTCTGTTTCACTGTTCGCTCAGCTTACATACACTGATATATATTGTGTTAATTTTCTCTTGCTACTCCGTAGTAATGTTTATATAATAAGGTTTATAAAGACAGTTTTATTTCTTAGAGGTACATTTCATTTTGTAGAAAAAAACAAACCATCGAATCCTTATTTATCAAACTCAAATCAAAAGCTAAATTCAGCGAATGATCACTTCCGACATTTTTTTCCCCGGGGAAACTAACTAGTTGACCATCATTGAGAATTTGCCCTGTTTCCCACTGTAGTGTGGAATCTCAGAGTTGGTATATTTAGTTAGGGGGGGTGTAGGAAGTGTAGATTCCCACTTGGGTAAGTTTTAAATTTGTGGTTCTTGTGACGGTCACTAGTTAGTTTCCTGGGGGGGGGGATCACAGAAGTGTTTTTTCGCTGAATTTAGCTTTCAGTTTATTGAGTTCAATAAATAGGTATTCAGTGGTCTGTGTTTTTGTCAAAATGATTTAAACCCATTTCTTAGTGATGTAGCTTGGTTTTTCCTGCCTCTATCAGCATGTGATGCCATTATTTGTTTGAGAATTGTACATTTGTTCCAACAGCTAATGCAGTGATTCAAGTTATGATGTTTCAGAAGTTAATACCCTTAAAAAATATAAAAATACTGCGGCCTCTCTCCTTATTTATGTCAACCAAAATCACCTTAGGATATTATACCATGACTCTCAAGGCGACTAGTAATAAACCAGTTTGAAAGGACTGGCAGTGTGAAAGTTGGCAACTCAAACTGAAAGGAACATCTGGTCAACAAACAGAGGCTCTGTGTTTTAATTTGTAAGCCGAGCGAACAGTGACCTTGCTTACTTTTCTTGTTGCATTGCTTCATACACCACAATGGGAAGCTCACAATCACAGTTTCCTTTTGTATCGAATCTCTCAACAAAGTAATACCCTGACAATACTTATTACTTCACTGGATTCCTGCCAGGTAGACAATTCTGCCATTTCTTGTTGTACTTGGATGTCTCAAAAGTGTTAGGTAAACCAAGCAAAGTTACTTGATAAATATGCTAATCTGGTATGTTAAAAAGAATCAAAGTGTACAATTTTACTTAAAATTAAAAAAAAAATTCCCAGGGATGTTGCATAACTTCAAAATGCTTGTGTACCTCACTTCCCAGGAAAGATCTGACGCCAGCAGTAACTGTAAAATTAATTATATTTTAGAAAGTTAGCCAGCAACCTATATTCACAGCTAAGACTTGTACGATCAGATGTGGCAGCCAAATTTCCACTTGCAATTTCCGAATAATAGAAGACTGTGTGGGTTTCTGTTATCTAATAGAAAAACTATAACTGGAAAATTAACTATGCATGCATCGGGCACCCATTGGCTAAGAATGAATCAGAAAAAATATATATGCAGTGTAAATTCAATAACAATTGTAAACCAGTTGTGCATTTGTTCCTTACTGGCCATAAACATTTTTTCTATATCTTATGTTAAAGTTCTAAAGTAAAGATTAACAAAAGTTCTGTCAGAAAGTTGATTTGAGCCTGAAACTCTATGCCAAAAAATGCATTATAATGGTCTTTGGGAAACTGTCAACCCAAGTTAATTACTCCATTGATAAAACATCCCTTAGAGTCAACCCAATAGTAAAGAATCTTAGGAACATGTGTAGACAGCAATATGGCCTTTGGCCAACACGTAGATAAGATAATAAGAAAATCATTCTATGTCTTACAATTTATAAGTATAGGTATGGCATCCTCATCCAAGGAAATTGTAGTACCATGTTATTCGGCCCTTATTAGATCCATCATTGAATACAATGCCCCCCTCTGGTATGTATCTAACCAGACACTTGCAACCTTTGGCACTATCATGATGGTTCCTCACCAGACGAATTCAGGGTATGAATAGCCTACACTGGTTGCCTAAATGTTCTGTTTCTGTATCTAGTCTTCTACAGAATGCTGAAAGAGAATCTCTATCTGGCTTGCAGGGCTTCCTCAGCCCCAGCCCTGATGGATCTGTTGCACATGTACAATACAAACAACACCAGAAATGCTAGATACAGGCATCTGAATGTCGCTTGTGATGTAAACAAAACACACTGGAGAGACAGATATGTAACCCAAAGGATCCCCCAACTAGGCTCTCCATCCATGAAAAACAGAGTTCATCCCTAAACAATTTAAAACGTAAGTGTACCCCATATCCCTTATGGACAGAGACCATCAATAAGAAAAGTATTATCCTAACTAACACCCCTACAAGTCATTAGTTACCTCCCTATTGGTCATTAGCATACGCACAGACACACATACTCTGTGTGTGTGTGTGTGTGTGTGTGTGTGTGTGTGTGTGTGAAGGGTTACATGGATTTGGTCATACGGCCAATTGTTGAACAGGGTGTTCAAGCTTATATGTCGAAGATTTAGATGTTGAACGGTCAGAATGTCGTATGAAATTCGACATTTCCGACGGCTCTACCACCTAAACAAGCGTTACCATGGGTCAAAAAAGGGGGATGTTTGGCATTTCAACATAATTGCGTTCGCAATTATGCCGAACTGGCATTCTGCATTCGAACATGTTGTGTTCAACAATTGGCCGTACAACCACATCAGTGTATAACGTATGTGAATTATATAGATAAATACATGTAGATTGATATGCTTGCAGAAAGCTGAGCCTTACTATTTGACACCCCAGTATATACAACACATGAGCACCCATTATATGTACTCCCCAAATTAGTGGAAATGCCCAGCTAAACCAAATTTGATGAAGTAGAATGATTTGTACTACCTATGCAACCACAGATATGGCACAGGAGAAATTAGCAATAAAATAAATTGTTTTGTTTATTAGAAAGAAGTACAACTTGATGAGGGGTCTTATTTTTTGCCTTGTTTTATTTGTTCATAAGATCACACATTTTCTTCTCAGTGCAAAACGTAAAAGGACTCTAACCAAGTATGAAATTCAAAATGAAGCAGCTGTGAACAAAAAGACGGTCTCTTAGAGGAAGTATTCAAACGCAAAGTGGTATAAAATATCAACTGGGAAATTGTCTAAAATGTATACACATTGCAAGTAAGAAGGATGCCAATGGAGATTCCTGCCTTGTCAATAACTGAAAGAGAATAAAACATGCATAATAAATCACACTGAAAGAACTGAATAATCAGATTTCAGAACTATGCAAAAGCTTTAGGCATAACAAGGAATGACAGAGTACCTGTAATGCACGGATCAGACTTCTGCTAAAAATGAGTAAAACACTATATTTTAGTTTACTGAGATTCTGATGCGAGACCCACGCTTCTCAGGTGTCCCACTTTTGGAGGAACATTCTTATTTTCAGGCCTGATTTTGCCATGGAGAAGATTCCTGTAATTTTGGAGGTATGTCCCTGTTTAACAGCTTGATTTATCCCTTCACAAAACTTTCTGAACCCCCCTCATCATGTGTGATTTTTGAAGCTGTCTGGTGCATAGAAAACCACACAGCATGACCAGCATAGTGGCACCAAAGGTTTTAAGAATGTGGACACACATCTTACATCTTCTTTTTCCAGAAGCAAAAAATAAATGAGCTCACGTGGTAGAATTTTACTCGCAGTTCATTAAAGTCTACAGATTTTACACTGTCTCTTTGATAATGTGATTATATTATTCCATCATTTTGTCACTGTCTGTTTTTTAAATAGGTGTTTTTGACTGTTTCACTTCATAATTTCGAATTACTGAAAGCTCGAAATTCAGTAACCCGAGACTATGAAGTCGAACCATTCACAACACCGAAACCACAATCCCAAATCATACAGTCACGAATGTACATACACCATACACCACTTAACATACACACCATTTCACCCACAGCACACAAACCACACAGTCCTACACTACATATAAGCAGGGGGGCAAGTCCCCCTGCACCCCCACACACACCCTACTTTTATATATACCAACTCAAGGTTACACATAACACAAAAAAAAAACACACACACACACACACCACGCCATCCTCCACTCGCTCGCACACAAATACACATCACACATGCACAAACACCAACAAATCCAAAACTCACACTCACACTTAAACCTCCCTACCCATACCCACACACACAACATACAAAAATACACACAAACGCTCACTTACCTGCCATTTCAGGCACCATAACACTACACGCGACGTACCGGAAATGCATAAGTGCAGATTCAAGATATTCAAATTTGTTCTTATGCACTTTTGGCATTCTGGTTTTCAGCTTCATGGTCTCGAGTTACTGAATTTTGAGCTTTCAGTAATTCATGATTATGAAGTGAAACAGTTTTTGACTTGTATCCCATTCTACTAGAAGCAAGAAGAATTATGTACTATCTGGTATTTAATTTTTTTGCAAATTTGATGTCCGGATTATTAGCTGGATGTTCCTATTTCTCAAGAACCTTTGTTCCTATTTTCAATATATACAGGTTGTATGGATCCCCCTACACGCGTGCACACACATACACACTCACACACACACACACACACACACACACACACACACACACACACACACACACACATTATTTGATTGTCATCCTTGAAAGGGAAATTGTCTAGGCTTAAAATGGCCCACATGTACAGCTAGCCTACTACTTACCTATGAAGCTATATATAATGCTCGTGTACTGGTATCTGCAGCTGTTAAAAAGATATTTATAATCTGAAATGTCAGTGCTGTTGTAATGTAAAACATTATGTAATATATTAGGAATATACAAATAGTATGTGCTACATGTGCTGTGTCAAAATATTTTATATCACTGATGTATAGATAAAGAAGTCTAACTAGGAAGCATCTAGTAATAAATATGCTCAGATAAAAACACTTTAGAGTAAAGGCCATTATGATAAAATAAAACAAACTACAGCACTTGAAGAGAAGAGCAGACTGACAACATAATGTTAACTTCGCACTATATACAACTGAAATGTGAAGAAAAAACTTACCATGCGTCAGCAATTATGTTACACATTTTACATCTTTACTTGTAGCAAACTGCAAAATATTTTAAAGAAAAAAGAAATGCATTTTTGCTGTGGATATTTCAACGCAACCTAAGACTAAAGACAATACTAGGTTTTGTTGAAAAATGTGTACTCTACAACAGAACAGTCTTGAAGTTAATATATTTAGTTTGCTAGGATTTAGCAGTCCGTCTTAGGGTGCCACCTTACAAACCTGTATCTCTTTGTTTTATGCCAATTTATTTATTCATTCATTTGTTCATGCATGTTGTAGTTATTCATCTTTCATTTTAATGCATATCTATTTACTTTTTCTTATGCAGTTTGTTTTTGTAATATTTCTTTTCAGAATGGGATTTAATCATTATTTATTTATTGATTTATTTATTTCTTGACATTTGATTCTCGGGAAAGTTTGACTGGGTAGGTGCCTATTTTCAGCAGAGGCCCAGAAAGAAAAGTTCCAACATACTACAAAAAAAAAAAAATACTTTGCAATCTTCAAAAATAATACAAAAACATTGACAGTTCAAAGAATTATGCCAAATCAGACCTAATGTGAAAACACTGGTTAAGAATGGCAATGATTTAATATTTAGAGAAATGTTAGTCGGTTTATGCAGAAATTAAAGGTAAGTTAGTATAATGCAAAAATTAACTGCAGTATGAAATGGGAGAAAAAAAACAGGGTTATAGAATATTTGGAGAGTGAGCCAGAGAAGAGTAACTGAAAGAAGCAAGGACGTGAGTGAAGAAGGGATAGTAAGGAGGTGTAAGGTATGAACAGGCACTTGTTCACATTTAAAGATGTAGTTGATCCTGGTGTTGAGCAAGAACAGAGACAAATTTTGGCTAGGATGACTTTCAGGATGGTTTTAAAGGACTAGAGGGAGGATATTGACTTGATGGATCCAGGTAAGGAGTTCCAGTCCATAGCAATATACTATGAGTACCATGTCCATCAGATTTGATAGTTTTGTGAACAGAGAGGAGTTTTTGGTCATGGGAGCATAATTGCCAAGTAGGAACGTAGTTTTATTATTATTATTATTATTATTATTATTATTATTATGTGAGTCTGTAAATCGGTACTCATGCTATTGTCAAGTACTCATTGAGCAGTTATTCTATCTGAAAATAAAATGGTATGTAAAATATGTAAGTTGAGAGCTATATGACATTAAGAAGACTAGCCCTCAGAAATGTGCTATACTAGGCTAATGGTATTAGCTACAAACTGTGAATACACTCATTTTTAAGAGAGAAATCAAGATAAAGTACTGGAGAATTTGTCTGGCAGGTAATGCAAAGGATTAACACTCCAACCTGTCCTTTTGCTGGTCTCCTTAATGGTGTCCTGGACTGCATGGGCAGTGCATGCCTAATAACTACCTATGAACTCTAGAAGAATTAGGGCAGAATTACTAAGCCAGAAATGACACTACTGGTGTTGTTAAACTTTATAAAATCCTTTGATATTTCAGAATAAGTATAGAAGATTAAGGGATGTAAAAAAAAAAGTAAATAAATAAAAAGAAGTTCACATAAAAGCAGTAAAGCGAAAGCAATTGTGAATAAAAACAAAGTGAACCAAGAGTAGTAATCAGGAAAGAAAATGAATAAATGCCTCAGAACATGGACAGTGTTGCTAATGATGACTTACCTGCAAGCTCGCCTGTCCACAAGCTGAGCGGGAAGCTTCCCTCTTTCATTTATGAGAGCAATGCTTACGATAAACACTTTTTAGCAATGGCTCTCGGGATTAAAGGAACTGCCGCAGAGTAAGTTTGTGAAAGGAGTGCAGCCATCTGTAAGTCCTGTAGTTGGCAAGTTTATGGCCAAATCTTATTTAAAAAAAAACAAATAAATAAGATACAGGGAATGATCTTTGGTCTGGTGATTTGCTCCCTGCTCTTGAGTGTTTGGTTCACCTGACAGTGCAGTGTGTGGTTGGGTTTTGTCTGTCGGTCCTCTCCCTGTCAGTACAAATTTTAAAAACAATAAGTAGAGTAGGACAAGGGTTTTGTTTGAAGTTGTTCATTCCATTTCAGACATTGCTTCCTTGGAGTGCATTTGTTTTCAGGTTTCATGTTCTTTGGAGGTGCGGTTGAACAGAGTGTGGTGCTTGCTATTTGGTGGGTGAGATAGGGTTAGTGTGGGGATGGTGGTGCCCCTTGTGGGGATGGGGTACTGGTGGTCCTGTATCTCTTGGTGGTCCTTTGCACTGGTGGGGCTTTGATAATGGAGGAGGAACATGATAAAATATAAAAGGGGGGATAAAAAGGAGGAGGAAAGATAGTATGTACATATAAGTAATCAATGAGAATTACAGAAAGTAGGCAGGGGCATTGTCTAGATTACTTATATACTTTAGTCAGGGAAGGTAGATTCATCCTCAGACTGAGAGTCTTTTGGCATCATGTTATAGCTGCACTTATGCGAGTCCCTATGATACATGTTTCTGGCCTCAAGAGTTTGTTGGGCCAATCCAAGAATACCCCTGGTAACAGGAGGGTTATTGTCATATTCCGGAATGCAGCAGCAGCAGTACACCCAGAATGATAGATGGAGTTTGGGTGCCATCTTTCGACTTGGTTAAATAACTGCTAGCATTAGTAGGTGCAGGTTTTGCTTGTTTGATTTTCACAGGTATGGTTAATCATCCGACAGTCTAACACATTATTTCAATGGCCTTTTAAATCCCAGAAGGATATACATTAAATATACTTAAAGGAATAAGAGAAAAAATCCAGAACTTGGATAAGTGCATCTCTCGGTGGCATAACAAAGTACAAGAAAAGAAAAAAAACAGAGACTGCACACACAGATAAACACAAGGACAATAATTTATTAGTGATAAGTGCTTTCACCAAAAATAGGCACATCTTCAGATCAATATAAAACCAAAAACATCTTCACAATATAAGAAGTAAATCATAGCCAATCACAGTAAAAGCACAGAATCCCATGATGTCAAAATTAAAAACACCTAAAAGGTAACAAAGTATCACTTAACTAACCCACTGAGCTTCAAGTGGGATCTTAAAGAAATAGCTTCATTTAGCCCAAGACCATTATCAGCCTGTAACCTGATTATCCATCATTGCTCTAAATCCTCCATTTTATTGCATAAATCACCCATCCTAAGATCCCTACGTACAAAGGGAATGCAAAGGACCACACCTAGTAGTATGTTTTGCAAGGGCATTCCTGTCATCTGCTCTCTTGATGGCATATATATGCTCACGAATACACTCTCTCAAACAGCAATTCGTCTTCCCAACATAATACGATGAGCACTTCTTACAAATAGCCAGATGTACTAAATTATGACTGAAACAATCAGCATAGCAATTCAACCTAAATTCTTTTCTAGTTATAGGGTGCAAATAAGAGTCACTATCGCTAATATATTCCTAAATTATAACAGAATATCCCCATTCGCTTCACAGCCCAGCTGTGGCTCAACTGATTATCAGTACTCTTATAACAAAGTAGACGCTTCAGGGATCTCTTATTTTTAAAACAAGAAGTAGGTATGCCCCAAATACAAGCCGAATGCTCTCATCTGCAGTCAGGATACGCCAGTGCTTCTTAAAAACCTCAGACTATATTAATGTGCAAAGAATAAAATAAAGAAATGGCTAATTACATATACAATTGTCAAAAGCAGGATCACTGCGAGCTCTAAAATACAGTCTTGCTCTCTCCCTTTCCTGTCAATGGCAGATGTATCCAAACACATATGAATTTCTCCCTCTGAGTAGCCTCTGTCTTTAAGACCCACTTTGAAGTCATGCAAATCTTTCAAGAACGTATCATCATCATCATCATTATTGTCCGGAATAATGACATAAAAATATTTCATAATGGTGATGCTTTTAGCTGATGAGTAGTTTTAGTCATTTAATCTATGTTAGACCAACCAAAAGGCAATGGTTGTCTTATTAATATTAAAGTGAAGTAGATTTTTTTTTAATCATGGACACTGCCGCTGCTGGGAAACAAACCAGGTAGAGTGGGATTTTAATGTCTCATGTTCTTACTATCTGCAGTTTAATTATAGATCCTTCATCTCTGCAAGTGCTCAAAAATTGGTGGCACCAGCTAGTCCAAGAAGTCCAGGGGTTATTTTCTGCTCTGGAGGTGGCCCAGTTGCATGATCAAGGTAAGGCTAGCAGGAAAAGAACCTTGAGGTATGCAGAAGAGGAGGAGTCAGCACTGGGGTCCAACCCTCAGAAGAAGCCAAGGGGAGGAGCTAAAAAAGACAACCTAGCTACAGAGAAGATTCCAATTTTTTTGATGGATGGCATGACTAACATGGAAGATAATGACATAAAGGGGTATCAGATTTGAGAGGAATGGATAGCAGATGGACAGCAAATGAATACCTTGAAGAGTTTATCAGTTCTTTTCATGAGAAGGGCAGGGCAAGAATCATTGACTTAGCTCTAGAGACAATTTTTTGGGCTATGTCTTCATTGTCTACTAGGCACCAAGTAAGGGTCCCCCCTGCACCTACATCATCCCCTCCTTTACTAACACAACAGATTGAGGTTGACCCTCCTATTCCAGAAAAGGGGACCAGTTTAGCTGACCCTCATCTCAACTGCTCGTTTTTTGTCCTTCATGGCCTTGATAAATGTGTCCAGCACAACATCACTGGGTTCTCACATTACCAAGCATGTCATGACAAACATTAAGAAAGAAATCTGGAGAGGGGACTATAGGGCATATTTGTTCTAGTCGATACCAAGGGTATTCAGCAAATAATGCACATGGAGAATCTGAGGGTAAAAGACTTAATGACAGCGCTAGCAGTCATTGCAGAAAAAAAGCATCAGCCAAGGCAGTGACTAGGAACTGGACATGTAGTCATTAGTTTGTGGTATTTATGGGCATTATAGTCAAAAAGGATCCCAGTCAGGCACTACCATTGTTCACATAATATTTGCCCGTTTGGGAGGCTCACCATATAAAGAGGGGCACAGCCTTGTTGTTGCATGATCAGAGCTTTAGGATAATAAGGCCAGAGACAAATCTATCAAATGGGAAAAGAGGCATCTTGACAACTGGATAAGCATTATATTGGCAAAGTCTAATACTACTGAGAATGGACCTTCAATGGAAAGGAACGGTGAAAGAAAATTTTGTTGAGCTTTTAACAATTAAAAGTGTTTTTGGCCTGCATGTAAATTTGCCTATTTATGCTCATCCTGTGATAAGGGTCATCCTGCAGTTAGATGCTGGGCTAAGACAGGCCACTTCACATATATCAATTTAGTTCTGTTCCATGAGAATAGCATGGCCTTGTCCTAAAATAACGCAATCAGGAGCAAACAACCTTTTTGTGACAAAAGACCTACTACTTCTAGAGGTCAGGCTCAGTGGCAGTCATTCCCACGGCCCAGTCAAACTAGATAAATTAGTTTGGTTGCTGTCAGATTACCATGATGTTACTGTGGCCTCTTTTTTATTGAATGATTGGGAAATGGGTTTAAAATTGCTTCATCAATTCATCTAGATTCTAGACCAGTTAAAAATGTTTCATCTGTCAAGGGATATGAGGACATTGCATCCAGATTAATTGAGAAAGAGGTATTAGTAGGTAGAATATTGACCCCTTTTTGCACCTTCCCTGTCCTACTTTTAAAATCTCCCCTATAGGCCTAGTCCTCAAAAAGAAAGGAGGAGAATATAGAGTGATTAACCACCTTTCTCACCCTCCAGGTTTGTCAGTCAATGATTTCATTGACAAAGACCAATCAAAAGTGCACTATTATTCTCAGGAAAAAGCAGCACAGGTAATTTCATGGTACTCAAATCTTTGACTCTGTAAACTAAATATCCAGTTGTTGTTTTCGTCAGCTCTACATAACCGCATCATAACCCAGCCCGGAAAACTAGCCCTTGCTAGGATTTCAACTTAATGCTAAACTCTTTTTTTGATATGGCGATACTCATGGGATGCTCATTAGCTTGTGCTACTTTTAAAGTATTCAACATGGCCATACATTGGTGCTTGCAACAAAAACAGCACCTCACCAATCAGCAGTTCATTATCCAGACAATTTTCTGATAGCAGGGGATAGCAAATTCATGGACCTTGTGCTGATTTATGGGTACATTTGGCTGAAGATAAATCAGAAGGGCCGAGTCAGGAAATAACATTTCTACAGCTAGGCCCAGTAGACAAGTTGGATCATCTCAGATGTATAATTTTGAAATTTCGTGGGTTCCATAAGGCTAGCAGCAGTGACACCATGCTGCTCTATGGGTTACCGAACTTTGCTTCCAGGGCCATTGGACCAGGGAGGACTTTCCTTCAGTCTACCTCTAATTTGCTAAAAGGTACTACACCCAAGCGCTTTAAGGCACAAATAATGTGCAGAGTCAAGGAAGACCTTTGCGTCTGGTATACTTTTTTTTTATCAGTTTAATGAAGTGTCCACTTAGCAGTCACTGGGGTTTCATACAGTAAGCTGCATTTTTTTCACTGGTGTGGCTGCAGGTGTTGGCACAGGGGATATTTAAGGGTAATTGATTTATTGCCTATGTCTTGCCCCATTGAAAGGAGGAAGAAAATTACCTCCCTTGAGATCTTCCCAATCTGGGTTGCTATGTTGGTGTGGAAAGATCAGTTGCAAAATTGTAGGATTTCCTTTTGTTCGGACAATCTTGCAGTGGTTCATGTCCTGAGTAAACACTTGCCTAAGTCTATACCTCTCAACCTTATACAACAAGAAATCTGGACAAAGCCATAAATAAAAGTGAGACAAAGACCCAAAAATAGGGACAATTTTTAAATATTGCTCTTAGAGAAAGTTGATAGAATAGCAAGTTTTGCATTACCATGAATTTTCTGAAGTGTAAGAAGTCTGAAACTCAAATGTCTGTTATTATTTTCTAACTTCAATCTTTAATGGTTTGCCACTAATTTGCCAGAAAAACACAATTTTATGAAAAATGGACCAAAAATATGAGGCAAAAATCTGTACAGCTCACAGCTGAGAGGTGTGTCTAAGTCTGAAGTGGTACATACTGTCATTAGGCTCCTAGTTTTGCTGTGTTTATAAATCAGTTTAACTTTTTCTGGTTTTCATGTACCTGGTTGTGCTAATGGAATAGCTGTCTGTCTGTCCCAGTATAAGTTTGCTAGATTTCCCCAGCTGGCCCGGGATGCAGAGCCAATAAGAACCTTCTTTCCCCTAGAAATGTGGTTAATTGAGGAAGGATAGCCGTATAGTAAATTCTTAGCTTCTGAATACCAGAGGAGCTTATTTGTCATCAATGCAGACCTTTAAGGTGGTTTTTTTATAACTCCTTTCTCCAGAGTCATGGAAGCCAAGGATTGCCCTTGCTCATGAAATTTTTAGTACATAGATGTTGCGAGGGTGATTACACTTGGCAGGCTTAGTCTGGTTATCACACCTGCTGGTGCTTAATGATTACTTGGATTTCTGGGTGACAAATGGAATTCTCAAAGGTTGGCAAAGGACCATAGGGCTCTCAAAGAATCCCAGGAAGCTGATAAGGTGCCACCTCCTAGCCATTATTGATAGAGGGCTGTTTATTTTCTCCTCTGATTTTTATACCTTTATCATTTGTGATACGTTGTTCAGATGTCCATATGCTGGGACTTTCTGGGCTAGTGAATTTTTCAACTCCTTATGCTGTGAAGATGTAGTGATTCATAAAGAGTTTCTTCTGATTTGGCTAGGTAAGTCCAAGACTGATCAGTTCTGGACAAATCCAGAGTTCTGGTTGTTTGCCTAGTTCACCAGTTTACCTTGTTGCACAATGTAAGCCGTAAAGCAGTTTAAGTGGGTTTTGTATTCACCTCATTGGCTGGTAGGCCATTGTGGGTACTCCTTTCTGATAGGGTATATGTCTGATCTAGCAATGGAGGGTCATTCCGCCAAAGCACTTACAAGGATGGGAAGGTGGTTGTCTGAGGCCTTTTTGTCTTATATTATGCTGTAACACCATGATATTGTGTCACAGGGAAAGAAGTTATTTGGATTTTGGGGCACTCTTTCATCAAAAGAACAGCTCTTCAAACAACTTCTCATCCTGTTTGGTACAGTGGGTCTTGAGAATGTAGTCACTAGTAGTCCAGCATTTTGGTTTTTCAGGGTTGTCATGGTTTCGACAGGTTTGGTGACAACTGTCAGATCATAATAGGTTACCCAGGACTTTAGTTATTTGTCTTGGGGGGGAAATACTTAACCTCAACTCCTAAAAGAATTATTCAACCATTTTTTTTCCAATTTTCAAAGACTTTTACCCTGAACTAGTGTTGTTATGGTCTTCAATAATGCTGATATGTCAATGGCAAGGAGCAAGGAGGAACACAGCTATCAAAATCTCCAGACATTTTATTAATCCATGAGTGGCCTGCAGGGCTGGACAAACTGGATTCTTATTGATCGAACATGAGGATTCGGATAAACTGGATACAGACTTTTATAGCCAGGATGGAGTGCACCTGAACAGATTAGGCTTTGACTTATTTAATTTGGATATTGTGTTGGCACTTGATAAATTCTTTAAAAGTTTATCTTCTCCTTTTTGTAATGAGGGAGATCAGTTACCCTGGTATGAGATGCCTTTGGGGGAATGGCATGGCATCCATGCCATGTGGCACCTGCCTTGCAGTTTATCCCCCTTCTTTTCCCCCTGTTGTATTCAGCATCCTCTTCATTTGGGGCAGTTAGTTTCAGTTTAAGCCTTGGCCAAGGCAAGTTATGTTTTGGGCTGGGAGGCAAGCCCTATGAGTCTTTATAAGAAGGTCTAAGGCAGCTTGGTTTACACATTTGGACATTAAAATTTAGGTGGAATGGGCTTGGTTACACCAATCAAAAATGGATAAATGTTACAAATTGTGTTATGATGCTGTTATGTGGTTATTGTTGTTCTGGCATCACTAATGTTGTTTATTTAATTAATGTGGTCACATCATCATATTGGTGCCTTCATTTACTCAGCTTAGAGGACAAAGATGGCTTACATATAAGCCTGTTTGTCTATGAGTTAAGCAATGGAAGAGCAGGACGATTTCCTCTTCTATTTATGCTTGCAATGCTCACACTGGACATCTTTAGGGAGCAGCTATTGGGATCTCTCCCACCCTCCCTTAATTCAAGGCTTCACTAGAGGTAGCCTCCTTGTGGCTTTGCCCACCCCCCCACCCCCAGTTGTATTTCATCTGCCTCTTCATTGGGGGCATTTGCTTTCATTTTAAGCCATGGCAAGTTGTGTCTGGGCTGGGAGGCAAATCCTAAGTGTCTTTATAAGCAGGTCCAAGGCAGCTTGGATTATACACCTGGACCTTAAACTTTCGTTGGAATGGGCTTAGTTATGCTAACTGACAAAAGGATAATGTTACAAATGGTGTTATGATGTGATTATGTGGTTATTGTTGTTCTGGTAGCAATAATATTGTTTATTTAATCAATAAATAAATGGTCACAACATCATATTGGTGTCTTCACTGACTCCGCTTAAAGAACAAAGCTGTGTAGGCTCTGTGGTGGTCTGTATCCTCATAAGAAGTGGTACCAACACTTAGGAAATAAGTGTATAAAAGGAAAGAGACTGCATTATTTATTTAACATTTAAAAGTCCAACTTGGAACAAGCCAATTTTCAGCAGAGGCCTGGAGAGAAACACTCCAAACACGTCTTTGTAATTTAAACACCATGCTGACTTTTTTTTTTTTTTTTTCATAGGTCAGTACTAAGCTAACTGCCCTTGCGAACCATTTTAAGCTTAGCCAATTATCCCTTGTGAGACTCAAACCCTGCACCTTGTGTTTGGAAGCCAAAAACACCTTACATTAGCACCCACCCACGTTATAAATAAAATCCCACTGTCAGTCTCCACCCAGGACCAGGTAGGAACATGGTAACATGACCTACCACTAAGCCATGCAGGAGGAAACTGGAGCAAACCCACACAAATGCAGGGAGGACATGCAGACTCCGCACAGTAGGCACCCCAACCGAGTATCGAACCGGAGAACCTCTTGATGTGAGACAACAACACAAACTGCTGCACCATCCATTATTTTGCTAGTGTATGCAGAAAAGTATAAAATGTGAGCAGCAATGCAGGTAAAGCTTGAGGTGTTGGGAATGAGTAAAACAGTATTCAAACATACATGAGAAATATGACGCAAGACGTACGAAATGAAGATACTGAGGAAGAAGGAAATGAATGTGCAGACAGATGGTTTAATATCAAAATTTAGAAACGCATTTGTTCAAGTAATGACTTACTGAAAAAAAAGTCGAACATAAAAACATTACCATTTTGATACTTTGATTGAATAATGTGAATAATTCAAAATTTGATATTATCGACATTACTCAATGTACCTTGACTTCTGCTGATTTCCTACCAATATTTTGCAGGGGGGCAAGCCCCCCTGCACTCCCCACCCCCTGCTTATTATATATACAAACTTTTGAGATCGCACTACAGTAAGGAAAAGGGTAAATTTCCCGATCCCCACTGTAGTGCGATCTCCAATCTGAATGTCAACCTCATATGAGTGAATGCACACTAGCATTCACTGTTGTGGATTCGAACCTCTACGGATCAACGTTACAGAAACTTGGAACCATGATTTTGACCTTACAAGTTTCGTGTAACTACTGTACAACATATTGATAGTAAATCCACACAGACTAGACATAAAACAGAGTATTAAAACATACATGAGAAATATGACACAAGACGTACGAAATGAAGATATTGGGGGGAAAAAACAAATGAATGTGCACATAGACTACCCAATACATATAAAATGACAAAGCAGAAAGTCCAGAAATAGCACAATGCATATTAAACAGAGAAACAGAATATAACAGACACAAAATCAACAGTGAATACATTAACAAATAAGATAGATAGCAAGCTGAAGCTGAAGCCTATGTCAGAAATGCAAAAAACCAAAATCATATCGTTCACAATGAGTACTTTCAATTAAAAAACATTTTAAAGAGGAGGTCAGAATAAAGATTAGAGCAATAAAATTATTTTTTTTTATATTCTAAATGAAAAATCAATTCTGGTTTAGAACATAGCAAAGAACTTAAGCTAGAAGAGGTAACTTTAAAGAAGAAATGAAAAAGATGGGAAAGAAAAAGCAGATGTCAGGGTAAACATGACAGCAAATGTCAGATACAAAAATGGGGAGACTGTAAAAAAAAATTCAAACAGATATGTCAAGACAATACAAAGTGGAATAAACCTATTCAAATAAAAATAAAGGAATGTCAGGGAGAGTTCTGGCAAGAGAAATTGCTTAGCTGGCTTGAGACTTCATATTGCAATTAACAGTACTACGGAATAAGTAACTGTCAATCATATTTCTTTTTCTGTCAGAGTTGTGGATATTTCTTTTACTCAAAATTGCTATATTTGTGCATCTGTCGTGAAATATAAAAAATATTGTGTTTAACAAGTTAGCTAAAAGTAACACAGGGCATAGATGTTATTTAAAAAAAATAAAATATGTGTTTGTTTAAAAAAAGCATTTATGTTTAAGGGTGTGACACCATAGGTTCATAGGTTCGTACTAGGCTGTCTGCCCAAGGGCATTTATAAGCCTAGCCCAGAGTTTTGTGGCTTTCGCCACCCCTTTAGTTTGAAGAAAAATATGCCCATTATTTTGCTGTGCCTCTGTCAAGCAGTGACACTGAGGTAATCCCTGGGGTATATCTGCGATCTCCCATCCATTGGTCAAGATTTTTCTTGAACAAGGCCAGCGAGGTGCTCTGCCTCACATGTACCGGGATTTTGTTCCACAGCATAGGGAGTCTCTGGGTGATGAATCTGTCCCTCCAGCACGTCCTATTAATAACCGTGTCAAGGTTTAAGTCTCCCGCCCTTGTAGTTCTGAGGGATCTAGAATTTTTGAGGTGAAGCATGTTCATCAAATCTGGATTTGACATGGCTTTGTATGTCAGGCACAGGTCACCTCTGAGCAAGCGGTAAGCGACTGAATAGAGCTGGAGTTCTTTCAGTCGGGCAGCATAAGACATATTTTTGAGACCCTTTATCCTTTTGGTGAGGAACCTTTGGGGCCTTTCTAGCTGCTGCAGGTGTCGGGTCAGATACATTCCGAATGGGGCATTGTACTCAATCATTGGTCTGATGAGTGATGAGTACAGGGGGACAATGACCTCCCTTGATCTAGATGTGAATCCCTTCATGATCAGGTGGGCAATGTAGAAGGTCTTCCTAACTACTTTAGCAACGTGAGTGTCAAACAAAAGGTTAATGTCAACCTGGGTCCCCAGATCCCTGATAACTTCTTCTGTGCTCAGTGGATTGCCACCTATATGGTAGCTAGGGGTAACCTTGTTTTTCCCGAAGGGTATGACTATGCATTTCTTGGTGTTTAACTTTAGGCCATGGCTCTGGCACCAGTTATCCGTTTCTGTGAGACCCTTCTGAAAGATATCTGTGTCAGATGTGTTTTCGACTATGGCGCCCAGTTTGCAGTCATCTGCAAACTTTGTCAGCCATAACCCTCCTGTGTTTGCTTGTACTTCAGAAAAGTAGATGCCGAACAAGAGTGGGCCCAGGACTGAGCCCTGTGGGACACCACTTGTGACGGGCTTTGAGTCTGACATGGCACCAGCAACTCTGACCCTGTGGGTTTTGTCACTTAGCCAGTTTGCAACCCATCTTGTGATGTATGGGTTTACATTTAAGCTGATGAGTTTTTCAATGATACCTGAGTGGGGTATTGTGTTAAAAGCCTTTGCTAGGTTGAGGTAGGCTGTATGGACTGCCTTTCCCTCATCAATGGCCCTGGTGACTGTTTCGTAAAAGTCAACCAAGTTTAAAAGGCATGATCTGCCTTTGACAAAGCCAAACTGGGTTGGATCCAAAGTCTGCAAGTCCCCTATGTCTTTATTTATGAGTTCCATTATGATCCTCTCCATGGCTTTGCAGATCAGGCTTGTCAAGCTGATGGGACGGTAATTTCCAGGGTCAGTGGAGGCACCGCCTTTGTGAAGTGGGACCACAGTTGCTGTACGCCACTCCTTGGGTACGTATCCTGAGGTGAGGCTAAGATTAAACAGCTGTCCTAACTGCGGGTTTAATTCCTCATTGAGTTCGTGGAGCACACAGCCGGGGACACCATCCGGTCCCATGGATGCTGTGTTTTTCACCTTGGAGAGAGCAGTTCTCACCTGGGCGTTAGAGATGTTTGGGGGGCTACAATCCTCTGGTATAGATATCTCTCCTTTTGGGGGGAGGGGGAGGAGAAGTTTGCACTGAACCTGTCAGCCAGTATGTTGGCAATGTCTGTAGGTTCAGTAATTTTCACATCATTTTGAACTAATTCTGAGCATATCTGGGAGTTTCCTCTCAGGTTTCTAACATAGCTAAAGAAGGCCTTATGATTGTCTTTTGAGTCCCTAGCGATTGTTTTCTCAAAATTTGCCTTGGATGATTTTATGAGAGCTCTTAGTTTCTTACTTATAATGATCAAAGGTGTCTTACCTTTTAAGGATTTTGCTCTATCTTGTAGTAGCTTCCTCCTTTTGTTGTAGAGCTTGTTTATGGCTGGGGTCCACCAGACTGGACGCTTGCCTTTGGTACAAAGAGTCTTTGTTTTGTTTGGGATTGCCTGATCCATGCAGTCATGTAGGTGCTGGCAGAAGGCATTTGTAAGTGATTCAGCGGCTTGAGTAATGTTTACCGCTGGCTCGGGGGCCGTAAAGGAGACCACACTAGTCTTTAGAAGTGTGAAGTCGGCTTTTGAGAAGTTCTTCACTGTGGTCTTTTTTATCTCAGGTGGGGGCGGGATGAGGACCTCCAGTGAGATTAGTTTATGATCTGATCTCACCAGTGAGGGGTATACTTCCGGTGTTGAACATTGTGATCCCATGTTCGTGATGATGAGAGCAAGTTTGTTTTCACCTCTTGTGGGGATGGTGACCAGTTGTTCCATGGCATTTGAGTTTATGAACTCCAGGAACCTTTGGGCTAGAGTGTTTGGGCTTGCGTAGTGATCCCAGTCTATATTAGGGTAGTTGAAGTCACCTAGTATGATGGTGTTTGGAGATACATTTATCCCCTCCAGTGTTTTCGAGTTTGAGAGGGTGGCCTGTAACATGCTACAAGTTGCAGAGCAGTCTTGCCTATGGTTAGTTGCACCTGGATGGTCTCCGATGCATTGTGCATTGCCACCAACCTTGAGGTGTGGGTGTCCTTGATGAATATGGACACCCCCCCTCCTTTTTTGGTGTTGTCTGGATTTTGGGGCCGGAACGCATGATATGAGGTGAAACCTGATAGTGCTGGGGTGCTTTCAGGAGCCTTGAACCAGGTTTCTGTCACAGCACAGACATCGATGTTCTCCATACTGAGAAGGGCCTCGAGTGCGTGCATCTTGAGATTGAGACTTCTGGCATTGAGCAGCATTGCCCTTAGTTTTTTTCCTTTTTTGTGTTCTAGGGTGGTAGGTTTAGAATTTGAGCATTGCCTAAAAAAGGCACTATGGGGGTGGCAAGAGCCTTTGCCAATATCCGGAAGCCTAGGGGTGACAGGTGCAAGCCGTCCCTTGCGAAGCAGCGTGGCTTGTCCAGCATGTCATCCCAGGCAGACAGACATTGGATCCTCTTTGAATGACACCAGAGTTTAAGCCAATTATTAAAGCTGATCATCTTATCGCTGTATTGTGGCATCATTCTTGGAGAAGGATACTGCTCAAGGTCAGGTTCATACCTGCCTGGGCTACATAATCAGAGAGCTCCTCAATGTCTCTTTTCATGTAGTCCAAGGAGGTACGTCTCAGGTCGTTTACACCAGCGTGGACAATGACAGAGTCATACTTGTACCTGCTGTTGAGGGACCTGAGTGCTTGCGTTATGTGGCGGATTCTAGCGCCCAACAGGCAGCTTACTGTGACCTTCTCCTTACTCAATCTGGTGAGCGGGACGTCAGTGTGTCTGACTATGGAGTCACCAATGACGAGTGTGTCTGGCATTGTGTTTGGCCTTAAGGGCTGTGACTGTTTGGCACACTGACTGTGTGGTCTATGTGTTGCATGTGTTGTGTCCTGAGGTGGTAGTTGTTTGGGTGTCTGCTTTGGTGGCCTTTGCTGCTTTGGTAGATTTTTAATCAGAGCCTCCGAGTATGTCTTTGTGTGTTTATGTGTATGATTTGAGGTTGGTAGTACTATGTGAGACTGGGTATGTGGTGTGTGTGGTTACCTTCTCCTCCTGTCTGGTCTTGCCAGTCCTATGTTGAGAGAGCTCAGCCTCCAGTTTGGCTGTATAGTTGCATCTCTCGCATGTATTTGTGTTTTGTGGGAGAAGGAGAGGGTTGTCTGTGTACATGAGGCAATTGTAACATTGCCTCAATATTCCCAGGTTCACCAGCTGAGCAGGAGAGGACACTAGCAACTGATCCCTCGACATGCTAGAAGGAATAGACAAAAAACTTAAAAACAGACTCCGGGGGATGTGGGTGATCGAGAAAGGGGTTTTAGGCTGGTGGGGTACTATCTATAATAAAAGTGCTATATCAAGGTGAAGAGTACTGTAGAAGCAAGTGCTAGGTTTTACAGGTAGAGAATAGACTACTTGGGAATCAAGTAGAGATGAACTTTTTAGTTATAGGTTACGCTGGTTAGATCAGTAGTACAGTTGAAGGAAGGCTGTTTTAAGGGAAAATTTGAAGAGTGGACTTTAGGTAGCCCGAATAGTTTAACCTTGATTAACCGCAGCTGCTCTTGTGTGCTACTGTAGCAACTCCGCGCTAAAGCGCGCTAGCGTGCGCTTTATAGCAGGGGGCTGGAAAAAACAGGAAATGACCCAAAATGGCCAATGAATTACTAGTTGCTGTCTCTAACTACTCCTCTGAGGACAAACAGGCAGCTCAGTACTCCCCACTCTCACTGGTGAGTAAAGAAACTTCCCTCTGGCCACACAAGAAAATGGAGGAACACAGGAACCAAATACAAAGCCCAGGAATCAGCAAATCTGGTCTCTGGAACAACTAGCTAGGAAAGTTAGGAAAGCAGAAGTATTTTTTTGGTTTTTTTAGTTTTTTTTGAACAAACAAACAGAAAATACAGTAAATGCTTTGTTTTTCGACTAAATTGCTATCAAAGGCTAGTACACTTGAGTGTATTAGCCTGGTTGTTAACTTTTAAGCAAAACTTTAGCCAAGAAGTGCAATCAACAATTTAAGCACAGAAAAACAGGAAAAACAGATAATATAACAGCAATATAAGCACAAACAGTGGTCGAAAAGCACAATAGATCGAAAACAGCAATAAAAAATGCTAAAAAATGCCATTATAGACTTTTGCCACAAAAGCATATCTACTTATTACAGTGCCTGTCTGCATATACAAATTATTCTGAAGCAATATATATTTAACCCATTCCTAATAGTACTTATTGTCTGCAAAGTAATGTATGTAGTAATTCTGGTTATTTCAGCTCTTATTAAAAATGCTGTGTATGTAAACAGAATAGTTGCATATTGTAGCTGTTCTAGTATTAAAGCGAGTTTCATTATGGCAGTGGTGGGACTTGAGCCTGAGGTCCCACAAAAGAAAGGGGTAGTGTAATAAAGCAATGGAAATGCCATGCACCTCATTGCTGTCCTTTCCAACCAAAATCCAATGCTGAGAATAGCTGTAATATCAAAAAAACAGATTATAAAGTAATATGGCACTCTGTGACCAAGACTTCTGCAGTGGCATTCATGAGCCTCATATCCCTTACAAAAGCATTGTTCATAGGTTAGTACTAGGCTAACTACTATTGTGGGCAATTTTAAGCCTAGCCATTTACCCCATGTGAGAATGAAACCCTGCACCTTGTGTTTGCAAGGTAAACACTTTAACCACTATGCCAACCTCCCACATTTCCAGTAACTCCTTTGTGATCCAGAGCACTAGCACAATGCATTCACTGGTGATTACAAATTAGAAAAGGCTCATAAATTATCCATAAGCTGAATTATGTAGCCGTGCCTCATTAACTAGTGGTCTGTAAGTGGCTGTATTATTTGTACTGGAATCTGATCTGATGTTAGTTCAAAACCGGGGTGTATCTAGGCATACTCAGCACACTTAAATGAGTATTTTTTTTGTATTCTGAGTTTCTCTTGGAAACTTCAGTAACCAAAAAGCCTGGAATACTTAGACTTGTGTAAACCAAGATTTGCTGTACAGAAGTATGCAAAACATTTGTGTGAAAGGAATGCACCTCTAAAATAGCTATTTTATGGATATAATTGGTAACATTTCACATCAAAATAATGTATTTCAGTCACGTGTCTAGCAGCAATATTTTAAGGGTTAAGTACATTTTAAAATGATATATAGATGGCTAGATCCCTGTTCAGAATGGCTTTATAACTAGAGGTACGGGTGGTGAGAAGTTGCCGTCCATTAAAGTGGACACCGTACTGATGAATCTTCCCTGCAGAGATTTTCTTTATATGGTAAATATAAAAAACAAATGTATCAATAAATAAAAAATAAATCTGTCTCTGCAGTACTTAAATATCTCTAACATAGAAACTTTTATTTATTTATTTTTTATCTACCCATCTAAATCAAAGTCAGTGAACTGGTGTCATCACCACATCCACAGACACAGCTGGAGGATTTTCACCATGATGCCCATCACCATTGCATTTTTTTTTGTAGCTGTTGTGCATTGTGCATATTTTTCAGTTGACTAAATGCACCCATCAAGAACTTAAGCTCCACACTAATGATGCTGGTTAACCAGGACTGCTGGAATGTGATTGTAATAAAAAAAAATGCCACCCCACGGTGATACAAATCAGAGCTCTTGACCTCTTAAAGAAAAAAATTCTGCACCAAGCCAACAATAATGGAGTGAGAGGCTTAGGATAGGGACAATCTTGAATATTGACCTTATAAATTTAGGAAGTTGACAGAATAACAGGTTTTGCACTAGCATGTGTTTTCTGGAGGTAATGTTACCTGAAATGCAAATGTCTGTCAGTATTTAGTGACTTCAGTCCTCAATAATTTGCCAGAAAACCACAAATTCTATGAAGGACAGACACAGCCAGCTTTAGGCACCAGGGAACCCTGCAGTCACTGGGGCTCCCACTCTTCTGGGGGGGGGGTCCCAACTACAGCAGGTTATCTTATCTTGATATTTTGCAACAAAAGCTAGTATAGCAACGTTATGTAGTTAATAAACAAGCTGGATAATAAGTCTTATTTATATCTCCTTTAAAATGTAAAAATATCTCTGGTTATCATTGGTTAAAAGCGTTTCATCAAGTAAAAGGCTTCACAATTCAATTAAATATTTTACCACTGACATAGTACTCCTGGCTTAGTTAATTGCTGCTGGTGGGCATTCAGTCCACTAAAACTAATGTAGCAATCTTTAGGTAACTGTAATATCCATGGATCCAAGGGAGCACACTTAATTGTGTGGGGGCCCACAAAACCTGCTAATGGATGTGGAAAAGAGCAGAAAAATATATTAATTTTCTGATTCTACTCTTTATGCTGAATAGGGCTGTGATACGATCCTGTTAGGTCAAAGTTGAGGGTTTATATTATATATTCGAAAATTCAAAATTTCAAACCTCATATGTTCGACAACATATGAGCGAAACTTAAAACCTTGAATATAAAGTAAAAAATTACCTTAACACTCTGAGCAGGGGGGAAAGCCCTCCTGCACCCCCCTACTTAAATATGCCAACTCTGAGACCGCACTTCAGTGCAGAAAAGTGAAATTTTCCCATTCTGCGCGTACAGAGCCATTGCCTTTCACCTTCGAACTTTTCAAAGTTCGATCATACGGTGTCGACCATATGACATTCGAACTTTGAAATGTTCGGCAATTTAATAGGGACCCCAAAGTTGATAATGGCCCCTCCTCTCAAAGGCACCAATTTTAACACCAGCCCTTCTCAGATGAGTGTGTACAGAAAGCTGCTGTAGGTTATGGGGGTGAAGGGATTACGTGGTTATTATCAGTTTGATTTTTAGCACATTCCAACCTTAAAGGTGTTCAAAGAAAGTCATTATAGCTTATGTTTAGGTGGAGGACAGTATGGTCATTGTTTATTTTAGCTTGCTCACAAAACTCAGATGCATACAAATGTTATTATAGCATGTTTAGGGGCAACAGAGTAGAATACATTACTGTAATCATTTTTTTCACTTTCCTCTCAATCACACATCAGACATGTATACAGGTGGCTGCCTTTGACGGTTAGGGGTGAGAAGGCATTCTACATATATGTATGTCAGCAGTCACTTGAAATACATGACTGTGATAATTTGAACATCCTAACCTAACAGCATAACTGCATAGGTAGTTATCATATTTTTTTTGTGGGGGGGGGGTTAGAGACGAGCAGTATTACCAGATATGACCTGTGTATCCCTTCAACAACCGGCTTGTTAATTTATTGTGAGCTACTATTTTGTCAGCTTTAAACATTAAGCCTTGGGCACAACTTATGTCTTCCTTGAAAGAAATAAAAATATGAGTGACATTCTTCTCTTACTCATGATTTTTTAGGCCAAAATTGGATTAAAAGGCTTGGAAAATGCATCCCCGAGCATTTATAACTACATGACGTCTTGGGTCCTGGCTTACTTGAGTTATTTCCTAAATGGTTATTACTGTGCTGGTAAGGTGTGATGAAAGGGAAACTGAAGCTGAACAGCAATGCTGAATTTCTTTCCTTAATTATAATTTCTCTTCAAGCTATTGTTAGATGAAATGGTTGTGTAAAAAGGTAAAAAATGCAATTCAGAGCATATAGAAAGTTATGTTTTGTGAAAAAGCTGAAGAGGAAGGCAAAATGTGAGAAAATGAAGAAAAAAGTAATATACATGGTATGGGGAGCCCAAGATGGTGGGGAAACAGAGGGAAGGAGTGGAGGGGGCTAAAACAGTAGGCCTAGGCACCAGTTCACCTAAGTCCAGACCTGTACATAGAGTTGCTGTAATGCATCATTGTTGTAACTAAATGCCAATAACTGTGTATGTCCCTCTGTTAAATTGGCCAACATAGTGTGGCACACAGGCCTGTTGTAAGAGCATTGTAACTACAGATCTGTCTATGCCTACTCCTAAAACTTTACAGCATGAACTAAAAGGTTGCTTAGGAGGGGTGGCAGTGACAGGGTGATACTTGGAAGTGCCTAGGAAGCCCCCAACTTGACATTTGCTGGGGGGGGGGGGCAAAATGCTAACACAGGCCCTGATAACAGACCAAATATATCAGGAAAAAATCTGGACATTCTGAGAAAATCTGGATAACTGGAAGGTATGAATTCTGTGACATATTGCACTTGTCTAATGCACAATGAAGAGAGAAAGGGAAATTGTGATTTTTGTCCAAACTAGCTCTGTATGACAATTTGGGCATTTTTTTATTTACTCTAAACCCTCTCTGCAATACACAGGTCATAGAAATTTTTAAGTGGTTAATAAATGCCCCATGTTACATTTCTCAGTGATTGGCTTTAATCCAGCTAATCAGAACAAGGGTGTAACTAGACATACTCAGTGTACTCAAATATATATTTTTCTGAGCATTTCTTGGCAACTTCAACATTAAAAAACATAATATTCAGAACTGTGTAAATGAATATGCACAGTAGAGAGTTATACCAAGAATGCTTGTGTAAAAGTAATACAACTCAAAAAATGTTTTTTTATGGTAATGGTAACAGTTGAAAATAACGCGTCCAAGGGTTGAGTACCTTTTTAAAGTGACAAGCGGGTGGTGTTCACAGCATTAGAGTTGAGTACAAAATGTAGATTTCTGGCTACACCCCTGAAGAAGAAAAAAAAGAAACGTAGGAACTCGGCAAGTATTGCAATGTTAATCGAAAACTGAGTACAGTACTATACGTCTTTAAAAATTATTTTAAATGTTGTCTAATAGAATAACTGTCAGTTAGTGGAAAAATGTGATGAGGAAGAATTAATACGGTTTGGAGACGGATTTAGGAAGCTCATAAGGTCTAGCCTTTTATTTCCAGGGATATATGGTCTTGGAATACTATTTCAAGTGCAAAGGACCAACAAGCTTATGTAATAAATTATCCCCGGAATCGGGGACAAACTGATTATTAATCAGGGTAATCAATGACACTTTCTAAAATATTAACACTGTTAACAGAATGTGAATCAACAAGCATTTTCTGAAGCAGAAGAAGTCTATAATTTGTATGTATTAACTGTAATCTACCACGTTTCCTCCCACAATCGTCAGTTTTATAACGGATTAGGAGGGACAGAGCAAAATTATGTGCCAAAATGATGGAGAGTTGGGAGATACAGTTGTCTCTTATGTGTTTTATAGCTGAATAAACTACTGACAGAGCAACGACACGTGGCTCCCAACTGCCCAGATTTTCAGGGAATGTCCAGATTTGTGCCTCATATGTTTGGTCTGCTCCTCATAAAATGTTTGGTTTCCCGGTAAATCACTGAGTGTTGAAGACGCCAGATAATGGTATACATTTGAATTCCATACTGCATTAGGGTTACCACCTGTCCCACTTTGCGAGGGACAGTCCCTCTTTGGGCAGTTGCGTCCTGACAAAAAATATTAAAAATGGCAAATGTCCTGAGATTGTATGACATAATTATGTCCTTTATGTTATGTAATAGTTGCATAAAACAGTTATTCTGTATCTAAAATACCTAAATGTTATAAGAAACAGAATAAGCAACTAAAATGCTACAAGAATAAGCTTTTATTTAGACAAAAAAGTTAAGTTCTATCCTTTGCACTGACCATGGGTATGTGTCGGCCTGTAAAATATGATGTTTGTCCCGAAAATGTCCCACTTTGGCCATTTGAAAATGTGGCAACCCTATACTGCATAGCGGTCAGTAAATGCATTTCAACACAAATCACGTTATCTAGCAACTAAGTTTATAAGAGCAATGTTTAAAATCTGTACCTATTTTGTGCCTTTGCCCCCCCCCCAGTGATTTTAGATTTAGCCAGATTTTTTGCGCTAGGGTAAAAGGCATGCAACGACATAAATTAGGAAAATGCTTTAAAATATGAAATATCACACACACGCACGAAATTGAAGAAAACTTGGTTTACTTTCAGAAATCCCTGGCAGATAATAACCCCTGTGTGGTACTGGACCAACCTGCACAAGTCCCAATACCCAAGCGTGCTTTATCCGTGTTTACCTGTCTGACACGCGCCACAGGCGCGAGGAAGCAGCACACCTTGGGCCCACTCTTACAGTCTGATACAAACGTGTCTGTTTACAAAAACAAAGAAACACAGTAGCTTAACTTAGACTGCAGTGTGAACATTCCTTCTGTGTAGCCTTGGAGCTCCAGAGTTTCAAATTCATTCATATCAAAGTTAAACATAAACCTGGCTGGGAATGTTGTTGCCTAGTTAACAGTTGTCTAATCAATATACTGTATGTAGCACATTTCAAGAAAAAATAAGTTGTACATTAAAATGAATTAGCAAAAATGCTTATTTGTTTGTGTGTTTATTTTGAAAGCACCTGGTATTGTCCATATAGCAAAATTTGGCTTGTTATTTCTTTTATTTCTTTACAAGCACCATACCAACATGTTTAGCTCGTCTTCAAATATTCTCATATAGGACTACCTAATTTGAACAATCAGATTGCATACTAAATGCCACTTGTTACTGATACATAAGTAAAAACAATGCGAACTACTTGCAGAAACAAGTCCTGTTTCAGAGAGGAACACTTGTATTTGGGACGCACCTTGTTGCAATCTATTCCAATAACTGTACAGAAAGGCATGTTGTGACATAGCTATTAACGTCAATCAGGCAAGAATCTACGGCTGCAATACTGTGATAATTTTACGTTAAAGAGCTTTTTTACTTGTGTTCTACCGCGTATTTGTGGGTTCGATTCTCTGATTTTCTATTTGCAAATCCATATGCTCTGATGTAATCCTTGGGTCAGCCAAGGAAAAAATATCTGTGTCAGTTAACACTTGGTATTTCGTGTTCAACAAATGGTTTAAAAAACATCATGGGTGCGTGGCTCCACAAGTGTTGTTGTAACAATACTCCCAGCTATAACATTTGAGCAATAAATGAAAATAAAATAATGCTTACCAGAACTTTTATTTAGCGGAGGTTGAAGCTTAAAAGATCTTGTCCTCAGCGCTGGTTCTTTGAAATGGCAT